>NC_083099.1:77588316-77898733 GCF_949774975.1 Lagenorhynchus albirostris | reverse complement strand
GTCACCTTTCTGCCGCTTTGAAGTCACAGGGAGGGGTCTCGTCATGGAGCACAGGCTGGCCCCCTGCCACCTGGCGGGCTGAACTGTTCCCCCTCCTTCTGAAGGCAGAACAAAAACTGCTTTTCTCAAGCCAGGAAGCCAGCCAACACTCAGGCCACAGGGTCTCAGCTTCCTCCCTAAATGGGGCTGAAGAAGAAAATTCCTTTGTAAGAATAGAGCAATCCTTCTAAAAGGAATTCTGGAAAATACAGAATTCTCCTCTCTCCTCTGTGCGTAGCCATGCCACTCTGGTTGAAGCAAAGAGCAGAGGCAAAGCCTCTAGGGGAAGCTAACTGCTATTTCTCCTTCCATGCTTCCCCGTCCCCTTCACCTCCAGGCGCTGGGAGAGCTCTGAGAAAACGTTAGAGTCCCTTGAGGACAATTTGAAAACCACTGCACTAAACTTTAGGAAAGGAAAGAACTGTGACAAAAAATGCAGTTTAAAAAAGAGGGCATTAGCCATGTGTCTAAAGAGCTGGAGTAGGGAGTGGCTGGAGGGGAGATTCTGGTTACACGAGTGTTGGCACCAGGTGCTTTGGGATCTGCTATGGTCACAGGCAGCCACCCTCTAACTGCCTCAACAGTCCATGTGCATTTCTAATATGCAAACATCCACTGGAAGAGGCCACTGGCCCGTGAACTCCCCTTTCCCTCCACTGAGGCCTCCTCACCTTCTTCCTTCCTCTTCCTCTCACTGTCACAGCCCCTCCTGCAGGCCTGGCCCTGCTTAGATGTTAGTGACAGGACTGATGTGGGCTCCCTCAGTCCCAGCATCTTCCAACCCCTCCTCAGACGCTGGCTCTATTATTTTAGAGATTTTCTATTTCTTCATGATTTACTCTTAGAAGATTGTATGATTCTAAGAATTTGTCCATTTCTTCTAGGTTGTCCAATTTGTTGCCATATGGCTGTTCATAATATTTTCTTATAATCTTTTGTATTTCTGTGGCAGCCATTGTAATTTATCCGCTTTCATTTCTGATATTATTTACCTGAACCTTTTCTCCTTTTTTTTTTTTAGTGAGTCTAGCTAAAGGTTTGTCAATCTTGTTTATCTTTTCAGAGAACGAGCTCTTAGTTTCATTGATCTTCTCTGTTGTCTTTTTAGTCTCTACTTCATTTATTTCCACTCTGATCTTTATTATTTCCTTCTCCTGACTTTGGGCTTCATTTGTTCTTTTTCTAGTTACTTTAGGTGTAAGGTTAGATTGTTCAGTGAGATTTTTCTTGTTTCTTGAGATAGGCCTTTATTGCTATAAACTTCCCTCTTAGTACTGCTTTTGGTACATCCCATAGATTTTGGTTTTCATTTGTCTTCAGGTATTTTTTTATTTCTCCTTTGATTTCTTCATTGACCCAATAGTTGTGGTTTTTTCCAGCTTTCTTCTTGTAGTTGATTTCTAGTTTCATACTGTTGTGGTCAAAAAGATGCTTGATATGATTTTAATCTTCTTAAATATGTTGAGATTTGTTTTGTGTCCCAATATACAGTCTATCCTTCAGAATGTTCCGTATGCCCTTGAGAAGAATGTGTGTATTCTGCTGCATTTGGATGGAATGTTATGTAAAAATCTATTAAGTCCTTCTGGTCTAATGTTTCATTTCAGGTCACTATTTCTTTTTTGACTTTCTGTCTGGATGACTTATCCATTGATGTAAGTGATGTGTTAAAGTCCCTACTATTATTGTTCTGCTGTCAATTTCTCCCATTAAGTCTGTTAATTCTGCTTTATATATTTTGTGCTCCTATGTTCAGTGTATGTGTATTAATAACTGTTATGTCTTCTTGATGAATTGTCCCCTTTATCATTATATAAGGTCCATCTTTGTCTCCTGTTACATTTTTTACCTTGAAGTCTATTTTATCTGATGAGATATGGCTACAACTGCTTTCTTTTGGCTTCCAGTTGCTTGGAGTATCATCTTCTACTCCTTCGTTTTGAGTCTATGTTTGTTTTTAGAGCTGAGATGATTCTCCTGGAGGCAACATATAGTTGGGTCTTGTTTTTTTAATCCACACAGCCACTCTGTCTCTTTTGGTTATTGAATTCAATCCATTTATATTTAGGATGTTTATTGATAAATGAGGACTTAGTACTGCCATTTAATCTTTTGTTGTCTGGTTGTTCTATATCTATATCTATATCTATATCTATATCTCCATTATTTCTTTTTCCTTATGTTTCTGTCTGCCACTTGGTTGGTGGTTTTCTATGATTTTTTTTCTCTGTTTCTCCTTTTTTTATGTTTTGCATCTCTATTCTAGATTTATGTTGTGTGGTTACCATGAGGTTTATATAAAACAGCTCATAGATAAAATAGTCCTTTTTCTGTGATAGCATCTTATCTTCATTTGCCTATACGAGTTTTGTCCTTTTCCCTTTTTATTATTATTATTTGTTATTGTTGTCTCTATCCCTTTTAAGGTTGTGATTTTGTTACCAAGTTGAAGTAGCTATAGTTATTTTTATTGATTTTCCCCCTTTAACCTGTGTACTCTAATTAAGTGTTTAACAACCTATTCTGGATTGATGTGGTGATGTCACGCTCTCCTGGGCCAGGCCAAGCCACACCAGACAAAGGACAGACGTTCATGGCAAATGGGCCACTCTTCTCGTTCTGTCCGTGGGGCCCCTTGCCTCTCCTCCCTGCCCATTGGTGGTGTGTGGAAGGCAGGGGTGCAGCATCCAGCTGGCAGTGCTGGAGTCCTCTGATGCAGGAGACACTGTTGCTTCAACTCCTCCCCGTGGTGGGGAGGGCCATCCTGCCGCTGCACTGCACTCCCATCAGTCAGCATGTGAACATGTCTCACCTGGCCCCCTGTGGTGCCCATGGAGCACTCCAGGTCTCCCCTCAGGTGCCCGAGGCTAAGCGATGAGTCGTTTCCCTTTCCCAGCTAGCCCCTCGGGTCTCCACTGCAGTGCTGTGTCCTGTGAGCAGCTCTCTTGGGGGGTGGAGACAGAAAGGGAGGCACACCTGTCCCCCTTGCAGGGCCAGGTGCTGCCTCCTCATGGTCATCCCCACTCCATGGGGGCAGAGGGGACTGGTAAGTGATCACCAGAGAGGTCGCCAAAGAATATGGGGCTGGGTGTGGTGGGAGAAACTCCTAGAGATCTGAGTCCACGCTGCTATGTCCCATCATCTCTGCATAGTGAGGCAAATACTGGTTTACCAAACCTTTGCTTTTCCATCTCCGGGTGAGTGACCTTCCTCCCCTTTGAAGTCCCAAACCACTACCCTCCACACCCTCTTTGGTCTTTAGGAGCCAAAGGTGTTTTTCAGAGGAGGGCTTTGGCCATTTTGGCAAGTGACTCGGTTCTCCCAGCAGGGTTTCTCCTGTGGAAGCATGTGTAGGGGAGCAGAATTTGCCACCCTCACCTATGTCTCTTTGGCATATTGTTTGAAGCTGGTTATTTCTTGAGTTGTGGAAAGGGCTCTGGAAACCAAATAGGAGTTGCCCTTTCATAAGGAAATTCTCCATTTGTAAGCGTGACTCCCTCTCAGGACCTGGAAGAGGAGGATCACCCATTCTCTAAAAAATCTTATTGAGGACAAGGACGGCCAGAGAGAGGAAGGCACGGACTTAAATGTGCATCACAATCACGCTTGTCCACTGTGTTTTCCCTGATCACCTCCCCAAATGGACTCTCTCCACCCTTGACATCCTCGTTTGTCTTTAGCTGAGAATGGTATTGAAGATGAGGGCTTCAGCCACTTTGACGAGTGAGTCAGTTTTCCTGGGACTCTCTCACGTGTTATTCAACTTTGACTTTCTCCTGTTCATCTGCTGTCTTGTGTCAATTTAATTCTTAGATCAGCCAGAAGAACCTAGAAAAGCAGAGGAAAAGCTCTTCCTCCCCGACAACACTATCGATACACTTGTCACTATGAGATACACTTGTCAAAACCTATAGAATGGGGACTTCGCTGGTGGTGCAGTGGTTAAGAATCCGCCTGCAAATGCAGGGGACACGGGTTCGAGCCCTGGTCCGGGAAGATCCCACATGCTGCGGAGCAACTAAGCCCATGCGCCACAACTACTGAGCCTGCGCTCTAGAGCCCGTGAGCCACAACTACTGAAGCCTGTGTGCCTAGAGCCCGTGCTCCGCAACAAGAGAAGCTACTGCAATGAGAAGGCAGCACCGCACAACAAAGAGTAGCCCCCGCTCACCACAACTAGAGAAAAGCCTGCATGCAGCAACGAAGATTCAATGCAGCCAAAAATAAATAAATAATATTTTTAAAAAAATTTTTAAAAATAAAAACAAACCTATAGAATGTACAACACCAAGAATGAACCCTAGGGTAAACTCTGGACTCTGGGTGATCATGAGGTGTCCACGTAGGTTCATCCGTTGTGACCAAACGTTGCTCTGGTGCAGGATGTTCATAGGATAGTTGAAGAGTGCCAGGCTCTGAGCGCCTGGAGGGCGTGGGGCAGGCAGGGAGGAGCAGGGGACATAAGGGAACTCTCTGTCCTCTCTGTTCAATTTTGCTCTGAACCCTAATCTGCTCTAAAATATAATTCAGACTATTTGAATACAAACAAACAAGAAAAAAAAAACCCTATTCTGATATAGAGTTGTGATTTTCTGATTCTATTTACTACTTTACTCAAAGTTTTGTGTACTTTTGCCTTTTTGTTTCAGGTGGAAGAGTTCCTTTCAATATTTCTTGTAAGGCAGGTCTAATGGTGATGAACGCTCTTGGCTTTTGTTTGTCTAGGAAAGCCTTTATTTCTCCTTCATATCTGCGTATTCTTGGCTGACAGTTTTTATCTTTCAATATTTGAGTATATCATTCCATGCTCTCCTGTCAGGTAAAGTTTCTGCTGAGAAATCTGCTGATTGCCTAATGGCGGTTCCTTTGTAGGTTACCATCCTTCTTTCCCTGGCTACCTTTAAAATTCCATCTTCATCATTCAATTTTGACAGTTTGAATATAATGTGTCTTGGAGGAGGTCTTTTTGCACTGAGGTAATTAGATGTTCTTTTAGCTTAATGGACTTGTATCTATATATCCAGTTCCTTCCCCAGGCTTGGGAAGTTCGCAGCTATTATTTCCTTAAATAAACTTAAATAAACTCTCTGTTCCCTTTTCCCTCTCTTCTCCTTCTGGGATATCCATTATCCTAATACTGCCCTTCCTAATAGCGTCAAACAATTCTCAGAGAATTTCTTAATTCTCTCCCCATTTACCTGTATCATTTGTACATTTCTATCTTCCTGATCACTCTCTCTTCCATGTGGTCTGCTCTATTTCCAATGCTTTCTGATGCATTCTTCCTCTAATTTATTGAGTTCTTAAGCTCCAGAATTTGTTTGGTCCTTTTTAGAATTTCAATCTCTTTGGTAAAATACTCCTTCTGTTCATTAAATTTATTCCTGAGTTCATTGAACTGCCTTTCTGAGTTTTCTTGTAGCTCGTTGAGTTTCTTCATGACAGCTGTTTTGAATTCTCGATCAGTTAGGTTGCAATATTCCATGGCTTTCTGTTTGGTTTCTGGAGAATTGTCCATTTCTTTTTGGGATACCATCTTACCATGGTTTTTCACGGTGTTTGATGAGTTTTCCTCTGCCAGTGCATTTGAAGTGGCAAACACCTTTCTTCTTTAGGTAAAGCTTTTTTTTTTTTTTACTTGATTCTAAACAATTCACCAGATTAGTAATTAGGAGCCTTTCTTTTGTTTTTCAGTAGGTGGACATTTAACACATTTCTGGTTTCTCTTACCTGAGCTACCTCTCATTATATTGGGTTGGCCAAAAAGTTCGTTCGTCTTTTTCCAGAAACCTTATGGAAAAACCCAAACGAATTTTTTGGCCAACCCAATACTTGAGACTTGGCACTTTCCACTCTCACTGCCTCTGCCAAAGATGGCACCACGTACCCTCATTATAGCTGCTTGTGCCTCCAGGTTTTCTGGTGCCTTGCTGCTTCTGGTGTCACTGATGTCATTGGTGTCACCACCTGGACTCCAGGATGGCTGGCGCCTCCACCTTGTCTGGATTACGTGTGGCCAGAGCTGAGCCAAAATCTTAAGATGACTTGTGGCCTCTTGAGTGAGCATCATGTCATCCACATTTGCTATTTTTCTCAATACATAGATAAAGGCATTCCAGGGACTTCCCTGGTGGCACAGTGGTTAAGAATCCACTGGCCAATGCAGGGAACACTCTTATATTGGAAACTCTTTTGTTCCTTTTGAACATTTTTATCATGTGTACGTGTTACACATTCCAAAAATTGAATAAAATAATACAAATAAATATGCACACAAAACAAGTTTTACTTCTAGATAATTTGCCTGCAAAAGCCCTCACACATGTATAAAAGGAAAAACAATGCCTCTTGTTTATAAGGGTAAAAAACTGGAAACAACCAAAGTCTTCATCAGTAGGGGAATAAGTATGTAAAATATGGAATAGTATATAGCACTTAGAGGGAATGGATAAACGGTAGATAGATAAATAGATAGAGATAAGTAGATAGATAAATAGATCTATCATAGAATAACACTTAAAGGAAATGAACTAGATTGATCTCTCTGTGTATCAACACGGAATGACTGAAAAATATATTAAGTAGAAAAAAAGCATAATATAGAGTATATGTTTAGCATAAAATTTAAGTAGATTTTTAAAAACACACTAAATAAAAGTATAAAAAATGGGCTAGAAGGATACCAAACTCACAATGTAGCTTACAAGTGTGGAGAGCAAGATTGGGGGTTGGGGAGTGGGGAACTTGTGATATCAATAGTTTATTTCTTGAAAACAACTACCAAAAAAGAAAAGGAAACAGATATGACCAAATGTTAAAAGTTTTCATTTTGGATGATAGGAATATAGGTATTTATTGTTTTATCCTTTGTGTTTTTCTGTATTTTAAACAGTTCTAGAAATGTAAATAAAAGTAAAATACAAACATCCAGCCAAGATTCTCCAGATAGATCTTTACTTTCTTTATAAAGTCAAGTCCACTTTAAAAAATCAGCCTTGACATTATTAAAAAAATATTCCTTTAAAAAATAAAGTTTTTGTTAGAAGTTAAACATTGGGAAACTCTCTGGTTGGGGTTTCAGATTTCATACTTCAGATGCAACAGGATGGAACCAAGGGCAAAGAGAATGCAGGCAAGTTTGACTCTTGTTCCAGCACTACGCCTTGTATATACCCACTTGTTCCTCCACAGCCCCTCCTTCTTGCCAGCTCCTGTTAGCATATTCTGCTGAGGAAGCAAGAAGACTTACTTCAAGACATACTCCCTTTGTCCCTTCAAGATGTACTTTCCCTTTGCCTTTTGTTCTTTGAGGAAAATAAAACCTTCTACAGGTGGAGCTTGTGAACAACACCTTCTTTAAAAACCAGAGCCTCCACCCTTACCTGACCACTTCAGCGCCAGCATCCTGCCCAGAAAAGACGCAGTTAGCCAAAATGATATCTGGAGGCTTAACTGAAGCCAAACCTGCCACTCCAGAAATCCAGGAGATCGCTAACACGGTGAGTGGATGCAGCCCATGAAAAGGTTTGATCCCAAATCTTGGTTTAGGTTGGCCCTGTGTTAAATGTGTGGGTGAACATCAAAACCAGAATATGGGGAAATGTGTGGTTTTGTTCAGGTTTCCTTACAACTGAAAAGTTTTTCAGATGAAACCTCTGATAATTCTAAATGTAAGAGTGATATTGAGCAAGTCATATCTCTTCTCTGAGCCTCAGGTTCCCCATTTGTAAAAGAAGAATTTTTATTGGATCATCTCTAAGGCTCTTACAATGTATGGTTCTAGGATTACTAATTCAGTTTCTAATGAAACTTTTCTATTCTCACCAAGTGGAGCCAACATGTAATTAAAGTCTGAGGTTGTTAACAATTGATGAACTAGGGACTTCCCTGGTGGCACAGTGGTTAGGAATCCGCCTGCCAATGAAGGGGACACAGGTGTGAGCCCTGGTCCAGGAAGATCCCACATGCCTTAGAGCAACTAAGCCTGTGCGCCACAACTACTGAGCCTGCGTGCCACAACTACTGAAGCCCGCGCGCCTAGAGCCTGTGGTCTGCAACAAGAGAAGCCACCACAATAAGAAGCCTGCGCACCACAACGAAGAGTAGCCCCCGCTCGGCGCAACTAGAGAAAGCCTGTGCACAGCAATGAAGACCCAATGCAGCCATAAATAAATTAATTAATTAAGAAAAAAAAAAGAAACTGCTTATGGTTTTAAAAAAAATAATTGATGAACTAGACGTCAAATGCACTACAGGAAAAATAATTTTAATAGATTGAATGAAGAGCAATATCATAAAGATGATCCACTTACAGACTTCCTACAAATCTGACTCAATGGACAATGTTTTAGTATTTGGAAGATGATTAAACTAGTAGAGAAGTGGCATAGTCTATGGTGATTCCAAAATTCATTATGGTGAAAATAGAATTCAGTGTGTTTAGCAGGTTAATACATTTTTCTAAGTGTTGTCTGGTTAGCCATTACCTATATAATAAACATTTATTGTATTGCATATTTTATGAAAAGAAAAAGTATATAAATTTCTATTTTAGGTTTATAAATTGTCGCCCTATTTTCTTGTATCATTCCTTCTTGCTTTTTCTCGCTGAAACTTCATTCTATGATACTGTTTGGCAAAGATTAGCTTGTTGTGTAAGTGGAAGAGATGGGATTCTCTATGTTAAGACACTGAGAAGCTCTCTAAGAGAGCAGATGCCTGAAATTCTACCACTCATTCTGTGGGGCTAAGTATTTCCCTTTCAAGAGTTCTTTTAAAAAAGTAGTTACTTTACAATAATGTGAATAAATATATGTGAAAGAATATTAGATCAAAAGTTTCAATTAGACACCAAGATACAAGGTGTCTTAGAAAATGCACATTCCAAAGGATATGGTAATCCAGATGCAAGTTTTCAAAGGAAATAGTTAATAATAAATTAGATGATTCACCCATGTTAAGAGTAAAAAAAAAAAAAGTAAATACCTTGTCACTTTTTCTTTCTTGAAGAAGGTAATATTAAGTTATTAATGCCTTCATTCAAATCCCTGTATTGTCAGTGTTTTCAAACTTGAATGTGCACACAGGTCACCTGGAGGTCTTGTTAAAAGACCAGATT
This sequence comes from Lagenorhynchus albirostris, assembly GCF_949774975.1. Taxonomy (NCBI): domain Eukaryota; kingdom Metazoa; phylum Chordata; class Mammalia; order Artiodactyla; family Delphinidae; genus Lagenorhynchus; species Lagenorhynchus albirostris. The sequence continues at coordinate 77,889,576 of NC_083099.1, read as the reverse complement.
TTGGGGCTTCCCTGGTGGCGCAGTGGTTGAGAGTCCACCTGCCGATGCAGGGGACACGGGTTCGTGTCCCGGTCTGGGAAGATCCCATATGCCGCGGAGCGGCTGGGCCCGTGAGCCATGGCCGCAGAGCCTGCGCGTCCGGAGCCTGTGCTCCGCAACAGGAGAGGACCGCATACCACAATAAAAAAAAAAAAAGACCAGATTTTGACTCAGTAGGTCTGGGGTGGACCTGAGTTTCTGCATTTCTAACCAGCTCTGGTGATGCCCAGGCTGTCCGTGACCTCACTTGCCTGCAGTACTACAGATACAGGGTATTCTGAGAGGCCTATGGGAGATGGGCTTTCTAAAATCAGAGGGTGGGCAAAGAATCTCAATTTCATCTGTGAAATGAAAATAACACCTCTTGCCCTTCGACCTCAGAGCCGTAAGGACTAATGAGAGCACCTGCATAAAAATGACTTGGAGGGAATTCCCTGGTGGTCCAGTGGTTAGGACTCTGAGCTCCCAGTGCAGGGGGCATGGGTTTAATCCCTGGTCAGGAACTAAGATCCCGCAGGCCGTGACTTGGAAACGAGAAAGCAATGTGCATAGGTGAGGCATTACAATTGTTTACTTCAGATTTTTGCCTGAAGGAGGGGAAGGTCATCCCATAGAGAGGGGAAAGCATCAGAAAAATGATGACTGCAGGTTCAAGGAATTTGACATCAGAATGAAAGAGAGAGGTTGGATCAGTTCAGAAAGAGAAGAAAATCAAACAAAAGGCTTGGGGTTGAGAAGACTTGAACATTTTTGGAGGCAGAAGAAAGGAGTTTCTCCATTCTGAAGATAACAGAGACTGGAAGGCAATGCTGGTATCAGGTACTAAAGGCTGTTAGTAGTACTTGGGTCCAGAGTACATGTGGAAAAAACCCCCTCTTCCAAAGATTCTCTATGCCCCTCTTCTTTCCTTTTTCCTATTTGGGGAGACAAGTTGTCACAAAGGAAAACAAGCCTGGTTTCTTCATTCAGAAAACATTGATTTGGGAATTAGCTGGAGGTGCAATGGTTAGGACTCTGCTCTCACTGCTGAAGACCCAGGTTCAGTCCCTAGTCTGGGAACTACTAAGACTCTACAAGCCGCACAGTGTGGCCAAAATAAAAAGAAAAAAAAGAAAGAAAGAAAACACTGATTATGTACACAGTACTGTGTGAATTGCTATAGGGAGAGAAGGGACATAAAAAATGTCCCTACCCTCAGAGAAATTTATAAAATAGATTGGAGAAAAGGGATACACACAAGGAAATAAAGAGCCAAACATGGCCCCATCCATAAAAAGCCATAATTAAGGAGCAAATGAATGGCCCACTGGCAAAAGCCTCCGGATAAATATGGCTGATCCATTATCTTATGCCATATGTAAAAAACCATTGGATGAGAATTCTGAGTATGTTGATGTGCAGGAAGGAAATGTTATTTCAATAATTATTTTTAGAAATAAGGGCTATTATTACACATGCACAGATGCATACACACAAAACATACACACACACACACCCCTAAGTCAAACGTGACTGCTGAATACCATTCCTGGCATACACACAGATCATGATTTTTGTCTGCCAGGACACCACACAAACACCCCATCTGCATACCATTATGGACACATCCAGGAGCTTAGCATGTCATGGCTCTTACCCACAAATCTGTGTTCTCCTCTCTGACTACAGCCCGCTCATCAGTCACCTCTTCCATTGTCCCCACGTCCAGAGAACCTGCCATTCATCCACACCAGAATCCTTCAGACACTCACCTCCCATCTTCATCAGAGCATGCCTAGGCCCATTCTATCACTCATCCAGCTGGATCACATGATGGGTGGTTTCATACTCTCCTCTACCCCTGATTTCCATGGCTTCGTGAGCTCTGGCATTCCAGTCCTTAATTAGAGGTCACTGCCACAACTTCCTCCTCAGCTTCTACTCCAGGTTCAGAGAACTTTGCTCAAGGAAGATGTAAAAACACAGAAAACTCACCCATTACAAATCTACAGATTCATGCCAGTGAACAACCACAGCAGGACCCTAGGGCTGCCAGGACATCCTTTCAGTCATATCCTGTTGATCCTTTTCTAGAAACCCCACAGAGGTGGATCTGGACCTTCTCTCTCCTCAGTTTCTCAATCCGTCCCATCCCCATGGCCCAACCAGATGGCGTCTCAGTTCTTTCTCTTAAAAGATTGCAGCTGGGCTTCTCTGGTGGTGCAGTGGTTGAGAGTCCGCCTGCCGATGGAGGGGACGCGGGTTCATGCCCCGGTCCGGGAAGATCCCACATGCCACGGAGCGGCTGGGCCCGTGAGCCATGGCCGCTGAGCCTGCGCGTCCGGAGCCTGTGCTCCGCAATGGGAGAGGCCACAACAGTGAGAGGCCCGTGTACCGCAAAAAAAAAAAAAAAAAAAAGATTGCAGCTATCTTGTTTGAGAATGCCCTGAATTACTTATCCCCTGCTGATCTCATTCCTCTCTCCAATCTAAGACTTTGAACTCCTTAAGCCAGGTGCCATCATTTCTTGTATGCTGGGTGCCTTGCCCCATACTTCCCCTGCCCTCAAAACATAGGTGACAAATGTCCACACATCACCTCTCACCAACCCTACTGTACTCTCATGTTGCTACCCAAACTCTCCTTTGTTACTCTCTAAAACTTCCCAAATATGACCTATCCATGCTGCCACCATTATCTTTCTATGCATTTTTTCCTAAATTATGCATAGTCCAAGTGTTTCTGCAGAATGATTACAGGTAGCCTGGGTCTTGGGTTCAGTGTGGCTTAAATCATCAGATCCTGGAGAACAAGCAGCTTACCAAGATTCATGCTCTGCAGCAACAAGAAATGCTTGAACAGCTCTGGGGTAACTGCATTTTACCAGGCGCTCCTCCCTGGAACCATCCTTCCCCTGGTTGGGACCCAAGTAACAAACCTACACTGTTCCCTTCAACACCTCAACCACCACCATGCATGGCAGGCGGAGGAAGGTGAATGCCAACTGTGTTCAGCTCAAGGTCTGTCTGTTTACCACCAGACTCCGGACCACCATTCCCAGGTGTGCTTCACCCTCCTAGCACCCGTCCTGGGGGGTCTTTCAACAACAACATGCCTTCTGAATGAGGTTTCACTGATCAGCTCCTTCCAACTCTGCCCCTTTTCCTCCTCCTCACCTGAAATCTCATCATCCCAGGTTCATAGCCTCCAACAATAGAGCAACACAAATCTGTTTTACTGGAAAGGGGGAGCAGGGCTACGGGTTATAAGTACAGTGAACCTGCAATCAAGGCACACAGTCTGATAGGTGCCAGAGCACTTACAGAAACAAACCAGGACATTTGAAATCAACTCTCTGATGGAAAATTCTGGACTTGTGGACTGCATAGCTACAATGGAAAGGTTACAGATTTGGATGTGTTTCTAGGACAGATAGAAATAAAAATGTCTGATACATAGTTTAAAAAAAAAGATAAATCAGATACTCACTATTCAAGGCATTTAAAACGCCAAATAACTATAATCAGTAATTTTTCAGCCATTAGCAGTCATGTTCTCCTCACAGCCTTAGGTTCCTCATCTGCAAAATGAGGCTTAAATAGATAATTTGGGGTTTTGTGTAGAGATTAACCCTTCCCAGCTCAGCTCCTAACTTGACTGGTACCCAGTGGCTCAAAAGGCTCAAAAGGATTAGGTAGGGGGGAGCAATAAGACAATGAACTCTTCTCTTACTCATTCTCTCTGCATGCTTGTCCACTTTTCTCTTCTTTCTCCTGTGCCCTACCTCTTCCCATTTCTTTCTTTCTTTTTTTTCTTCACTATTTGTTTCCTTCCTTTCTCCACTTTTTAACCTCACTTTCCATCTCAAGAAAGCAATCACATTCCTCCCATCTATTCTGAATGTTACAGGAGAAATGGGTAGTGGTCCGAGAAGTGTTTGCCCTTCAAAAATGGTCTGAGAACTCAAAGAGTTTGCAAATGTCTAGATCTTTGAAAGCAATCTGGTACCCAAGCCGAGGCACAAACAGAAAAGGTTTCAAAATGCTTGCCCACTGATGGGAAGGACTGTGTGGCCTTGGGAGAACCCTAGATGCACTGGAGGCCTGACTAAAGCTGTATACGCACATAAAATTTTATGGGCTGCGGCTTCACTGGTGGCGCAGTGTTAAGAATCCACTTGCCAATGCAGGGGACACGGGTTCGAGCCCTGGGCCGGGAAGATCCCACATGCCGCGGAGCAGCTGGGCCCATGAGCCACAACTACTGAGCCTGCACGTCTGGAGCCTGTGCTCCGCAATAAGAGAGGCTGCGATAGTGAGAGGCCCGTGCACCGCGATGAAGAGTGGCCCCCGCTTGCCACAACTAGAGAAAGCCTTCGCACAGAAACGAAGACCCAATACAGCAAAAATAAATAACTAAGTTAATAAACTCCTACCCCCAACATCTTCTAAAAAAAAAAAAAAAAGATGTCTACGCCCTAATCCCTGAATCCCTTAAATATGTTACCTTGCACGGCAAAGGAACTTGTGGGTGTGATTAAAGTAAGGGTCTTGAGATATGCTATACTATTTTTGCAACTTTAAGTCTGAAATTATTTCAAAATAAAAAAAAATTTGTAATGAAACAGTAATTACGGTCTCCCATTTTTATTAATCAAAGACATGTTTACCTATTTGTAAATACATATTTAACAGATGTGTAAATCACATAAATGGAGTTCGATATAGCCTTGGTAATTTGTTTCCTCTTGTCAACAAAAAATCAGTTGATTTAAGAAAGAAATGGGAAATTTTTTCGAGCCAAATTATGGATTATAACCCAGGAAGAACAACATCTCAGAAAGCTCTGAGAACTGTTCCACCCATTAGAAGTCAAGGCACAGGTACATAAGTTTTTCGAGATGGAGGGTTGTACATCAAATGATGTATAGTTGACAGTTTATTTAATCCAGATCTAAGCAGCATGGTGGTGGGTCATGTGATTCCTTACAAGATAGAGGAGGGATGTTATCTTTTAAGGAATTGTCTTGTCGATGCTAGGAGCATGTTAAACCATGTTTATGGTTGAGCAGGTATTCCTGCTGATGGGAGTGGTTTGGTCGATGCATAATGCAGATACAAAATGCAAAGTGGGGGGAGAGGGGAGGCCAAAGGGCAGAGAGATTTTGTTGTTGTTGTTTAAATTTCTCTTGTCTTGCCATAAAAATATGACTTTTATTTCATACTCTTTTCTTAAGGTTAAACCACAGCTTGAAGAAAAAACAAATGAGACTTATGAAGAATTCGAAGCTGTGGAATATAAAACTCAAGTGGTTGCTGGAATTAATTACTACATTAAGGTTAGAGTTCAACATTCACTTTAGCACTAAAAGATGTTGTTGTATCTTTCACTTTATGCCATGCTCCCTGTCTCCCCTACCTTATAATTTGTTCTTTCTCCTTGTCCTAAATCAAGATGCCTACCTAGCATGGTGCTGCCCAAGTGGTAAACTCTCAAACTTGGCAGATGACGGTATATTTATATCACCTTTTTCTTGTGAATTTAGAAACCTTTCTTATATCAATTCTTAACTTAATTTCCAGAAAATGTATAGAAAAAGACTTCAGAATTCAGAGCATGATTAGCTTGCGGTCATGGCTCCTTCATGTGGGATCCTAGGATCCTGAAGATGTGGGACTGGACCAGATGCTATCTTGAAGCTTATTCCATCTCAAAGCTTTGTGATTCTATGTGTCTAAATTAAATGGGTTTAAGGAATGATTTGAATCATTAGCTGGGAAAATCATTTAAAACAACTTTTGCCCTTTAAATAAGAATTTTGATTAATATAATTTAAATATATTATTTTTGTAACTCAAATAACTAGTTTCAACTTGTGGCACTATAGGTGTAGTTTGAAGCAGTGGAGTATTAAAAGTCTTTTAAAAATTAATTTTATAGTTATATCAGAAAATTAAGTGATGCACTGATCCAGTTCTAAATGAAGAAAACTTTTGTGAAGTTATTGAGAGGGAACCAATCCAACAAATCAACCATGGATATGTGGAAGCCATTTTCAACCTTTTGTATTGAGAAGATGATAATTCTCATTTAGTAAATAATTACAACAGACATTCAAATGTATTTACTTAACCTTTACTAACCTACTTGACGAGGGCACAGTCTGGCTTATTTCTCTTTAACAAACAATTAACCACTTAAGATATAAAATTTTTTTAATGTTTTCAGCAAAAAAAATAAAAATGTGTTGTTAAGCAGCTCTGCATGAAAAACTTACAAGACTGGGTCATGTGAAAAGATCAGCCCAAATTGGGAGATTGGGATTGACATATATACACTAATATGTATAAAATAGATAACTAACAAGAACTGCTGTATAAAAAAATAAATAAAACAGAATTCACACACACATACACAAAAATCAGCCCAGTCCTACCACATCTGAGGTCCTGGTACATGCCAGGTGCTGGGGTGCTACACAGGGGTGAGATCCTGCCTCGTCCTCAGAAAGCAATGGTCTTGTTTCCTCCCTTCCTGCTTTCTTCACAGCTAGAAAAGAATGGTTTCTAGTTAAAAGTGGTTTTGTTCAAAGATAAGAAACATTCCATCAAAATTGGGATCATTATTTTAATAATTTATGATTAATCCAAGTACAAAAATTTCGCATGCTAACCAGCTCATACATTTCTTAAAAGGCCCATCAGAAAACTATCTTGGAAATTTCTTCCCTTAAGACCACAGTCCCCTTCCCTCCCTACCTTACCCTCCATCTGCTATCAAATTTCTCCTATGGGATTAAAGTCACTGACCACAGTTCCCTCCTTACTTCCTGGCCATCTAGCTGTTGACCTCTTTGATCTGAGACACTCACTCTCTGGATTTCAGATCTGGCTGGTGATGTGACCTCCTCTTGGTTTTCTCAAGTACCTGTCAAAAGGCAGGTGGTAAAATGGAAGGATTGTAGGCTTTGGTGTCAGACAGTCCTGGGTTTGAACACTTACTCGGCTTGTTTGACTGGTTAAAACCTGTGCGATCCACAGCCCCTCATCTTCTCTGAGCCTTAATTCCTTTAGCTTCACAACATGAATAATAATAACCTACTTTGCAGGGTGTTGTGTGGAATAAATGAACTAGAAATTTACTAAGCACTTATGGGGACTTCCCTGGTGGCCCAGTGGATAAAACTCCATGCTCCCATTTCAGGGGGCCCAGGTTTGATCCCTGGTTAGGGAACTAAAAGTTCACATGCCACAACTAAAGATCACACATGCTGCCACGAAGATCCAGTGTGCCACAACTAAGACCCGGCACAGCCAAATAAATAAATAAATTTTTTTTTTTAAAAGAAAAGAAGTTTACTAAGCACTCACAATGTGCCAGGCACTGTCCTAAGAGCTGGGCATGTATTATCTCATTTAATCCTCTCAACATGTCTATAAGTATGATCATTTCCTTCGTGTTGCTGATAAGAAAATTGCCCCCTGGGGAGGTGAACTAACTAACAAAGGTCACAATACTATAAGAGCACAGCCAGAATTTGAACCCAAGTAGTCTGATACTTACCTATTAGCTGTGCTGCCTCTAATAATGTATGCAAAAGCTGGTGCCCTGTTCCAAGCACAGAATAAATGTTTTTGAAATGTTACCCCATAGAGTGAAACTAACACAGATGTTGAAGTTTGGCTTTGTCACTTATTAGCTGAGAGATTTATGAAAAATTACTTAATCTCTCTTAATCTGCTCTGCATCTGTAAAATGGTCCTTGTTCCACCTTTCTTCTTGCCTGGAACAAAATGTAAATATAATCAAGTATATAAGATGGTCATCATAGTGTCTGACTCATGGTAAACATTTGATAAATGACATTTATTAAAATTAGTTTAGTTAGATTTATATATAAAGAATGAACTAGTGGTTACCTGTGGGGAGAGGGAATGTGGGAGGGGCAAGATAGGGGTAGGAGATTAAGAGGTACAAACTACTAAGTATAAAATAAATATGCTACAAGGATATATTGTACAGCACAGGGAAATAAAGCCATCCTTCTATAATAATTTTTTTAAATAAAATAAAATTAGGTTAGGAAGGGACACCAGAGCACAATAAATATTATTCAAAGACAAAACTTTTACTGTCTGAACCAAGAACAAAAGTGGGAATTCTTACCATAGTTTTCTAGGTCCCAGATTCATGCCCAGATTACCATTTCAATCTTCATACCAATGATTTCCCAGCAAGATCCCTTTACTTCAGAAGGGAAACTAGACTCTACACCCCTGGGTCCTGCTCAGTTTTACCTATGGGCATTTATAAAGCAGGTTCTAATATAGATATGGGAACCACACATCCCAAATTCTCTAGGGCAATTCCGATTTTCTTCTCCTTGCTCAAACTATGTGACAAATAAAGTATCCCAATTTGGGAGTCAGAAAATGGAAACATCAAAAAGACTGTCACTTGTTTTCTTGATCTGTGCATCTTTGAAAATGAAATGCAACTCTGGACTTTCATTTGTGCACAGAATATAGTAAACTATAAAATAAAATAAACCTAGGACCTATGTCTCTTGCCATGCCTTTAGCCTGCCCTTTCTCTCATAAAAGAAGATGGAAGGTTTATGTAAACTAAGGGTCTAAGAATGGTGGTCTAGGAATGCTATTCCAAAAGAGCTTATTGCAGCTAAATCTTTATAGGTCTGTAGATCTTTCATTTGACATGGATCTGTGTGAATGAATCTCCTTTTTCTTTTTTTCTTTTTTTTAACTTCCAGATACGAGTAGGTAATGATCGTTTTATTCACATAAAAGTATTCAAGAGCCTTCCTCAACAAAATCAGTCTTTGGCACTTACTGGCTACCAGGCTGACAAAAGCAAGGATGATGAGCTCATCGGCTTCTAGCGACATGTTCTGAAAGCAGTCGATTCTTTCCACTGTCTCCTGATTAATGGCCCCTGGTAATAAATGTAACTATCAATAAAGAAGTATTCCTTTTCAAATAAATTAATCTCTTCTACTAGCTCTCATCTGTTTTTTTTTTTTTTTAAGATGTTGTGGGGAGCTTCCCTGGTGGCACAGTGGTTGAGAGTCCGCCTGCCTATGGAGGGGACGCAGGTTCGTGCCCTGGTCCGGGAAGATCCCACATGCCGCAGAGCGGCTGGGCCCATGAGCCATGGCCGCTGAGCCTGCGCGTCCTGTGCTCCGCAATGGGAGAGGCCACAGTAGTGAGAGGCCCACGTACCGCAAAAAAAAAAAAAAAAAAAAGATGTTGGGGGTAGGAGTTTATTAATTAATTAATTTATTTTTGCTGTGTTGGGTCTTCATTTCTGTGTGAGGGCTTTCTCTAGTTGTGGCAAGCGGGGGCCACTCTTCATCGCGGTGCACGGGCCTCTCACTATCGCGGCCTCTCTTGTTGCGGAGCACAGGCTCCAGACGCACAGGCTCAGTAGTTGTGGTTCACGGGCCCAGTTGCTCCGCGGCATGTGGGATCCTCCCAGACCAGGGCTCGAACCCGTGTCCCCTGCATTAGCAGGCAGATTCTCAACCACTGCGCCACCAGGGAAGCCCTCTTGTCTATTTTATATAAGAGTAAAATTACTTTTTCTTTCTCAAAATCAATGCTATAGCTTGAGATTAGAAATTCCATACAAACTGATGTCAGTTGGAAATCTTAGAAAAATTACAGAGGCCTAATGCAACTAGCTAAAGGATAAAACCACTACCACTCCCACCATTGGCAGGCCAGATCTTGGGTTATCAGTGCCCTGGGGCTGCTGAGAATTCAACGCTCCACCTCTACCCTCACATTTTAAAATTAAATCAAGTATTTTATTAAGCATATTTATATTTTAAAACAATCTCAAACTTACAGATAAGTTGCCCCCCCAAAACTTTTTTCCTGGACATGTGAGAGTAAGTTATCTACAGTGATGTTCCATCACCAACAAATTTTGCATTTTGCACCTCCTACAAATAAGTACATTCTCCTGAAAAACTGAAATATAACCACTAAAATCAGGAAATTAACACTGAACCTGGAACCAAGCAAGACCCCATGGGGCTCCTGGGCACCAAAGCCTTTCTGTGTCCCCTGTTTCTTGTTTGTAGGAAATAGGCTTCATTCAGCCTCCATGACCTTCCCTGAGTTCCAAAGGGCAGGTTCAAACTATTGCTAATCTGGGAAGGGAGGGAGATGTGAAGACAGGGAGGAGGAGTCAAGAAACAATAGTGCAGGGATCCCCTGGTGGCACACTGGTTAAGAATCCACTTGCCAATGCAAGGGACACAGGTTTGTGCCCTGGTCTGGGAAGATCCCACATGCCGCGGAGCAACTAAGCCCGCGCGCCACAACTACTGAGCCTGTGCTCTAGAGCCTAAAAGCCACAACTACTGAGCCCGAGTGCCACAACTACTGAAGCCCGCGTGCCTAGAGCCCTTGCTCTGCAACAAGAGAAGCCACATCAAGGAGAAGCCCGTGCACTGCAACGAAGGGTAGCCCCAGCTCACCACAACTAGAGAGAGCCTGTGCGCAAAAACAAAGACCCAACGCAGCCAAAAGTATTAACTAATTAATTAATTTTTTAAAAAGAAACAATAGTGCAGCCTTTGGGCAGGGTCCTGGTTCCTCCTCAAGGGATATACATAACAATATCTTTGAGCTCTTCTGCAGAACTAAAACCCACACCAGACTGAAGACGTTAATTACTTGGTGAAGCATTCTTCCTCCAGAGAGAAGGTCACAGTTCAATACCACCTGATGCCAGATGATCTCTAGATTGAAGGAATGCAGGTCCTGCAGGCACCCTGATCCTTATCAGCAACCCCACCCCTTGACTATAAGACTCCTCACAAACCCCCTGGGTTGGGCTACACAGTTTTGAAGTCATTAGCCCACTGTGGGCCCCTTTGCCTGGCAAGGCAATAAAGCTATTCTGTTCTACTTCATCCAAAACTCTGTCTATGAGATTCAATTTGGTGCTGGTGCATAGAGGCCGGGTTTCGGCATCAAAACATTTGTTAACATCTAATCTTCCAGACAACATTCAAATTTCCCCAGTTACCACAAAAATGTCCTTTATTGCAAAAAGATCCAGTCCAAAACTTTGTGTTCCATTTAATTGCCATTTTTCTCTTTCTTATTTAACACTTTTATTGAGATATAATTTATATACCATAAAATTCACCCAAAGTATACAATTCAGTGGTTTTTAGTATATTCAAAAATATGTGAAACCATTACCACAGCAAATTTTTGAACTTTTTTTAAAAAGATTTTTGTTTTTGATGTGGACCATTTTTTAAAAGTCTCTATTGAATTTGTTACAATATTGCTTCTGTTTTGTGTTTTTTTTTTTTTGGCCACAATGCATGTGGCATCTTAGCTACCTGACCAGAGGTTGAACCCGCACCCCCTGCATTGGAAGGCGAAGTCTTAACCACTGGACCACCAAGGAAGTCCCACGAATTTTAGAACATTTTCATCACCTCAAAAAGAAACTCCATGAACTGTCAGCCCCCACACCCCCACTCCTAAGCAAACAACTAATGTACTTACTTTCTGTCTCTATGGATTTGCCTATTCTAGACATTTCATTTATATGGAATCATATTATATATGATCTTTTGTAATGGGCTTCCTTCACTTAATAAATATTTTCAAGGTTCATCCATGTTGCTGCATATACCAATATTTTATTCCATTTTATAGCCAAATAATACTCCATTTTATGGACATATTACATTTTGTTTATTCATTCATCAGTTGATGGATATTTGAGTTGCTTTCACCTTTTGACTATTATGAACAATGCTGCTATAAACATTTGTGTAGATGTTTTTGTGTATACAAATGTTTTCTTTTCTCTTGGGTATATACCTAAGAGTAAAATTGGTGGTTCATAAGGTAACTCCATGTTTAAATGTTCAAAGAACTTACAAACTGTTTTCCAAAGCAGCTGCCTTATTTTACATTCCCACCAGCAGTATATGAGGGTTTGGATTTCTCCAACTTCCTCATTAACACTTGTTATTACCTGACTTTTTGAGTCTAGCCATCTTAGTGAGTGTGAAGTGGTATCTTACCATGGTGTTTATTTGCATTTCCCTGATGACTAATGACGTCAAGCATCTTTTCATGAGCTTATCATCCATTTGCAGACCTTCCTTGGAGAAATGGCTATTCAGATCCTTTGTCTATTTTTAAATTGGGTTATTTGTCTTTTTATTATTGAGTTGTAGTTTTTGCATATTCTGGATACAGGTAACTTATCAGATATATGATTTGCAAATATTTTCTCCCATTTTGTGGTTGTCTTTGCACTTCTTGAGAGTGTTCTTTTTTAAAAATTAATTAATTAATTAATTTTTGGCTGTGTTGGGTCTTTGTTGCTGCACGCGGGCTTTCTCTAGTTGCCGTGAGCAGAGGCTACTCTTCATTGCAGTGCACAGGCTTCTCATTGCAGTGGCTTCTCTTTGTTGTGGAGCACAGGCTCTAGGCGCACGGGCTTCAGTAGTTATGGCACACGGGCTTAGTTGCTCCATGGCATGTGGGATCTTCCCAGACCAGGGCTCTAACCAGGGCCCCTGCATTGGCAAGCGGATTTTTAACCACTGCGTCACCAGAGAAGTCCCCAACAGTGTTCTTTAAAACACAAAAGATTTTAATTTTAATGAAATCCAAATTATCTGTTTTTTCTTTTGTTGCTCTTGCATTTGGTGTCAGATCTAAGCATTCTTTGCCAAACTCAAGCTCATGATAATTTACTCCTGTTTTCTTCTAAGAGTTGTGTTGTTTTAGCTTTTACATTTAGGTTTTTGATAACTTTTGAGTTAATTCTGTAAGTAGTATGAGGTAAGGATCCAATTTCATTCTTTTGAATGTGGCTATCTAGTTGTTCCAGCACGATCTGTTGAAAAGACTATTCTTTCCCACATTGGTCTTGGCACGCTTGTTGAAAATCAGTTGATCATAGGCACATGAGTTCATTTCTGGACTCTCAATTCCATTCCATTAATTTACATGTCTATCTCATGCCAGTACCACACTTTCTTGATTGTTGCTTTGTAGTAAGTTTTGAAATCAACAAGTGGTGAGTCCTCCAACTTTGTCCTTTTTCAAGAATGTTTTGGTTCTCCTGGATCCTTTGAATTTCTGTATGAATTATAGAATCTGCTTATAAATTTCTACAAATAAATTTCTACAATTTTAGCTACAAATTTCAGCTAGGATTCTGATAGGATTTGTGTTGAATCTATAGATCAATTTGGGGAGTAGTGCCATCTAAACAATATTAAACCTACCAATCCATAAACAAGGATGTTTTCCCAATTATTTACACCTTCTTTAATTTCTTTTGAGAATGTTTTATAGCTTTCAGAGTATATATTTTGCACTTCTTTTGTTAAATTTATTCTATAGATGTTCTTGTAAATGGAATTGTTTTCTTACTTTCATTTTTGTTAATTGTATGTATATTAAAAAATGCAATTTTTCTTGAATTCTTCAAACTTGCTGAACTTGTTTATTGGTATATTCCTTAGAATTTTCATATACTACAAATCAGCTCATTTACAAAGAGGTAGTTTTACTTCTTCCTTTCCAAACTGGATACCTTTTATTTTAATTAAATACCTAACTGCACTTGCTAGAACCTCCAGTACAAAGTTGAGTAGAAGTGGTGAGAGTAGATAGACTTGTCTTGTTCCTGACCTTAGGGGGAAAGCATTCAGTCTTTCACCATTAAGTATGATGGTATCTGTGGGGTTTTTGTAGATGCCCTTTATCAAGCTGAGGAAATTCTGTAATATGTTGTGGTTTTTATCATGAAAGGACATTGGATTTTGTCAAATGCCTTTTTTCCTGCATCTATTGAGATGATCATGTGGTTTTGTTTTTTTATTTTATTGATACAGTGTATTACATTAATTGATTTAGGAATATTAAGTCAGCTTTGCATTCCTAAAATGAATCTCATGTGGTCATGGAGTATAATTCTTTTTTATGTGCTACATTTGGTTTGCTAGTATTTTGTTGAGGGTTTTTGCATCCATATTCTTAAAAGATATTGGTCAGTAGTTTTCTTCTGATGCCTTTGGTTTAGTATCTAGATAATACTGGCCTCATATAGAATGAATTGAGAAACATTCCTCCCTCTTCTATTTTTCGTAAGAGGTTGTGTAGGATTGCTATCAGTTCTTCTTTAAATGTTTGTTAGAATTCAGCAGTGAAGCCATCTGGGCCTGGGCTTTTCTTTGTGGGAAGTTTTTGACTACTAATTTAATCTCTCCATTTGTTATAGGTCTATTTAGATTGACTATTTCTTCTTAAGTTGGTTTTAGTAGTGTGTCTTTCTAGATATTTTTCCATTTCATCTGTATATTCTATTTTATTGGCATATAATTGTTCACAGTAATCCTTCCTTGGCCTTACCTAATGGATTTTGGACTGAATTGTTTAGGAAGGAGAGGGAAAGAAGAGGGAGAGGTGGGAAGGGAGAAAGGAGGGAAAGGAGGATGGGGAAAGAGAAGAGGAAATTTATTTTAAAGATGTCCTAAATAATGTCTCCCTCTGTGTTCTGCACTCTGCTCACTACCCTGCTAGTGCCACTTGCCAATCCGCCACCCCCAAATAATAATATAGTATATATTAAGTGCTTATTATGTGTCAGGTAGAGTTCTAAAGACTTTACACATATAACTCATTTAATCCTCATAACAACCTCATGAGGTAACTATTATTATTATCTCCTCTTTACAAAAGACTGAGCTGTAGAGAGGTTAAGTTACTTGCCCAAGGCCTCATGGCTAGTTAGTAAAGTAAGGATATGATCCCAGGCTGTTTGCCTCCAGGACAAATGCTCTTGATCCATACACTTCACAAACACAAGCTCAGAATTCATTTACTCTGCTATTCTGACCCCTGAAGGAGGTAAGTGAGAGCTTGAAATAGTGATATTTTTTTTTTTGTAACCACTGACAACTCTAAATGCTTCTTAATAAGGAAACTGTTCTATTCATCTGCCTTCAGCTCTTAGCACATAGAGATTTAGTTTAATAAATGATCTAAAAGATCTCCACTGGCTAGCTAGTATTAATGTCATAGGGCTTTTAGGTAACAGGGACTGCCACATGATAGCACTGGCCTAATAAGAATCTTTTTCTGAACAATGCAAACACAGAAACAAATATCTATAGCTGTATACACAGAGGAGCTAGACAAAGATATATGAAACTCCATAATCAGATTGATTAGATTTATTTTTACTTTATCCTGATTTTGATATAGAAAGTCTGAATATACCACATGTTTAAGAATTAGTCTAATGAGGGGACTTCCCTGGTGGCGCAGTGGTTAAGAATCTGCCTGCCGGGCTTCCCTGGTGGCGCAGTGGTTGAGAGTCCACCTGCCGAAGCAGGGGACACGGGTTCGTGCTCCGGTCCGGGAAGATCCCACATGGCCGCAGAGCGGCTAGGCCCGTGAGCCATGGCCGCTGAGCCTGCGCGTCCGGAGCCTGTGCTCCGCAACGGGAGAGGCCACAACAGTGAGAGGCCCGTGTACCGCAAAAAAAAAAAAAAAAAGAATCCGCCTGCCAATGCAGGGGACACGGGTCCAAGCCCTGGTCCGGGAAGATCCCACATGCCGCAGAGCAACTAAGCCCGTGCACCACGACTACTGAGCCCACGTGCCACAACTACTGAAGCTCTGATGCCTAGAGCCCGTGTCCCACATCAAGAGAAGCCACTGCAATGAGAAGCCCGCGCACCACAACGAAGAGTAGCCCCCGCTCGCCGCAACTAGAGAAAGCCTGCGTGCAGCAACGAAGACCCAACGCAGCCATAAATAAATAAATACATTTATAAAAAAAAAAAAGAATTCGTCTAATGAGGAACACACAGAACCTACGCAAAGACAATTACAGCACCTCACTGTCAGAAATTAAAAACTTGAATAAACGGATAAACATATCCTGTTGCTGGTTAGGTAGACTTCATGTTAAAGAAAACATAATAATAAATAGGAATAAATAGGAAAGAAGATCAAGTAATATGTGTAGTGATCCTCAATCTTGCCTACATATTAGAACCACTTAATTTATAAATTAAAAAAAAAAACCTAGATTGGGGCCCCACTACAGACCAATTAAATAAAAATCTCTGGGAAACAGTCCAGGTGATTCTAATGTTAGCTAGGGTTGAATACCTCTAGGATATAAAGGAAAAGAGAAAATGGTTTAATGGAAATGCTTGCCCTAATGGAACTGAAAATATATTTCAAAGTTTAAAATATTTCATTTTTCTGATAGTAGGTTAAAAACAGAATAGACAATGGGAACAGGAAAAAAAATGTAGGAAAGTGTGACTCAAATCTGTTTAAACCAGGTAAAATAAAAATAGTATGAAAATAATTTTTTATTTACTAAGTTTTGTTGAAAAATACATTTGGGGGGAGATAATCATTTGGATCCGTATTTTGTATATATCATAACAGTTTGCAAATTGGTTTAAATTTGAAAACTGGAATATCTTAAAAACAGTTTTAAGATAGATGATTTTTTTAAAAGGGAGTGGCTTACTTAAAGGCTAAGGAAGTGGTATGTGAAAAAGTAGATGTATTCCCCCCAAATTGTTGGGATTCCCAGAGTAACAAAAAAGAAAATAGACCTACAACTGGATAAACTGTTGATGGAAAGGGTGTTCAAAAGTTGGTTGGCCATTTAGGACTTATCCAAATAAAGGAGCAGGATTTTCCCAAAAGATCTGTCTTCTCTTAGCAAAACAACTGCAATCAAAGGAAAAAATTACATTTCTGAAACATTTCCCCCACCAAATTTGAAGTGGAATCTGGGAGCAAGAATCTGTTCTCTACTGCAAAAGTTATTTTCCCTAACCCCAAAGGAAAGACTGACAGAATGCACTCTTGCCTTGCAAAGCTGAGGGACTCAACCCCAGATATCTGTCAGGCACTTCCAGAATTCTCTGCCAAAGACCATGGTTAAATGACTGTGCATTGGGTCAACTGAAGATTCAGAGGGCATGATTCTGCCCAGGGTTGTAGGCAATGTCTACTCTGTTCTTTCTTGGGAAACAGGTTTTTTCCACTTACCTAAGGGAGTGAATTGATCAATTTCTGGCATGTTTCTCACTTAGAAGGCCAAAACTCATTCTGGATGCTGGTCTGACTCTTCCCTTGCTGGAACTGAAGTTCAGACACCATGGGGAGTTTCTTCCAAGGTATCCAAACACATCCATTGTGTTCTAAATGACAATATGAGAAAGTATTGGATGAAGAAAAAATGTCCTAATGTCAGTGGATTTTTTTTTATTTAATTTACTTATTTTTGGCTGCATTGGGTCTTTGTTGCTGCACGCGGGCTTTCTCTGGTTGCCGCAAGTGGGGGCTACTCGTCGCGGTGTGTGGGCTTCTCATTGCAGTGGCTTCTCTTGTTGCAGAGCACGGTCTCTAGGCATGCAGACTTCAGTAGTTGTGGCTCGCGGGGCTCTAGAGCACAGGCTCAGTAGCTGTGGCACACGGGCTTAGTTGCTCCACAGCATGCGGGATCTTCCCGGACCAGGGCTCGAACCCATGTACCCTGCATTGGCAGGTGGATTCTTAACCACTGTGGCACCAGGAAAGCCCCGTCAATGGATTATTTAAACAGGGAGATACTGCTTGGCCACCTGAGTCACTGGGAATGTTCTTGATAGGCTCCTTCTGTTCAAGAGAACTTTATTTTATGTAATGCAGGGATTTATCATAAAGATGTATCCGCTGAGGAATCTGAATTCATTCCAAACAACTAGGTCTCATGGAAAAGAGGGACCCACACAGAACTGGATCTCACAGCCAGAACCAGGATCCAAGGCAGCTCTAAGAAACCGAGGAGCTGTGATGGTGGGTTTTTGCTCTAGGGGCCCGTCATTAATGGGTCTCAGCTATTCCCCAAGAAGCTGTCTGCATCTCTCTCTCTGTCCACCTTTATGCCAGCTCCAACTGGCATTCTCTTTACTATTCTATATACCTTTCTCTGCCTCATGGCGTGCATCCTCACAGCCCCTGCTTTCTCGGAACACTGGACTCACTGTCTTGGTCCCTGTTGCACCTCATCATCACTCTTCTTCAAGCTTCACCTCCCACTGCTAAGTACATCATTTTCACAGTATTGTCCTGATCACCTGTTTGCTCCAGGACTTGTCACAGAACACTGGCTAACTTAAGGTTTGGCAGTTCTTGGGTCAGTCACCCAGTCCTGGTCCAATCAACATAGTATAAAATGGGCTACCAAGGAGTGCTCTCTAAGTAGGAGCTGTGAACCAGAGAGTATTCCCTAGAAAGGGCTCTTGTATGGTATCACATGACAAGTATATAGACGGGTAGATGGATGGATGGACAGACGGACAGGAACAATTTGTCCTCAGAGAAGTAAGGCATGATTGATTAGGGAGACAGAAACTGAATGTGGGTTGAACAGCTGAGCAAAGAGAGAATTGCATTTGCACATTGATATGTTTGAATGAGATCTGACTCCAGCCCTTAGGAACCAAGTAATGCACTGATCCTGGCTGGACTGGCTATTAATGCCAAGTCTCCCTTCTTAGGGAAATGAGACAGATTTCCCCCCAGCTGCTTCACACACTTCTGGCTGTTCCTTCATGTAGGGCCTGGACTTCACCAGCCTTTCCCTAGTTATTAGTTTCTCCCAAAGTTCATTCCCCTCCCTCCCCAACTTCCCCGTCCTACCTCCCCGCCCACCACCATGCAGCTTTCAGGATTTTAGCTCCCTGAACTGGGATCGAACCCCGGCCTGCGGCAGTGAAAGCACAGAGTCTTAACCGCTGGACCACCTGGGAATTCCCCCAAAGTTCATCCTCTAAATGGGGCAATCATGTAAAATGTTACCGAAAGCTCTGTACACATGTCGAATCTCGGAAACAAAGAGTTTTGGGTGAAGTAGAAAAGGATAGCTTTATTGCTTTGCCAGGCAAAGAAAGACACACTGGGCTTCTGCCTCAAAAAACTGTATCTCCTGGGCTTCTCTGGTGGTGCAGTGGTTGAGAGTCCGCCTGCCGATGCAGGGGACACGGGTTCGTGCCCCGGTCCAGGAAGATCCCACATGCCATGGAGCGGCTAGGCCTGTGAGCCATGGCTGCTGAGCCTGCGCGTCCGGAGCCTGTGCTCCACAATGGGAGAGGCCACAACAGTGAGAGGCCCACGTACCACAAAAAAAACCAAGAAAACAAAAAAACAAACAAAAAAAACACTGTATCTCCTAACCAGGGAGGATTTGGTGAGGAGTTTTATAGCAGTGGTTCACAGGTGGGGTCTCTGACAAGATCAGGGTGTATGCAGGGCCTGCCCTCCCTTAATCATCTCAGGTGGTGGGTCTCCTAATCTTGATGAACTTCTCTAGTGCCTTTAATCTTGCCTCAGGTGGTTTCTTGGCTACTCCCCCCTTGATTAGCAACTGTTCCACCCTTTGGAACTCAGGGTAGGTCATGGAGGCTGTAGTCTTGCCTACAAGAAATGGGGGAAAAAAGGGCCCCCATGCCCGGGAGCCCCACAGGGCCCCGCTTGGTTTCAGAAGTACTTAAAATGTGCCTAATTTGTAGTACACACAGAGCAAATGAGCTATTATTAGTAGCATACTTTTCATTCATTGAACAAATATTTGGACGGTGGGCTGCATTTGGCTAAATATAACAAAATCCTAAATATAGAAGCTTAACCAAACAGGTTAACCACTCCTGTTACATCCCTTGAATGAACAGATAAAAAATCCCTGCCCTCACATTATAACAAATTTGGAGACACAGATAGCCCGGCTGGAATTGGCAACCCACAATGCCATCAAGGATCCAGTCTCCTATGTTTCTGTTCAGCCATCCTTAACATGTGGTTTTCATCTTTGTGTTTGTTATCACATAGGCAAATAGTCCTCATCCTTGGCACTCTAACCACACTCCGGTAGAAAGGAGGAGGAAGGGATAATGCCTTTATTAGGAAGGTAAGTTTCTCATAAATGTCCCAGCAGTCTTCTGCTTATATCTCATTGGCTTAAGTTGTCTCACTCTTATCTGGGGCTGCCAGAGAAGCTGGGCACACTGCTACTCTAGACAAAATCAGGAAGGGGAAAATGGATATAGGGTAGAAAACTAGCAGTTGCTCAGGTTCATCCGTCCAGGCACCGAGAACCTTGAAAGCTGGTGGGGTAGAGGTAAACCAGTAATTGAACAGTGTGATAAAGATCACAACAGGGGCTTCTGGAGCCTGTGCTCCGCAACAAGAGAGGCCACGACAGTGAGAGGCCCGCGCACTGCGATGAAGTGCGGTCCCCGCTGGCCGCAACTAGAGAAAGCCCTCGTACAGAAATGAAGACCCAACACAGTCAAAATAAATAAATAAATAAATAAAAAGATCACAATAGTGGTGTTTATCATGGGAGCACATAAAAGAGACACCTAATTTGTATTTCAAAGATCAGGAAAGGCTTGCTGAAGGAAGTGATAACTGAGACAAGTAGGAGCTGGCCAGAGAAGACAGTGTGTTCAGAAGTTCAGAATTGAGACCAGGTCTTTTCTGGGAACAGAAAGTAGCTCCCTATTGGTGGGCAAAAGAGTGTGCTATAGAGAGGGGTGATGTTGGAGGTAAGCAAGAGCACAAAGGACTTCACAAACTGTTTTGAAGAATTGGTACTTATCTTCAAGGTACTAAGAAGCCAGTGAGGAATTTCAAGCAGGAGACAGATTTTCTTGCTAGTTTTAAAAACTGGAATGGAAAAATCATTGTCTATAGCAATTATTTCTAAATGCCAGTGGATCTGCTGTCCCTTTTTAATGCAGCCAGGAGATGCACAAATTCACTTGGCCAAGCCCTCTCCCCTTTTACAGGGATGCCCTCAGCTGGCCACTGCATTCAGAAGCTGGGAGCTATCTTTGTTTAAAGTTACTAACATTTTGGCCTTCCTCCCTAACATAATGCTGTGGGTAAATTAGGCTTTTTCTGGAAATGCCGTCCCTATCAGAAGTGATCACTTTTTTTTTTTAAACATTGGAGTTTTTTTAATATATTAATTTACTATTTACTTTTGGCTGCATTGGGTCTTCGCTGCTGCGCACGGGCTTTCTCTAGTTGTGGCGAGTGGGGGCTACTCTTCGTGTGGTGCATGGGCTTCTCATTGTGGTGGCTTCTCTTGTGGAGCACGGGCTCTAGGCGCGTGGGCTTCAGTAGTTGTGGCTCGCAGGCTCTAGAGCGCAGGCTCAGTAGTTGTGGTGCACGGGCTTAGTTGCTCCACAGCATGTGGGATCTTCCCGGACCAGGGCTCGAACCCGTGTCCCCTGCATTGGCAGGTGGATTCTTAACCACTGCGCCACCAGGGAAGTCCCAGAAGTGATCACTTTTTGACTATTTTCTTTACTCTGCAGTGTTCATGCTCAACTATTTTTTTTTAAAGAAACAATTAAGGCTTCCTAAAAGGTTAAGTATAGACAGAAATCATGAGTACCCTAAGTGATCTCTGATGTATTTGATTAGATCATCCATCTCCAGGCGGAATATTTTTTTCTTGATTTGAAATGAGACCACACGTTTGACTAATCTCCCAGCTTCCAAGTTATTCCTGGACGGCCAAATAGGTGGTGTGGCACAGAAGCACAGTCTACTGCAGTAGCACTGGGTACATTATTGCTGTTTCCCAAACTGGTATCTTTGGAGCACAACCTGAAAGAGACTGACTGAACAGTCATTTGAAACCCACTCTTTACTCCCCATTCCTGGTTCCTTGCTTTGGGGGCTGCGGGGGGTTCGGGGGGGAGAGCGGGGACGGAATGGAACTTTAACACTTCCTAGCATGCTATATAATTACTTTCTATTGTTTGTCTCCCCTCACTACATGTAAGCTTTTTCAGAGCAGGTATTTTTTTCTGTTTTGTTCACTGATGTGTTAGCAGTGGCTAATAGTGCCTAGAATTTGGATTTGGAAGGTACTCAAATACGGGGTTGGCCAAAAATTTCATTTGGGTTTTCTCATAACGTCTTACAGAAAACCCAGATTTTTTGGCCAACCCAATACTTGTTAAGAATTTGCAAATGGATTATCATCAGTGTTTCCTCTATGGTTATCTTCTGTTCTGCTGAGGAAGGGCCAAACTCATCTCAACTTTTGCACCTTCTGTTTCTTCTCTTTTTGGCTAAATCCTACCTATCCTTCAAGCAACAAAATCAACGAATTGTTTTAAGGCAGCGATTACATGCAAGACACTGTTTCAGCAGGCAAATCAACTTTCAAAAGCAATGCACCACCCCTTTCTTAAAAGTTGGAGGCTTAGGGCTTCCCTGGTGGTGCAGTGGTTGAGAGTCCGCCTGCCGATGCAGGGGATGCGGGTTCGTGCCCCGGTCCGGGAGGATCTCACATGTCGCGGAGCGGCTGGGCCCGTGAGCCATGGCCGCTGAGCCTGCGCGTCCGGAGTGTGCTCCACAACGGGAGAGGCCACAACAGTGAGAAGCCGGCGTAACGCAAAAAAAAGTTGAAGGCTTAAAATGCCATTCATCACAACTAAACATACTATTATTCATTTATACTAAAAGTCACTCCATACTATCATAATTGCACATTTTCATAATATGGTACATTGGAATGAGTCAAGCATCCTGCTAAAATTGGATTGCCTAGATAATACTTTAGCAGATGTGAAATTCTGGAAAGGCTCTTATGAATCCTTTCCAAGGATTCTGTTTCTGGATTCCCTGTTGAGCATCTTTGTTGAGTTTTATTTTTATCCTCACATGTATCCTTTCAATTCACTCATCCATCCAAAAATTATTAAACATCAACTTTCTGTCATGCACCATTCATTAATAGGTAAGTCCTACCGAAAGTCTTTTTCACTGCTGGCACTAGGAAATTTTTTTGTTGAAAAGACTACATTATAATCTTAACAAAAGTAGGTCTTGTTTATCAATATCCCCAACAACTACAACAGTATCTGAGCCACAGTAGATGCTCAAAAGCTTTTTTTGAAAGAATGGTGAGCACTTTATACATTTATTGCTCACTTCCAAGTGCACAACCTGATAAGAGTCAACATACTGAACACACAAGCCTATCCACAACCCCACTGGGTCAATCCAACTGTGCCAGAGCCAGGAAGCTTCTGTCTAAATCGTGGTAAGCAGAGTCCTAGAATGACTCTCCAAAATGTCCCACTCTAATCCCTCAGACTGTGAATATGAGACATTACATCTGTGATGTCACATTGCCCAGCAAAAGGGATTTGCAGGTATGATTAAAGTTGTAATCAGTTGACTCTTGAGGTAATAAAAAGGAAGATTATTATGGTAAAACTAATATAAACACACAAACCCTTTAAAAGCAGTCTGTCTATAGCAGAAAAGGAAGTCAGACTCCAAGAATGAGGATTCAATGCACTGTTGCTAGCTTGAAAAGGGAGGGGACCATGGTGTCAAGAAATATGGGTGGCTTTCAGGAGCTTAGAGTGGCCCGTGACAGGCAGCAAGGAAACAGGGACTTCTCTTCTTACAACCGAAAGGATCTGAATGAGCCTGGAAGCAGATTCTTCCCCTGGAGACTCCAGACAAGAGCCCAGTCTGGGCCACAACTTGATTTCAGCCTGTGAGACCCCAGGCAGAGAACTCAGTCAAGGCTTCCTAGCCTTCTGACCTACAGAACTCTAAAATAATAAACAGGGGTGAATTTAAGCTGCTAAACTTGTTAAGCAGCAACAGAAAACGAATACAATCATCCTGTACTAGAATACCATTATGCAAGCCCTCCTCTACTTTTCCATTTTCTGAATTTGTTTTACTTTGCTTTCCTTTTCATGGTCCACGGAAACATTATCCAGGAAAATATTTCCACCCAACATTAGTTTTTGCATATGAAAACGAGCTAAGTTAAGGTACTAAGAGAATTTCTTTGGACAGTATCCAGCCTATATTACTGCCCTTTAACTTAAGAGCAATAAACCTAAAGAGATAAAACTATCAATGACCAAAAAGGTCTATGCTCATGCCAATAAATTTGTAAAATTCAAAAAGGTACAATATAAATCAAATCAGATATTGAAATTGTATTTAAATTCTCTTACAAGAACTTACTGCCTCAACTCGGAAAACAATCAAATAATTATGTACACTGAGTCAGAAAATTATTTTAATAGTTACAAAATATCTTTTTTTGTTTGTTTTTTTTTGTTTTTTTTTTACAGAATCAGTATAAAATAGCAGTTGATTTCTCCATAATTATCAGAATTATTTATACTTGAGGTCTTGGGTAAGTGGGGCTGAAATCAACAAAAGGTCTTGGACTGTTGGCTCAGAAATCTTCCTGGGAAGCCCACCATGTTGATGTCTGTCATGCTTAACTCTTATGAGATGACCCGGTCCTTTTTTAAAAAAAGTATCTTTTTATTCATTCTTTGGAGGCTTGAAGTGAATTCGGCAGCGTTCATTAAACACCTAAGATATGTGAACAGAAACAAAGGTCACTGAGTCATCCTGTATAAATCAGGCCTGGAATTCAATTAAATTTGGCATGGGTCAGGTGGATATAACCTTTTCTTGTCCCAGGTCAACAGGTTTAGGAAACAGAGGTGTTTCCTCACTGGTTCAAACTGACTTACTAGGTGCTAAGAGCTAAGAAGGCCTTGATATTCATTTATATGATAATTTTAATATTTTAATAAAATTTAAATTATTCAAGGAAAAAATCATCACAAGCTAGCTTATTTGGTAAACTAACAAATATGCTAGTTCCATATTCTGGACATATTTTGGACAGTTAGACAAAAATATCTAAATTACCTTTAAGATAAAGCTTTTTAAAAATCCTTTTATAATGAAGATTTTATTTAGATATCTGTCATGCTTTTCTAAATGAGTGCCAGATCTTTCTTACATGGAGATATACTTGAAGGGAGTCCAGTCTTTTGCTAAACTGTATAAATTTATATAATGTTTTGTTCTATTTATCTTGCTTCCTAAAAACTAAACAAATAACATATCATAATGTTAAAAGAACATTCTATTATTACGTGTCATGTGGGACTATGTCAAATAACAATTTTGGTACATCCATTCAATGGGATATAAGCAAGCATAAAAAATAAGGAAGCTCTTCATGTTCTGATTTGAAAAGATCTCCAAGATATATTAAGGGAAAAAAACAAAGTGTAGACAATATACTTCCATTTGTCTGATAAAGGGGGAAAATGTGTGTGCTTTCAAGGAGCAAACACCTTATCACATAGGTGGAAAGGGCAGAAATAAGAAATCTTGGCAAAGAGGATAGGATAAAGAAATGTGATAAAGCAAAAGAAATCGATTTGTATTTCGCAGTTTATTCATGGCTCTGCAAGTTGGTACACTCCAGTTTTTTTTTTTTTTGCAGTACGCGGGCCTCTCACTGTTGTGGCCTTTCCTGTTGTGGAGCACAGGCTCCGGATGCGCAGGCTCAGCGGCCATGGCTCACGGGCCCAGCCGCTCCGCGGCGTGTGGGATCTTCCCGGACTGGGGCACGAACCCGCATCCCCTGCATCGGCAGGTGGACTCTCAACCACTGCGCCACCGGGGAAGCCCAGTACACTCCAGTTTTTGGTTCAGTTAGCCTCCCTCTGGATCCAGCCCCATTCCATTGGTTAATTTCAAAGGGTAAAACAGAATCTTCAGTTCATTCTTTCAGATTTAATAGATTTTGCCCTTTGGAAATCTTTGAAGTTTTAGAGAGGACATGCAGACATACTTTTTCAGAAAACTAAAGCAGGAATTTTGTAATTTTTTAAAAAAGTTTTATTGGATTATAGCTGCTTTACAAAGTTGTGTTAATTTCTACTGTACAGCAAAGTGAATCAGCTGTACATATACATACATCCCCTCTTTTTTGGATTTCCTTCCCATTTAGGTCACCACAGAGCACTGAATAGAGTTCCCTGTGCTATACAGTATGTTCTCATTAGTTATCTATTTTATACATAGTATCAATAGTGTAGAATTTTGTGATTTTTAACTACATGTAAAGTCCTGGGATCCTGGTCCCCCAATCTAATTCCTAATTAGAACCACGTAGGTGGTAATAAGGAGCATGTGAATCTAGGAGCCATAAAAAGCCCTATTATCAAATACCAGTAAAACTACATACAAACAAAGTTTCACGATCAGATATGTTAGAAAACAAACAAATGTGAAGGATAATGATATGAAAATTTATGGAAAGTAACTGAGCTCAGAAAAGCTAACTTGAACAAATAACCTGGTTGAAGGTTCTAAGTTAACAACTAATAACTCTAAATATCAAATAGCCCATAATTAGTATTAGGAAACATACAGAATGTCTCCAATTCTGTTCCCATGACGATCATGCAATTCTACCATATGACTGTAAAGCTACTTTTTGTAAGATGGCTCTAACTTGGATTCTAACCACAATCTGCACCCCCCCCAAAAAAAAGTTAAAGCCTTCAATTGCTTGTAAATGAAGGATCTTTATTATTCTTAAGTGCCCAAGGCACTCTTTGCCTCCCCCCTCCCTTGGTTTCCCTTTGTTAGTTCTGCTTCCCCTCCTAGTTCTCTCCAAGAACCAACATTATTTTATACCTTCCAGCTCCTGTCATTTACCACTTCTTCAACATTCAGTTCTGACTGCATCCATTTCAACTGCAAGAAAGGAAAACAAAATGAAGTTACGAAAATTCAAATTAAAGAACTAAAACCAAACTCTATGTTTTCCTAACAAAACCAGCTGCTGCTCCTGCATTCCTTATTAATGGTAATACTTAGGCCAGATTTCAAAACCTTCTTTGACATAGCTGTTCTCCTCATATTTAATCAGTTGCTATATCTTATAAAGCCGTAGTTCTCAAGCTTTGCTGCATATTATTATCACCTTGAGAGCTTTTAAAAAAAAACTCAAATGTCCAGGTAGTTCACAGAAGGAAAACAAATGGCCAATAAACCTATTTTTAAAATGTACAATTTTATTCATGTATAAAGAAATGTAAATTAAGCCATAATATGACAAAAAAAATTTTAATACAAGAAATCTGATGTCTGATAAAACCTAGTATTAGTGAGGGTATGGGGAAAGATACACTCACATATATTTTTAGTAGGAGTACAAATTGTTTCAACTTCTATGGAGAGCAATTTGGTAAGACTTACCAAAAATGTAAATTCACATGTCCTTTAACTCAATAACTCCAGTTCTAGTTATTGATCCTACCATATAGATTTGCAAAGATAGCACAGACGAACAAAAAAAAGGACAAGGAGGTGGCAACCTGATTTGAATAAAAGAAAAAAGAAACAGGAAGAAAAACAGAGAAGAAGAATATATAAAGCTCAAGTAATTGAGAAAGGGATGAGTTTTCCATACCTTAACCGTACAGCCAGAGGTGTGAGGCTAAAAATGCTAGTCTTTCTAACTTTCTTTGTAACTGCCAACCTAATCACTCCATCAAAAACGTAGCCAATTCTATTGCCAGGTCCAGATGGCAGGCCCATCATACTCCTAGTCGCCTCTGGTCAGAGAGACCTGAAAGGAAAGAAGCTAACCAATTCCAGGAGGAGAACCTGAAAATATTCAGGAAAATTAGGAGAAAAAAAGCAGTACAGGTTGAGGCAGCCAAGAGGTTAAAAGCAGGATGATTTCTTCAGGCCAAAGTCAAGACCCAGGCCAGGAGATTTGGGAACAAAATGCCAGAGGGATTCTGGGCAACCATGAGTTAGGCACCCAGACCAAAGAACCTAACCATAAATTAGGAGTACAGCTCAGGCAGGAGGTTTGAGAAATATGCATATAACACTAATAAGACTGGATGTGGTACTGATCCAACGCTCCTTGTAAACTCCCTTCGTAGGCTCAAAACTGCTGTCAGAGTATGGGCCAGTATATAGGATTGAAACCATGAACAAGGGGAAGGACTGCATTTCTAATGCGCTGTGGAGTAGTAACAAGCCTGAGGAAGCCCGCCTGCTTACATCACAGCAACCTTGGTTTCAGATTTTAATCAGTTATATCGACCCAGAAATCATTAAAGCTTCACTGCTCTGTCAGAGCCTGGACTTTCTGCCAAAGAAGTAACAACTTTAAAGAACAGTGTTACAACAGACCACTAAGACAGTATTCATAATTGCTCTCAAATATTTAAAGGGATGTTGTGTAGAAATGGGTTTAGACTTATCCAGAGGGAAGATTAAGGAACAGTAATTACATGCTACAAGGAGACAGATTTTCACACTAAGTAAGAAAATCTGTGAACAATTACAACTGTCCAAAAAGAGAATGCACTGCCACATAAGACTGTATATCCCCCCAACCCCGTTAATACTGGTTAAACATAAGGTGGAAACCACTGGTTGGGGGGGATATTGTAAAGAGGATTAATATAACAAATATGGAGTCCCAGCGACTCAAAAAGGAAAGAAACTGCTACTTCATTATCAGTAAATATGCAAGCTCTTACATATATTATACAATTTAATCCTCACCAAAAAAAGAAAATATAAGAAGTTACTATGTATCAATTCCATTTTACAAACTGAAAATCAGAAGTTTCAGAACAATTAATTTACAAGGTTACAAAACCTCCAAATGGTAGATGGGATTATTTCTTTAGAGCTGTCTGCCTTTACAATCCATGTTTTTTCTATTCTTGAACACCGCAGATATTACAGCCAGCTTCTAATGCAATTTCAGTGCCAACAACAAAATGCTACCTTTGAGATGGTTGGGTTTTTTTTTTTAATAAATTTATTTACTTTATTTATTTATTTTTGGCTGTGTCGGGTCTTCATTGACACGGGCTTAGTTGCTCCATGGCATGTGGAATCTTCCCGGACCAGGGCTCGAACCTGAGTTCCCTGCATTGGCAGGCGGATTCTTAACCCCTGCACCACCAGGGAAGTCCCGAGATGGTTGTTTTTGAGGCTCTGGGTCTTAAACAGGTAAACTTCGTCTCAAAGGCTACTAAGAGGGGACAGCAGGTATATAGTTCCAGCAAGCAATGTGCTTTTTCTGAGGTAAGGATTCAGGTAAAGAACTGGGAACTTTCAGACGGGCATCACTGTATGTAAATAAATTGTTCACTAAAGTAATCAGAATTTGACTCTTAGTCACAACTTAAGGTAAAAACACTGACTGAATTTAGAGTAAGATGAGATGGGTTATAAAGTCCCAGTTCTACCACGTACTAGCTTGTGACTCTGGGGATGTCAGTATCTCTAAGTCTGTTTCCATATATAGAAAATGAAGAGGTAGAGCTGGAACATCTCCAAGAGCTGTCCCTTTCTGATTCTATAATCTCCATAGCAAACTTGAAAAAGAAAGTCAAGTTTCCTTATTTGCTTAAATACTACTACTCATGGTTAAC
Organism: Lagenorhynchus albirostris; assembly: GCF_949774975.1. Classification (NCBI taxonomy): domain Eukaryota; kingdom Metazoa; phylum Chordata; class Mammalia; order Artiodactyla; family Delphinidae; genus Lagenorhynchus; species Lagenorhynchus albirostris. The sequence continues at coordinate 77,860,184 of NC_083099.1, read as the reverse complement.
TTCTACTCTAGTCCTATGCAATATCACAGGCCAGAAAACTACCTTTCATAACTCACTGGCTGGTTTCTAAAACTCCTCCTTGCAGTGATTGTGCTGGGCTCTAAAGGCATATGGGCAGAACAGAGGGCAGACAAAATTGTGTGACACATCACTCACAAACACTCACACTGGTTTTTGAACTTTGCACTCTGCTAACTAGAGTCACTCTATTCTCTGACTTAATTTGCAAATAATCATTTTTCAGTTTCTGATTTAACAGCCCTGCCCTGCACTTTCCTTTGTCAATACTTCAAGAGCCTGTTAAAATACAAAATTCAAAAATACTAGATCTTAACCAGCTTTCTATAATTTATCTATAAGCCTTCATCAACAAGGAGGGTAGGCTAAGATGACCATTATAGCCTAAGTTCACTGTCTGAAGAACCCATCACTGGCTGATGAATGAGCAGGTGTGGAACACAGGGCTGAAGCAGTTGGCATGAACAAAGAGAACAGCAAAGACAGTGGATGAATCCCGTATCCAGTGAAACACACTATATCAATGGGATGACTAAGAAAGTGCACACCTGTGTGCAGCAAAAGAACAAAGGCTTGAGAGAGACAGCAAGATCCCTTTTTCAAAGTTTGGCTACATCTACTAAACAAAGAGCAAACCTCACAAATTGTTCAGTATGAAAACATGATTCCATCTCACACTGGATTTTCAGTCACCTGACATGTAAGGATCAGTAAGTCACCTATTACACCATCTTAAAATACAGACATGATTTTGATAATTATACAGTGGTCATGTAAGAAAAAGCCCTTGTTCTTAGGAAATAACCAACATACGTAGGGGTAAAGGAGTATAATGTGCCCAGCATATTTTCAAAATGGTAAAGGAAAAAAAATGTGTATGGGGGAGGGGGAGGAAGACAGGGAAAGAGGGAGGGAAGGATGGAGGGGGAAAGAAGAGTAGAGAGAATGAACTGTAAAGCAGGTGGAGCAAAATGTAAATAGGTGAATACAGGTAAAGGGTATATGGGACTTCCTTGTACTGTTCATGCAACTTTTCTGTAAGTTTGAAATTATATCAGAATAAAAAGTTACCCCTGAAGGCCCCCTCCCACCCCCACCCTCCTCAAAAGACAGCAATGCAGTCCACAAAATAAAATATGGCATACATTTCAACTGTTTTCTTGACGTGTCACGTTTAAGGGCTATAAAGAAATAGCTCTGCTTCATTAACTCTACTCTGAGGTCCACACCCCATCTACATGACGGCTGACTTTGGGAAAATAAAGCTTGCTCTGACATAGAACTCAGTGGACACTTGGTGTTCTCCTAAAAGGGAAAATGGCAGGCATGGGAGATGAAGTGGAAACAAAGGAGAGTCTGAAAAGAGTCAAAGACCCATACCACCCTCTCCACAGCAAAGAAATAAACATAATGAGGCTCTGGTGGCCCTGGTTATATTTAAATAGTACTATACTTTTATGGCGGAAGGGGGTAATATCCTGAAGTTAAATATATTACATTTCAGCAGATTTCTACAGCTGAAACCAGAGGTAAATATTTGCAAAATGTGAATATATTTAAAAAACGTTTCTTCTCAAGTCAAGCTTCAAAACATAGATACAGATGTGATTTCCCTAGATTTTTTGATGTGGTCTTGGTCTATATTAATCCTTGTATCTTTGTGGAATATGTAAAGGAATGGAAATAACATGATTACATGCTTCTTTTAGCGAAAACTTGCTACACTCCATACGTTCATGAAATGCACATTAATTTACCAATTAGTATTGAAATGTAATAAAATAAAGCCCATTAAAAATGAAGTACTAATCTCCTGATCATTTGGTTTTAAGTAATAACCATCTCTTACTCTGAGTTTTTCATATTAAAAACTGGCTTTATTTTGAAGGCTAAGTTTGGAAACCTTGCCTCAGAAATGTAAACCCTGTTCAACTTACCTTTGTCTGTTCTTTTCTAAGTTGCTTTAATAATATTAAATTGTCCAAATTCTTTTCTCTCTCTTCTCGGAGCTGTTTTACTACTGATGAGGTCTGAGCTATACAGTTTTTTATGACTCGGTCCCTACTGGCATGAGCCGCCATCAACTAAAAGAACAAAAGAAGGAAATGAGAAAAAAAAAATCACACCAATTTGTCACATTTCAGTGTTTTAAAAAAACTTTTTTAGGCTACAGAAATGTAATACTTTCTAAAACAGTTTTTAAAAACTGAATCTGTGGAAGAGAAGATTGTGCTGAATGAGCCCGCTCAAAGGCAGCAGCTGTGAGGGTGAAAGTGAAGAGGTTGGGCCGTCCTCTTCCTCACTAAGCTCCCAGGCCTTCCTGCTCCTCTTCCTGCACTCCTTGCGCTGTGCTTTGATTCATCTCAGTCTCCTCCCTACACTCCTTTCTCTCCCATTCTTGCACCTGTGTGTTCCTCTACCCTACACCCACCCTCACACACCTTCTGGGCCACTTCCTATTGCTGTTCTCTTTTTGTTCTTTCATTGTTTTTTGCAGCCTCATGTTGTCAACAGTGCAAAAAATTATAAAGTAAGTGATATAGAGAAGCTCTTAGTTACAATAAAGAAAAACAAAGAATGCTACATTTACCTATGTCAGACAGAACCCTTTTCAAGATTTTAAACTTTAAGTACTAACAAGGAAAAATTGTACATGAAGTGGAGGTCACCGATTCCATCAATTGTGTGTACTGACGGAGAGTAAAGGATGCCCAACAGAGCAATTATCAGCCTTCATCTTAATGTAACAAATCCAATACAATAATTTGCATCTATTTTCTGCCTTGTTTCATTAATTATGATAGTCATGTTTCAATTCAAACATACTCTCATGATCATAGCCAAATTCTGAAGATACCCCAAAAACTTGGGGTGGAGGCAGAGCAAAATACTAAAATAATATGCAATCGTCATTATAATTAATGGTGCATAATAACAGTAGTTCACCTCCAACTAAAATTTAAGTGTTGGCTTGCTCCATTTAATCACGTTATATCATTCCTTCTCCCCTCTGAAGGGGGAATATCCCAATGCTATGCTAGTGATGGCTGTATAGAAATAACCCATTATATATATTTTATATAAAATATGGGACTAACAACCATTCTATAAGCATTCCTCATAAGTTATTTGAAATACAGCTCTTAAATGGTCATATTGGGACCCCGTGGTTGAGAACTACTGGTCTAATACACACCAGGAAAGAATAAACCTTTATATTTCTAGAGGGGAATACTAAAAGTGCATTAGGTAAAAGTTGTACCCATGTGAAGGGAGGGAATTTCATAACAGACGTTAATCCCACCTATAGTATATTTCTCTAATAAGCTAATTTTTTTCAGTGTAACATTTAGGGTTCACAAGGACAGCCTCAAGGCCCATATTTATTAGCTAATATGCTGCTTCTGTTACAGGCTTCAGTTTCTTCTTTTGGAAAATTATGGATTATGAGTAAATAATCACTAATATCCTTTCCACCTCTAAAATTTAGAGGCAACATGACTCAGTACATTGCTCAGATACCAGATGCTATTTAATTACTTTGATATTTTGTCTAACCCCCCAGCAATTAGTGAAACAGCATTAGTACCAACTAGAAGTCTATCACAATATTTTCATTTTTCTATCTGCATTTTAAAATCAATTTCAAATTTTGTACATTTTATTAAAACGTTCAGTATCTTTCTTTTGGTCTCTCTCCACACAGTTTCCTTCCTTGGCTGGGCTTTCCTCCATTATTCCCCTCGTTAGCTTGGCCCCCTACCTGTGGATACACTTCTAGATGCAGACTACCCTCCTACGCTCACCTGCTTACATTTCCTTCAGATTAGCCCCACTGTGAACCCACTCCTATGTGAACAGGAATTACTGGGCAAATCACCTTTTACTCAGTATTATCAATTATTGTGGTCTGTTTTCATGACCATCCTTCAATAAAATTCAAAACTAAGAGCATATGCAAGAGGAATATGCATGGACTTCTTTCTGTACATATATGTCAAAGAAATGAGGACGCTTGATAACTAGTAACAGATGGGGTGACATAAGCCTACTAGAGAAAAAATAACATGAACCCAGGCTTATTAGCTCATTAGTATCAGATGCTTGAGGATTTGGTCATAAGAGAATTATTTCTGATACCTAAAGTGCTTATAAAGGAACTGAGATAAAATTAAGAAACTCAGTAAAGTAAAACTTTGGTTAGAGGAGAAAAATCCTGAACTATAACCATATCATAACCATACTTCCTTTGATTTGGGGTAAGCAATTCTGAAATGAAGACACTTGGGGTGGGGCAGGAGAATGATTCAAAACTAGTCTACAGGGGGTATATCTAGGACTTCCCAGTTTTATTTTACCACAACTTTGAGAACTTCTTTTAGTCTGAAATTTTCACCTACTACCTTTTAATCATTATTTTAAAATAATGCTTTTTGCCTTTAAGGGAAACAGAATGTCATTTTCCTGATTATAGTTTTTTGGTGTTTTTCTTTCTAGAACAAAGGTTGATTCTAAATTTCCCAAACATCATTTTAGAATCCTAACAACGACCCTTAGTTTAACTATCATTAAAAGCAAAACACTTAAATATTGTGAATCAGTATGTTGTACACCTGAAACTTATATAATATTGTACATCAACTATACCTCAACTGCAAAAAAAGTTAATAAGTTTTTGTCACGGCATTTTTTGTGTGTTTTAAATCTTCCTCCAGAACTTCTGACAAAAGGATGTAAGCAGCATACTTTTTAAACATAGTCCAAAAGTTCATTATATTAAAGAGATAGCTTTAAGAATTACTCTAAATCAATCATTATGACACTGGTAACAGTTTTGCATTTGTAAAGCACTGTTCCAAGTTCATAGACTCTTTAACTGTTCAGTATTGATTTTTATGTTTACCTTGAAACTAAACAATAAAGGAAAACTTCATATATTGAGGGAATATGCTCTAATAAGGGAATCTTACTGAAATTATTTCATTTTTACTAAGATTATACTTTTAAAATTTGGAATTTCTAAAATCAGTGCTTTATAATAACTTTGCTTATCTTCTCCTATGAAGAAGTATTATCATTAGAGTGCGCAAATATTCCTTCATTGACTATAAAAGGAAGGGTCAGCGACTAAAGACAGTCAGGGTGACCGTAAACAACTTGGACATGTCACAGAGTTCCACTTCTTAACTGAGACAATATCTAAGGGAACTCAGTGGTACTTGTTAGCATGGGTACTCTATTGCAGGCTCAACCCCTGGAACAGAGCTACTTGATAAATAATCCTTTACATACATTCATGTTGCTGGCTCCCTCTAGAATACAGATGGAGAAAAACCCAAACACATACACAAGAATATCTAAAACAGAAAGGTTCCAAATTTAGCATGCCAGTTTATCCTGGTTCAACAAAGGAATAAGAAATAATAACAACAATAAGAGAAGCAGCAAGCATTTATATGTAAAACATTTAGTACAGTAAGCACTTTATATTAACTCATTTAATCCTCTAACAATTGACCGGATACTTTTCTGATACTATTTTACAAATAAGGAAACTGACTCAGAGGTTATTTCAAGGTCACCCAGCTAGGAAGTAGCAGAGGTGAGATTTAATCTAGATCTGGAATCCATGTTGTTAATCGCTATACTATAAACCTCTAGGTTAATAAAAAGATTCTAAATGGAAACAATTGAATAGATTATAGAGATTATATATATATGGGTAGTGAGGTGGATCACTAAAGCCATTACAAACTTCTACCAATAGTTCTTTAGACAGAGCTACCCAAAGAAACTAAGTGAACTGTCGAACAACCTCATAATAAATTAGGCCTTGGACCCATGCTCTCTACTCCCAATACTGGAGTCTACTCCTTAAAGCCCCCGTCCCTACAATTTTATGAAGCCACAAGAATTACCTGACCACTCAACAAAGTAACATACTTTCACATAAAAGCAGGAAAAAAATCAGCAGTTAATGCTTTGAATTTAAGTGATATGAATAAGTTTATCCAAAACTGATTTTTTTTCCATAATTGAGAAATTGACTTTAGATTTTAAGTAATACAGTAATCTTCTGGTAGAGACTAAAAAAGCAAATGCCATATATCAGCTTCCAAATTAATGGAAAAAAATAAGTAAGCTATAAAAAATGCTCAGCTATATCGTTATTTCCTTTCACTTTTAGAAATTAAGAAAGAGAAATAAAGGGGATCTTTAAGAGGCAATGAAAAAATATATACTTGAGAAACCAAAGCCTCAGAAAAGGACAATTTATCTGTGGCTTTTCCTTCTCTCCTGCCAAATGCTTCTTTTCCCTTTCCTGATGAGTCAGGGAAGATAGAAGATATATTGATAAAAAGTGTGAAGGGTTTTAATTCTTCCTTAAATCAGGTGTCTAGCTTCTTAAGATTGATCCATTCAAAGACCCTGCTCTTGTTTCACTGTTTTATTGTACTTGACTGTTTCACTTTCTCCTTCATTCCTTGAAGCATAAGCTTTCCTTAAGTTAAAGGCTGCTCAGGAGGGGGTCAAAAAAAGGCTGCTTTCATTCCTTAGAACTGTCTCTTCCCAGACTTGTACTTAAGATCACACATTTTCTTTAGTTTGTAGAAACCAGATCAAAACATATATACCCTCAGGTATGGGCAAGAAAACATGAAGATTCCATTCTTGTATCCACAGTTTAATTATGTCAATTGTTTTCTTATTTTGCCTACAGAGAAAGGCATAAAGGAAGCACAAAAGAAAAGACTCAAAAGATACACTTACAGACTCATAAAGTTGTTTACAGGTTTGGCTGGCATCAATTTTCCCTGCAAAGGAAGCTGTTGGAACCGTAGTGTTTAATTCATGTACTATTCTGTCATCAATCGTCCTCATCACCTTGAGTAATTCCTATATATATTTAAAATAAAAGAATAGTAACTTGAATGGAAAGTTAAGTGGTTAAAAAAAGACCATTTGAGCAAAACTAAATAAATAAATAAAGCTCTTGGATATGTTACAACCCTGTGAATTAGGAGTGGGGAAACCACACTATATATACTGCAACCACAGAAAAATCTTTTTTACAAGAATGAGAGGTAGGTTATGTAATAGTAATTCTAACAATTGGCACAACTCTTTCCTTGGTCCCACTGTGATCATCTTAAGTATAAAGATGGTTTCATTCATTTGTAAACCCCATGTTCCGGCACGGTGCTTAGCAAACACTGTGTTCTTTCCATCTCCAGCATACAGCCAATAAAGGATTCTACTGAATTTGATTACCTCAACTTGTCCAAAACAACCCAGCATCATTGCTTGCTCTGTTCCCTCTTTGTCTATCATTCTAAAATGTGGTGCTAGACAGAAATTTTCTAGAAAGATACACAAGAAACTATTAGCAGTGATTAACGTGCAGACGTTAATCTATATCCTTTCAAGCTTTTTTCCCTTTCAGGCTTTTTCTTAGTTTTTTACTACGATTGTGTATTATTTTTGTAACAAAAATAAAGTATACTGCTAGAAAAGAAATCAAATCTCTTTGTGGCTTTCTTGTTCATAGAACAAGTAGTTTTACCTTTTCTCAGTTACCCAAGTTCACATTTCCCAAGGATCTCTCTCCTCTAAAAGAGGCTCCAACTCTCAAAACCCAATCAAAATAAAAATAATACCAAAAGGGCAGGGAACTTAGAAAGACCCTGATGAGTACACCAACACAGCATAGTCCCTTCTCCCCACATTTTGATTAGGGTACTTCTTTTCACTTGTCACTAGACAAAGGCTGGGCATCAGCTACCTTCTGTCTGCAGATGATATAAACTCTAGAAAAGGTTTCTAGTAGTATACCACTTTCTTTCTCTTTTAATCCACCCTTACCTCACCCTGGCCCCACAAAACAAAACAAAACACAATCACAGAAAAATCATTAAGAAAACAGAAGTGTATAATACTAGGACTATACTTAATGAAAACATCCAGGAAGTTAACATTTAATATTAATGTGTATTAAAAGCATCTTTGCTTGATCCTCTACTTCGTTCAACATATGAAACTATTTCTTTGCCAAACTTAAATCCATCACTGAAATCAGCTTCTTCATTCCTTTTATCCATTTTTTTTTGGTCATATTAAAAATGACAGATTTTGGGCTTCCCTGGTGGTGCAGTGGATGAGAGTCCGCCTGCCGATGCAGGGGACACGGGTTCATGCCCTGGTCTGGGAAGATCCCACATGCCACAGAGCGGCTGGGCCCGTGAGCCATGGCTGCTGGGACTGCGCATCCGGAGCCTGTGCTCCGCAACGGGAGAGGCCACAGCAGTGAGAGGCCCGTGTACCACACAAAAAAAAAAAAAAGACAGATTTTAATCTGAAAATTGGCAGGAGTGTGATTTGCATACATTATTTAATCACATGATTGTGAATTAGTTATAGTTACCGTTCTTTTTTATTGAATTATAGTTGATTTACAATATTATATTAATTCAAACATACAATGTAATGATTCAGTATTTTTATAGATTATACTAAATTTAAAGTTATTAAAAAATATTGGCTATATTCCCTATGCTGTATCATCCATTTGTTAAAATAAACTTTTATTATGATTAAAGTATTACACAATCATTTTGGAAAATTTAGGAAAAAATTTAAAGAAAATAGAATCATCCATATTTTTAAATTAATTTTTATTGGAGTATGGTTGCTTTACAATGTTGTGTTCAGTTTTTTCTATACATATCTGCAAATATTTTTATCAAATTGAGGTACTGTATAACATTTAAAAGTTTTACTTTATGAAATTATGAGCATTCTGCCCTTGTTACCTTGAAGACATTTTTAATAGGTGCATAAATATTCTGTTCTGTAGAGGTATCACAACTTATTTGACCATTTCCCTCATAATTAACAGCTAGGCGTTTCCAATTATAATAACCATTTAGGCCATTCAGTCTGTCTGCAGCCTAGATTCTATTCCTACCAGGCTATTAATCTTTAATTAGTAATTTAACGCCCTTTTCTAGAACCCAATCTAGAAGCAAAACAGCTTGTAGAAGGCTCATAATTTAGACTAATAAAAACAGGCAAACATCAGATCTAAAACCAACTTCACTATCTTATCCCCTCTTCTTGTATCTTTCTATTTTTGTCAATAGTATCAAGATTCTCTGTAAACTGGAATTCTTAGGGGATAATCTTAACATATTCACTAAGCAACCACAATTTTAAATAATGTTTTATGTACAGTAGAGGATATATAATGTCAGTAAGTGGCAAATTTCAAACAAACAGCGGCAGTACTATTTAGAGTCAAAAAATAGGTAAGTAGCAAACAGGGAACTTCCTTGCCAACTTTACCTCCTACAACTTGCCTATTAAAACAAAACCAAAAAAAAACCTTTAAAATCCCTCTCGTCTTTCCCTCTCTCTAAATCGAACTGATTCTGAGGCCAAGGTTTACATTATACCTTTTAGATAAAGCTTTCCTTGACTGAGAGTCCTCAGCAATCTTTCTTCTTTAAACATATGCAGCAATTAGAGAGACCACAGAGTTGATTCATTAACTCACTCTTCATTCAAAAAATACTTACTAATGTCTAATGGTTAGGCACCATTCTAAACACCAGGGCTATAATGGTGAATAAAATAGAAAAGGCCCTTGCTCTTATGGAGCAAAATTCTCAGAGGGGGAGAGAGACAATAAACAAGTACCCCAATAAATGAGATAATTTCAGTACTGAAAAGTACTACAAAAAAGAAAACTGGTAATGGGATGAAGAATGACTAGGTGGGGCTGAGGGGCTAATACTTTAGATAGGGAGATCAAGGAAGGCCTCTCCAGGACATAACATTTGAGCTGAGATCTGAGTGATATAAATAAGCCAACTAAAAGGACATCTGGGGGAACAAGTCAAAAATTAAGAGGCAAGAACAAACTTGGGGATGTTTGAAGAACTAAAAGGGGGCAAGTGGGCTGGAAGTGAATAAGGGAAAGTGGTATTAGGTGAGATCAGAGTTGAGGAGAAAATAAAGGACAGTAGAGACAACAGAAACAATTAAGGGTTTTTTCCTAAAGGAAACAGGGTTTTAGGCAAGGGAATGATATAACGATTAATTTTTTAAAAGATAACTTCGACTGCTATGTGGAGAATGGAAACAGGGTGATCATTCAGCAGACTACTCTGGTGGTCTAGGCAAGAGACAAAGAGGTAGCAGTGGAATCAGGGAGAAGAAGTTGGATTCAGGATGTATTTTGAAGAGAGAGCTGATAGGACTTGCTGATGAATTGGTGTTGGGGGATAAGAAAAGAAAACAGAATGACGCTTAGGATTGAGACCTGAGCAACCAAATGGATGGTAGAGTCATTAATTAATGGTGGGGAGAGACTGGGAGAGGAAAAGATTTGGAAGGAGTGGGAAGATCAAGATCCTATTCTGACTCAGAGGATATTTTACATTTAGGATTATTGTTAATTGTTTGCGACACTGGTATTGTTTAAAATTGTAATCTTTTAGAAATAAAGACTGAAATATTTACAGAACAAAAGATCTACCTGGGATGTGCTTCAAAATAATCTGGTTAGGATGGGGAAAATGGTAGTATATAAATGAAACAAGAGTGGCCATGAACTGATTGTTGGAACTGAAAGATGAGTACACAGGGATTCATGGTACCTCTCTCCTTTTGTAAAATTTGAAATTTTGCATAATAAAAAGTTTTTTTAAAAAATTCTGTTTTGGACATGTGAAGTTTGAGATGCCTGTTAGATATGAGTAAAAAAGTTAAGCAGAAAGTTGAATATACCAGTCTGACACTGAACTGGGCTGAACTTATATTAACAAATTTTATTTATTTATTTATGCATGCATGCATGCTGCACGGCTTGCGGGATCTTAGTTCCCTGACCAGGGATTGAACCTGGACCCTCAGCAGTGAGAGCTTGGAGTCCTAACAACTGGACTGCCAGGGAATTCCCCAAATTAATGTTTTTAAAGCCATGAAACAAGAAGAGATCACTGAGGGAGACTGTAGGGAATAAAGGGGGTTAATGATCAAGAAGGAACGCTAGCATCTAAAACTACAGGAGAAAGACTGAGATGTCACAGAAGTCAGAAGAAGAAAGGTTTCAAGAAGGAAACGGTCAACTGTGTTGAATGTTACTAGGAAGTCAATAAAGATGTGGACAGAAATTAACTTTTTAGATTTAGCAGGATGGAAACTATGGGTGATTTCACAAGAGTCATTTAAATAGAGTGTTTAATGGACTGAAAAGTTAATGTGGCTTAAGTACAGAGAATAAGAGAAAGCATGGTGTAAAATGAGGTCCACCATTACAGATCATGTTATAGGATTTTAGTCTTTTTCCTGAAAGCAATAGGGAACCAATGAAGTGTTTAAATACAGTGGAGTTACATGATCTGATTTGTATTCTGAAATGATTGCCTAAGTTAAAGTTAAAGAATTAAAGTGTGGAAAATGGATTAGAGAGAAACAAGAGTAGATGCAAAGAGGTTAGTTAGAAGACTGATGCAGGTGAAAGGTTTTATCACTTCCTAGAGTTTTGATTTACTTTGAACTTTAACTAGTTTTGAGTCTGATCATTAGCAATACAGCCAATTTTCCCTCCAATAAAACAATTTGGACATACTGTTAAGTTCCTTACAGCAATGGGAATTTACTGGCATTAACTAGGTAATAAATCAAACAATTTCAGTCTTACAAATGTGAATTTTCAAATATATGTGTTCTCTGTGTGCTAAAGAATCATCAATATATGATCTAGAGCTTGGCTTTTAATATGAAAGTCACCAGCTATCTATATAACCTCTATCTAATCTAACCTCTAAATAAAATGAGGTTATTTTAATCAAAATTGTTCAATTGCACGAGCTACATTTCAAGTGCTCAAGAGCCACATACTGCTAGTGGCTACCATATTGGACAGCACAAGTTTCCACCATCACAGAAAGCTCTACTGGACAGTGTTGAATTCGAGATAATATAATGACAAACTGATAGTACACTTGTTCAGGAATTGCTGAGCACTGTAAGCTACTTTTAACTATCACAGAAAAGATACTAGGAAAGCTAAAGATAAGGGGGGAAAAGGGGTAAGGCTCAGGAAGGAATTTCTTTCAAAATTGCAAAAGGAGAAGGAAAAGAACTATAAACTACCTCACTAGGCACAAATTTCTTTACAGTACAAAAGGTGCCAGAGCTCTTAAGGCAACTCCAAGGGGGTCTAGAGAAAAGCTTGGGTACCCTCACAGACTGAGAGCAGATGAAGGTTAATACAGGCACATAAGTGCTGCCATTAAACTATATGTATCATTCATAAGGAATTACTACCTACCTACCTGATACTTTGTTCCAATGGCATACCCTGTCTCTCACAAATTCACCAAGAAAATATAAAGAAGACACCCCCGAGCAGATAGCATACAACAAACTGCAACACAAGTCCACAGAGATAATACAGAAATATACACAGTTCAGTGGCTCTCTGAAGACTACATCTTTGTACAGGAGCTGGAACCCTAATCAGCTTCTAAGTGTCAAAGAACAGCAGAAGATAACTCTCCAAACTTTGTAGTGCCTCCAGCTTCTCCTTTCTTTCTCCTCAAAACAACAAGAAATTCTGATATATCATGAATTTTTAACTTTAGGCTAACCCTTTAAAGTTATTCAGGCACTTACCTTGGAATTGCATTTTATGTATTACCTTTAACTGTGGGGTGAAAATCTCACCCTCTTGGAAGGCAATTTCAGTACTGAAGGACTGACCGTATCTAGCAGCAGGGAGGGGTGGAGAAAATTTTCTACTGCCCCTGCAATTATACTATACTCTATTCCTAAGGTTACTCCTTAGATAAATTCTTTTTATTATTTTGGGAAGCTTTTAGAGTACACGGGGGGTGGTAAAAGGTCTATTACTTGACAGTAAAATTAAAATGTACTCCACAGAATGATCTGAAATTTCTTAACCTTTCTTCTCCTCACTCTCTGCCTGAAGGTACCCAGAAGTAGATCCCATTCAATGGTGCTCTTTCTGGCTCCTCAAACTCCATTTTCTTAACAATGCTCACACTGTGCTTCCCCCAAGCCAGAAATACAGACTTGCCTACAACTGCCAGAGTCCTGTGGTTCCTATGCACTCCCAGGCAAGGGAACAGGGAGCAGCTAGGTATGCTGCAAAAGATACCATCACTGATGCTAGAAAATAGTCTATTTAGTCTGTACCTAATTACCAAACAACTCAGAATCAATTGTGTGTAAATAAATAAATATTCTTACCAGAAATACCAAGACTTAAACATTCTAGGAATACTTAGTTGATTTTGCTCAGGTGATATATGAACTGGGTCTCAGATAGAGTCAGGAAGAAGGGATTTCAGGGTGTTAAGTGGAAAAAAGCACACAGAAATGACAAAACATCACGTGTTCAGGGAAAAGTAGGCCTATGTGGCTGGACAGCAGAGTTCAAATGTACATTGGAAGTGGCAGGGGTTGGGGAGAGAGAAGTATGTATGAATACGGGCAGTGGTGAGAGTTAACTAAGCAGAGGCACTTTGGGATTGGATTTTAAAAGGACTTGTATGTCATGTTAAGTAGTTTAGACTTAGTCGTATAATCCTGAAATTAGATGCATGGTTCAGATTCTAAAATTTAGAAGATAACAGTATGAAGCCATAGCATTTTGAAGGGGAGATATATTAGAGAAAGGAATGACTGAAGATAAGAAGAGCTACAGCAAAGCTAATTGCAAAAATGACAGGATGCTAACAAAGACTGTGGGCGTGGTAATAAATCTTCCTAAAACATTTTTGATCAATTCACCCCCTCTGCTCACTGACTCCCTAACCTCACACTTGGCATTCAAGGCCTTTCATAACCTGGTTCCAATCTTTTGTGTAATCCCAATGTGCTCCTGTGCAAATTCTGAATTCCAGCAATTTGCTATTTCCCCCCCAATATATAAAACTTTCTGCCTATATACTATTCCTTCTACCTAGAATTCCCCTGGTTCTGTCCACCTCTGGTACAACTCAATTACCATCTATTGACTTAATTCTCTCTGAACTGTTACAGCATTGTGTTCATATTCTAAATATCCTCTACACGTTTTGTATCTCTGCTTGAGTTCCTTGTTTTATATCCTGCCCACTCAGTCTCTCCAAGTGCCTGATACCTAGCAGGTTTCTGTTATGGACTGAACAGTGTCCCCCCTCGGCCCCCCTCCTGCCCCCAATTTCGTATGTTGAAGCCCTAACACCCAGTGTGACTGTTTTTGGAGACAGGGCCTTTAGGGAGGTAATTAAGGTTAAATGAGATCATAAGGGTGGGACACTAATCCCATACAACTGGTGTCACTGTAAGAGGAAGAGACACCAGAGATCTCTCTCCCTCTGTGTGCACACAGAGGTCATATGAGGATACAGTGATGAGGTAGCAACTTACTTTGAAATGCATCAAAAATTAAAAAGGTGGATTGACGGATAGATTGAGGGATGGTATGTGATTTAGTAAGTATAGTGAATCACTGTAGAACCTACACAGTGGGTACATGAGTATTCATTGTAAAATTCTTTGAACTTTCTACAGTGTTTCAACATCTTCATAATAAAATTCTGGGGAAAAAGTAACTAAATCTTTATAATAAAAAGTACACAATTTTCTGTTTCTCTTCCACAGTATTCAGTGCAGTGCTTTTCACATATAAGGTACCTACATACAAAATGTAATGGTTTCACAGCTCTAAAAAACATAAACTTTGATTAATAATTTGTGAGTGTGCCAGTTAACTACAGTTTATAATTTTACAAAATTCATTTAAATGTAAATGTTATACTAAAATTTTATTTTCAGATACATTTTTTTTACATTTGTATGCCTCTGAAGCAGTAAGGGCAAATGTTCTTATACTCATTCACAATGAGGTTAAATGATATGCCAAGGCCAGCTCTGGAAAACCTGATCTTCTGACTTTTAACCCAGGGTATTCTCCATTATAAACCACACATTTGGAAAAGTCCTAGAGAAACAATCTAAAAACTTCTCCAGGTTTCACTAATGAGATTCATTTTATGACTTTTTAATTTACATTATCTCTGTGAATAAAATGGTTCTGCAAGACAGTTTAGCTTTTGCCCACTTACAACATCTCATCTGAACTTCCAAAAGAAAATGAAAGTGTTCTTTAAGCACTGTTGAATGTTTCAACAACTCAAAGAGATCCTTTGAAATTTGGTTTTAGAGATTTAAATAATTATAGAGATGGAAGCCATTTTAAATGTTATTTAACATAATCTTATTTTACAGATTCAAAAGTTAATTATGGAAGGGGTCAGGTGATTAGCTCAAGGTCCCAAAGCTGTTAATGGCAGAAGTAGTACTAGAACCCAGAACATCCAACTCCCTAACCAGGGTTCTTTCAGATAAACTTTAAGGCTATCATAGCTCAATTATCTGAGCTCATTAACCCAAGTTAAATCACAGGACTAACGTGACAAGACCAAGGCCACAAATGGGCTGGTTAACCTTAGAATCCAACAGTCTTTTTTCTACCTTATTTAAGATTTTTACAAATATTTGTATTTGTTAGGCACTTTGATCACATTTGAAGTCTGCTGCTGTTGTGCTGATCTAATCTGCGCAGCTGAAGTGGTGAAAAGGGTGTATATAATGCTGGAAAGACTCCACAGAAACTTCTTTGACCAAATGATGTTTGTCAAATAATTCAATCTGTTGAGATTATCTTCAAGAATATCACTCCCTAAAAACGGATGCAAGCACACAGCTTACTACAGAGGTCAGTGATACGTGAAATGATTTTTCATTATCTTTAGTTAAAAATACATTTTTCATTATTTTTAAATTCCACACTCTTATCAAGACAGCAGCACTTATCCTTACATTGGAACAGATAACTTTCATTGCAACTTCGTCAAAATCCAGACCCCCTGTTCTTTAATTCGTGGGTTAATAATCAGCCCTAGACCTCTGGTGTTTGAATATATAAAAGACATAACCTTTTTCTTAAATGTTACATTTTCTCTAATGGTTGGGAAGGCAGAGAACCAGCGCAGGTACTAGGATTAATCGACCCTTCAAACCTCCAAACGTTCTGACCGATCAAAATAGTGAAACTCGTACAATTTTTTTGTTTTATCAAGTAAATAAGCTTTCCTTCACTTTCTTCTCTCCTATAAATACTCAGCTTTAAACAGGAGGGGAATGACAGAGACTAAGAACTGAGTTCAGAGAATGGCTAAATGGTTGCTGCAATCCTTACCCACCCGGCCGGACTCGGCTTTGCCACCGAGGAACCACTGGAGTTTCTGGGTGCAGTTACTCAAGGCCTGGGAGAGCCATGACCCCAAGGCAGCAGCCTCGCTCCCCAAGGCCAAGCCCGCGCCCCTATGACCTCCAATGTCTCGAAAAAGGAGTTTTGAAATATCCGCTTTTGCCACAACTGGTCCGCACTCCCTCCCAGGCCAGAATAGGGAACAGGGTCCGGGGACAAAAGGAAGGTCACGCCTGCCGCGTGAGGAAAACCCCGTCACCTGGAACTCGGCGAACTCCTCACAGTTCACACCGCCACTGGGCGCCGCCATATTGGACACACACGAGGCCCCCGCCGCGAGCCAATCATCGCGAAGCAAAGGTGTCCGCGGCACCGCCTAACAAAAAATATTGAGAGGAATCTCAGCAAGAAAGCTGAGCTCAAGGTTTGTCTTTTCCCCTTAGCCTCGCCCACATGTAAACCCGTAATGCTGCTATCCTTCTTTTCACTCCTGGGCTTTTAACATGTCCTCCTGGAACTGGCCCAGGTGCATAGATCGAAGAATGTCAGAACTTGAAGGGATCGTTTTACTCCAATCCCATTTACTTAACAAAAGGGGAAACAGTTTCCTGGTCGCACCAACAAGGTGGTTCGAGAAGGAACTCTCAAGTAGAAGTGAGGTTTTTCTTAACCCTCCCGTCCCGACCCTTGATCAGAGGGGCTTTTGTTCTTTAAGAATTTGCGCCCACCAAGAAATGTCAAGAAAAGACATTGATGGCAGTGGGGGTTAAGGGTTGAATAAGGTGTTTAGGTGTGGAAATAATAAAATGTTTAGTTTTATAAAAATAGGCAAATAGAAAACAACATAGGAAGCATACATGTGAATTTCTCAGGTAGCCTGAGAGATACTCCCTAAAGCCAACCAAGAGATGAAGGCCACTGGTCACTAAGAACCCAATTACGCAGTTTTGAAAAAGGCATGTACACATTCATTGAAAATACTGAAAAAAGTGTACTGAAATACTGATTTATCTAGGCAGTGTGATTTCGGGGTCTACAGGTCACAAAAGTCCTACTTAGTAAGCATATTACTTTTCTTCTTTTTTGTTTTTTTTGGTACGCGGGCCTCTCACTGTTGTGGGTTCTCCCATTGCGGAGCACAGGCTCCGGACGCGCAGGCTCAGCGGCCATGGCTCACGGGCCTTGCTGCTCCGCAGTACGTGGGATTTTCGCGGACCGGGGCACGAACCCCTGTCCCCTAGCATCAACAGGCGGACGCTCAACCACTGCGCCACCAGGGAAGCCCCACTTTTCTTCTATTTTAAACGGGTACTTTCTTAGGTGCAGAGAAGGCCATTGCAAAGGCCCTCGAAACCAAGACTCCAAGACAGCAGTTTTGCGGCCGCTTCCAAGACGCGGCGCCAACAGAGACGTGGCTGGGTAGGGCACGCTGCCCGCACAGTCTGAGCGCCAAGCACGACCCACACGCTCCACGCTTCTAGTAGGCCCCGCCCATCGCCCGGACGTCACTCATGACCCGTTCGCTCTGCCCTCACCTCCCACAAGCCCCTCCCCAGAGTCCTGCTCGGGTCTCTGAGCTCGCTGCGCTCGGCGACCTTCAGCCTACCCGCGCCACCGGCCTTGCGGCACTGTGTTGGTCGGCGGAGTAGGCGGCCATGGGGAGCCTCCGCGGCCTGCGCCTGGCGGCTGGTGAGACGCGGGCCGGGCAGGGGGTGGGCGGGAAGCCAGCTCGGCCGCTGTGGGTGGAGGAAGCCTGCAGCCTCCTCAGGAATGGTAGTTGCTCTGTTCCATTACGCTTTCCCCTCAGGTAGTTCGGAATCCAGGGTAGTAATAGGGGGAGAGAGCAAGGGATGAGCGAGCAACTGGTAAGCAAGACACTGCGGGCTAGCCGAGAGTGACCCTCTGCATCCAACCAGCTGCCACCAACTTAACGAGCCGTTTTGCTCCCGGATCACTTTTCCGACCCCCAGCCCCTGTGAGCTCAGTTCTTAATGCACTTCCCATCCCTAAAACTACCCCATTGCCTGATTCATTCAGTTTTCCACGAGTCTTGAGCCTCCCCCTCCCCGCCACTCCCACCCCCACCATCTCTAGAGTTTATCTCTCAGAGAAATTTTGGGTCTAGGGTTTCCTACCTATTTGTTATCTGATTAGGCAAGGGATGTATGGTCTCCCAGAATAACAGTAATTGTTTTCCTAAAATGGGGGGGGTACACTTCTTTTAAATAATTCTACAATAAAGTGCTTTAAATTTCTTGGAGGAAAGTGTTATGTAAATGCAGGATCTGTGGTTTGTTTCCCTTGTAGACATTTGTGTAATGACTATTTGGAGTCGGGGTTTAATTTGCCTTCTTGGGGAACCAGTAGAGCCTTTGCTTAGTAGGGGCTGAGAAATCAGTGTTTGCCTCTTGGCTGTTTTCTAGGCACCAGGGCAAATCACACTTTTGGTTACCTTTATGAACTTTGATAAGGTGTAATGATTGATTCCTTAGTACCAAAACGTTGTTTAATTCAGATTTTACCAGAAGAATCGCCCTAAACTTGACTATTGAGATAATGCAAATGTACATTGTAAATGTAAATGAAATAATGTAAAAAAAAAAAAAAGTTATCCTTGACATTTCTTTTTTTTTTTTTTTTTTTTGCGGTACGCGGGCCTCTCCCGTCGCGGAGCACAGGCTCCGGACGTGCAGGCTCAGCAGCCATGGCTCACGGGCCCAGCCACTCCGCGGCATGTGGGATCTTCCCAGACCGCGGCACGAACCCATGTCCCCTGCATCGGCAGGTGGACTCGCAACCACCGCGCCACCAGGGAAGCCCTCCTTGACATTTCTTATTTTGCATTTCAGTGGAGAATGGACTGGAAAACATGTCTCATGCTGAATATTATTTACTTACTTTAAAACAAATACCCTTTCTGCTAAAAGAGATTGATTTCATTGATTTGTTCAGTTTACATGAACTAATTCCCCTAAAATCTTTTGTACACATCCTGTTAACCTTTTCAGCAAGATGAGTGAAAGAATCATTGCTCTGTAAAAAAAAACCCTGTGAAAGGGACTTTGACTACAGAACCAAGACTGAGTGTTTGTAAGTAATTCATCTTCTTGCCTTGAGAATATATTTATGTACTATAAGGATTCCAAAGCCGCTCTCCAAACTTTTGACGTTTAAGAACTTTACCATTGGGCAGTCAGTCAAAACAAAATTCCTTGAGCAATTTAAGAACAATTTATTTTACTCCAGATAGATCCACTAAGGATGTTATATGAGCAACTCTTCCCAAAGGATCTCTGAATGTCTGATGTTTTGTGAGCAACTTCAAGCAATTTGCTCCTTCACCCACTTTTGCCCATTTTATTTCTAAATACTTTGACCTACATTGTTTTACTTGATTGATTGATTTCTCATAGTAGCCCTCTTAGGTAAGTCTTATCGTCTCCTCTCCATTTTACAGATGAACATGGGTCATCTGTAAAACATGGGTCCGAGGGTTGGATGACTTGTCCCAGGTTGATCCGCCATAAAATGTTAGAGTCAGGAGATGAGTCAGTGCCCTCTAATTCTGGAACTGTACTCTTTGCTTTGTTCAGACTGCTTGTTCAGATATATGTGTACATGTATTTGTCATAGCTAATAGGGTCTCCTTGGTGTGAAATGGAAGAGTCATGAAATGCAGATTTACTTGTGAAATGGAAGCAGTCATTCATATGCAAATAGTTTTCAAGTAAGAACGATTTAACTGGCAACTTTACTAAAGGAATGGTAGATCAGATGGAAACATAATCTAGGCATACCTCATTTATCCAGAATATTATTTGGAAGAAGGTACTTTAGGTGAATGAAATTTCAAAAACCCAAGGCTTAATCCTTTAAATGATGGACCCTTATTTTTAATTGTTTCTGTTGGAAATCTTTGCTATACTCCCTTAACAAACAGAATGTAGGCTTTTACGATCTTGAATTTGTTTACTGTTTTGTAGATGTACCTGTAGAAATAGGTCAGGGTTGTTAACTTTTGGTTCTTGGTTCTCGGTTCTTTGGTTCTTCACAGATGAGAGGTTCTGTGAACCTCTGAAATTGCATTCACATTTTTATGATTATATGCCTGTTTGGGGAAGAGAGGATCCATAGCTTCCATCCATTACTCAGAGCAATCTGTGCTAAGCTAAAAAGCACTTTTATGATGATTTGGAACTAAATGGCTTTTGATCCACACTACTGTGGGTTCCATGAGGGTAAAGATGGGGTCTGTTTTGTTTTTACTAAATCTTCAGCACTTACCAGTGTCCAGCTCATAATAGATAGGCAATAGATACTTTTTGGAATAATTGTTTTTAATATTTTATTATTTTTAATAAAATAATTGTTTTTTATAATTTTTACTTTCTATATAATAATTATTAGATCAAAGGAATGGAATGGTCTTATAAGAATGTTTCTTCACACCTTCAGAAAAGATTTACTGCCCTAAACTCCTTTGACTTAACAGCAGATTTTTAAATGAATTTATTATTGTTATTTTATCAATGCAGTGGGCCATGGGCATTCTCCTTGTCAGTTTTACCCACATCCTAGAGCATTAGAATCAATGGATAACGTAAAAGTCATGTAGTCATGTAGTACCCTAAGTTTACAGATGAGGAAACTTAAGGCCCAGGAAGGAAATTGACTTGCTAAGGGTCACACAATTACAAAGCTGGGAATATCTCCTGGTTCCCATTCTGATTTTATTTCTACTACATTCTGCTCCTTCATTGTACTTTTTGTTTGTTCTTACTAATCAGCCCTAAATGAGTACATGCCCATTTTTACCATTTTATGCCTCCAGTCTTTGGCTTTGCTTATCACTCCCTCCAGGTCTTGCCAACAGGTTTTTACTGAGCAAACACTGTGTGCCCTGTTCACTATGAAACCTCTGGAATGAGTGGACTGCCACTCTTCCTAGGGCTAATAAAGTTTATTGCAATGAATAAGCAGACCTATATAATACACCTGGAGAGCTTATACAAGACAGTATATATTAAGTTCTAGATTGCAGAGCAAATTTTTTTTTTTTTCGGTACGCTGGCCTCTCACTGCTGTGGCTTCTCCCGTTGCGGAGCACAGGCTCTGGACGCGCAGGCTCAGTGGCCATGGCTCACGAGCCCAGCCGCCCCACGGCATGTGGGATCTTCCCAGACCGGGGCACGAACCCATGTCCCCTACATCGGCAGGCGGACTCTCAACCACTGTGCCACCAGGAAAGCCCTGCAGAACAGATTTTAAATACTGCTCTTGTGTCCTGAAGCTGGTTCCTCCTGGCTTTGTGCATATCACTTTCCAGTTTCACAGGTAGTCATGTTACACTGGTAGCTTGAGATCTGCCATGGTGAGGGTTATTGGCAAACACTACAAATCAGGGCTTTTACCCACCACCCCCCTCCCAAGAGCCAGCATACCACTGGTTTTAAGAATTCAGAGATTGAGGGTTCTTTTCCCTAAACCATGTAGCCTCTGAGAGCATAATCTGACCTTAAATATTTTTACCACTTCATCCTCATTTTCTTAGTGTTGACTCAAGTTGCAACCCCCATTTTTTTTAATGAAAGTACATAGAACAGAAAATTTTACAATTCATCCCAAATGGTAAGAGTAAATATTGTTTTAGTCATATATATGTACACACACATAGGTATACATATATATAAATGTATGTGTCTGTATTGGTGTACTTGGTCATTAAATAAAATGCATTTTTCCCTTGGGAAAAAAAAAAGAATTCAGAGAAAGGAAAAGTAGTGTAAGTTAGGATTATCTACTGAAGGTTCCACTGAAACAGAAGGGATGGGAGAGTGACACGAGCAAAGGTGGGGGCAGTAATGAGTCTGCAGAGGGTGTGGGGGGAGAAAGGGCAGTAGGGAGAGAGGATTATCTTGGATTTCAGGAGGTACTAATAGGAGATGCAGTTTGGCCTTCAAGGGTTTGAACCAGATGAATTTGGACAAAAAGGAAACCTTCAAGAAGAAGTCATTAAAAAATATTTTTGGAAAATTAACATGGTCGCTGCATACAGCATGAATACCTGCTACCTGTGAAAATATTACAGTAATCCGTAGGTGAAGTGATGATGAGAATGACGAAAAGAGAATGTATCTAGGAAGTATTTTGAAGAAACTGTTAGTATGACTTTCAGACAGAGTAATTTAAGGAAGACATAAAGACTGAAGTTTTTGAGTATGGAGGAGTGAAGGAGTGCTACTCCGTTGTCAGAGATAAGAAAGTTGGGAAGGCTTACTGATTTGGCAGAGAGGATGGTGCACTATTGAGTGGGAGGTGGCATTGAGTTATAGATGAGGATGGAACCTCAGTCACAGACCTGAGGACAAAGGAGGGGTAAAGTTAGGGAAATATATGGGAGCCATCAGTGTAGAGCTGATTATTAAAACAGAATGGAGGAGTCCTCCCTGAGAGCAGTGCGGGACAGAGGCAAAAACTGAACCTTGGAGGCCTGACGTAGTGTAAGCAATAGGAAGTGGCAGAGGATATTAAAGAAGGTAGATCACAGAGGTCGGAGATGAAGGGAGAAAACGTAGTGGTGTAATGTAAGGGAGGACTGAGTCCTTGTAGAAGGATGAGATCATTAGAGTCAAATGGCCACAAAGATGGGAAGAGGAGAGTCAGATGAGCTAGTGAAAAGATTCTAAAAGACATATTCATATGACTAGAAAGAGATCACTAATTTACAGCAATTTTAGTAAAATGAGTGAGGGAAGAAACATTGTAGTTATCGTGTGGGTGATGGGGTCAAGGTAGTAAATACATGCCACTTATTCAGTCACTTCCACTATGAAAGGAAGGAGGTAGTATTTTATTTATAGGAGCTGTTGACAGCAAGTGAATGTTTTGTTTGAGATAGTGGGCCCTCAGTACCACTGTGGTGTAATAAGTCAGGAATTCTCATCAACTACCCGTAGATGTATAAATTGATTCAGCCTTTCTGGAAAGCAGTTT
Organism: Lagenorhynchus albirostris; assembly: GCF_949774975.1. Lineage (NCBI taxonomy): Eukaryota > Metazoa > Chordata > Mammalia > Artiodactyla > Delphinidae > Lagenorhynchus > Lagenorhynchus albirostris. The sequence continues at coordinate 77,836,885 of NC_083099.1, read as the reverse complement.
TTTATATATTTTAAGAATCTTAAGATTGGACCTAGAGATTATCATACTAAGTGAAGTAAGTCAGAGAGAGAAAGGCAAATATCATATGATATCACTCATACGTGGAAACTAATTTGTAAAAGATACAAATGAACTTATTTACAAAACAGAAGCAGACTTATAGATATTGACAACAAACTTACGATTACCAAAGGGAAATATGGTGGGGAGGGATAAATCAGGAGCTTGGGATGAACACAATTGCTATATATAAGATAGATAACCAGCAAGGACCTACTGTATAGCACAGAGAACTCTACCCAATATTCTGTGATAACCTATATGAGAAAAGAATCTAAAAAAGAATGTATATTTGTATATGTATAACTGAATCATTTTGCTGTACACCTGAAACTAACACAACATTGTAAATCAGCTATACTCCAATAAAATTAAAATATTAAAGAAGAAAAATGAATCTTAAAAGGGTTCATGTCCTTTAACCATCATATCCTTTAGCCCTCCACTACCAGGATTCTATATAAGAAAATAACCAGAAATGACATTAAAGATTTATGTAGAAAACTATTCATTGAAATATTATTTGTAATAGTGAAAAATGAGAAATAAATCCAGCCATAGGGAATGATTAAATTCAGGTTATATCCATTTGATGTTATACAGGTATCAAAAAGGTTTTTTTTGTTTTTTGCGGTACGCGGGCCTCTCACTGTCGTGGCCTCTCCCGTTGCGGAGCACAGGCTCCCGACGCGCAGGCTCAGCGGCCGTGGCTCACGGGCCTAGCTGCTCCGTGGCATGTGGGATCTTCCCGGACCGGGGCACGAACCCACGTCCCCTGCATTGGCAGGCGGACTCTCAACCACTGCGCCACCAGGGAAGCCCTGAAACACAGTGTTTGCTCAGCAAACACTACAAATCAGGGCTTTTACCTGATCCTAGATCAGGTAAACGTAAAAGTCATGTAGTCATGTAGTACCCTAAGTTTACAGATGAGGAAACTTAAGGCCCAGGAAGGAAATTGACTTGCTAAGGGTCACACAATTACAAAGCTGGGAATATCTCCTGGTTCCTGGTCTGCATTAATAACATCTTTTATAAGAGCATTTTTTTTATTGGTTTATGGTTGATTTACAATGTGTTAGTTTCAGGTATACAGCAAAGTGATTCAATTGTACATATTTATATTCTTTTTCATATTGTTTTCCATTTTAGGTTATTACAAGATATGGAATATACTTCCCTGTGCTATACAGTAGGTCCTTGCTATTTCTCTATTTTATATATGATAGTGTGTATCTGTTAATCCCAAACTCCTGATTTATCCCCTCTCCACCCTTTTTCCTTTGGTAACCATAAGTTTGTTTTCTATGTCTGTGAGTCTGTGTCTGTTTTGTAAATAAATTCATTTGTATCATTTTTTAGATTCCACATATAAGTGATGTAATATGATATTTGTCTTTCTTTGTCTGATTTACTTCACTTAATATGATAATCTCTAAGTCGATCAACATTGCTGCAAGTGGCATTATTTCATCAAAAAGAGGGATTTTGAATGCAGCCAGAGACATAGGTATTTAGCTCTGCAGGTGTGCCCTGGTCATTCATGTAGCCTATGTTCAACAGGGACTCTAGCTGGTTGTGCTAAAAAGCAGCAATTCTCAAACATGGCAGCACATTAGAATCACTTAGAAAATCTTTCTAAAAAATACTAATGCCAGAGTCCTCGTCACAGAAATTGAGATTTAATTGGTGTGGGATGGCCCTGTGTGTTGGGTTTTTGTTTTTCTGTGGTGATTCCAGTATACAGAGTTCGAAGTCCATCTTTTTAGAGTAGTGCTTCTCAAACTTTAGTATGCATAAGCATCATGTGAAGGGCTTGTAAAGACATTTTTCTAGATTCTGAAGGTTTGGGGTGGGGTCTGAGAATTAGCATTTCCAGGAAGCTCCCAGCTGAGGCCGAATAGCACTGTTCTAGACTTTAGAGTGTGTGGTATTGGTTTTCCTATGTCTGGCACACAGTGTGTACTCATCAGCTATTGAATGAATGTAGCTATTTGATTCTTGAAATTCTTGAAATTCTTGAAATTTCAAGAATTCTTGAAATTCTTGAAATCAGTTGGATATCTCATTAAAAATACAGATTCAAATTCTGTAGGTCTGGGGTGGGAGCTGAAAGTCTGCATTTCTAACAAGCTCACAGGTGATGGCAACAACATTTGAGAACAGCAAGGTGTAACAAGATATGTATCGTGTGTAATTTTCTCATCTCATTTCCACCAAGGTGCACTAGGCAGATGACCTTCACCTGGACATCTTTGGTCTACCCTGAATTGGGCAATTTCCTACTATACCCCATTTCTTTCCTTTTCTATCCCATTACAAAAACATATTGGAGTACAAATGAGTGAGAGTGACATTTTTATAGAGATAACATCAAATCCTCTCCAATTTTTAAAATATTAAATATCAAGTAAATATAAAAATTTCATAAACTATGTATAAAGTAAAAAACAATAAGATGTAATTAATACACATGTTTAAAAATATTCTTATTTAGAATAATTTTAATTTACAGAAAAGTCGCAAAGATAGTATAGAGTTCTGTGTACCCCTCACCCAGTTAACCCTAATGTCATCATCTTACATAACCCACAGTACATTTGTCAATACTAAGAAATTAACAATGATACTTTGCTACAAACTAAAGGACAAACTTCATTTAGTTCTCTCCAGTTATTCTACTGTTGTCCATTTTGTGTTCCAGGATCCAATCCAGGATACCACATTGCATTTAGTTGTCATGTCTCCTTAGTCTTTGCTGATCTGTGATGGTTTCATATTCTTTGATTTTCATGATCTTCACAATTTTGAGGAATACTGGTCAGATATTTTGTAGGATGTCCCTCAATTAGGTTTTGTTTGATGCTTTCTCATGGTAAGACTAGGGTTATGGGTTTGGGGGAAGAATAAATAGCACAGAGGTAAAGTGCCCTTCTCATCATGTCATATTAGACAGTATATAATATCCACATGATTTATTACTGGACTCATTTTATTTTTTATTGATGGAGTCATATTTTTTACCTTGTTATAATCTATTACTCTTATTTATTTTGTTGTTCAGATTATGCCAGTTTAGGCTTTATCAGATCAACTTCTGTGTCCCTTTACAGGCCCTCATCATTTTGTTTTTTGGACACTTCCTTACTTTCTGCCACTACAGGATGGATATTCCAGACTCATCTGTATTTTCTCTGCCCCAACATAGAATCAGCCAGTTTTCTCCAAGGAGCCCTGGTTCCTTTCATTGGATAATGGTATTTAGACACCAGGATCTGGCAATGAGTGTGCTTGTTGCTACTCAAGTGTCACTGATTCCAGGCCTGCCCAGTGGGTGGAGCTGGAAAATACATGTGTGTATTCTAAACCATGTGTATACACATAATTATGTCTCTGTCTCATATCATCTTTCTATATGTATACACACATGTATATATAGAAAACTAAAGGTGCACATACTGAGTTTTCTGACTCTGACCCAGCACCACATTCATTCTAGCCTTCCACCCTTGGTTTTGGAACTTCTTTCTTTGACAATGAGAAACCTGGCTCTCATTATCTACCATTTAGTTACTTACTTGTTCAATCCTAGTATATAGTTATAAAGTAGTTTCAGAATTGTTAACCAGTACTCCTGTAAGAAACAAATTTGCCAACTAAAGTACATTTCTCTTTGTCTTTAGTCTTACAGTTTCCAGTCAAAACAATATTTTCCAAAGTTACTTAGGTCAGCTCCTTTTTTCCCACCTTGAAGTTTATAAGGTTAGATCACACATTATTTCTAATACAATTAGATACATTTGTCACAGTCTGCTTTCCATCCTGGGAATGATCCAACACCCTGGTTGATATTATAAAATTTGCATATATTAAAGCTCTCTGTGATGTAGTTTTAGGGGTTTTGACAAATGCCATGATTTCATTTTTAAGCAGATCATTGGCAGACTTCATAACTAGCAACATATGTGCAACAAACCTGGCAGCTGATCTTCACACAGGTTAAGAAACAATAACTTAGATAATCTTCTAAAAGCTTCCTCACCAGCATTCATTGAACCTTCATTTATCATCACTGGTTCCCGGAGATTGATCACGTTCCAGGTAACGTCACTGATGGTTATCTCCAGGAGAGTCTTGAATGATTCTGAGAAAAAAAGCATCCCCACCACTCTGCACAGTCCATCATGGGTTGGAAAGAATGGGAAGGAAGGGACAACAGGGCAGAAGGCAGTACTTGAATCAGCCTCGAGGCTGACCCACTAGAGCCTCCAGCCAGCAGTAATAACTCTAAGGCACAGATTTACAAATTGTGAGCCCCCAGACCAACAGTACTGGCATCACCTGGGAAATTGTTGGAAGTGCAAATTCTCAGGCTCCACCTATACTTACTGAATCAGAAACTCTGCAAATGGGGTCCACTAGTGTGTGTTACGAATCCTTTGGGTGATTCTGTTGCATACTAGAGCTTAAGGATTTCTATTCTTAAGATTAACTAGCCATTTGCCAGTCAGAGCCTTACGGGCATAGTGAGGCTTCATCTTGACTTCTTGCTAAGGCTTTGGGGACACAGAACTGGTCAGCCAGGGACAGGCTGCAAGTGTAGCCAGATGGTTTAACCCTCTGGGTTTAACAGCCCTTTAAGGGCTGGTTTTCTTTTGTTTTTTTTGTTTGTTTTTAATTGTGATCCACGAGAGGATGGAAAATTTTGGGCTTGGATGTCTGGGGCAATATATTCTCTCTCTTTGAGTTAGAAAAGTGGTCTTAATAATGATACTGGGGGGGTGGGAAGGGTAAGCTATGACAAAGTGAGAGAGTGGCATGGACCTATATACACTCCCAAATGTAAAATAGATAGCTAGTGGGAAGCAGCCGCATGGCACAGGGAGATCAGCTCGGTGGTTTGTGACCACCTAGAGGGGTGGGATAGGGAGGGTGGGAGGGAGGGAGAGGCAAGAGGGAAGAGATATGGGAACATATGTATATGTATAACTGATTCACTTTGTTATAAAGCAGAAACTAACCATTGTAAAGCAATTATACTCCAATAAAGATGTTAAAAAAAATAATGATACTAAAACTTTTTTATGCTTTAATTTTTTTGTAATTGCAAAATGAAGACCGAAATCACATCAAGACTTCATATATATATATATATATATATATATATATATATTTTAGTGATGTCGGGTTTAAAAATTTTTTTTTTACAATGGTTTGTTATTTCTAATGTGTATAATATCATGTTTGTTTATGTTTTAATAACCATTTATACCTTAAGGAGGTACAAATTCCTGGCCTCCAGTATGAAGTTGTAGTAAGAAAAGTTGGGAGATATTTTCTGATCTAGGTAAACCTCTCATGCCTTTAAGTCCCTATTCCTCACCTCCACCCCCAGGTATGTCTGTGACCTCAAGTACTGCTTCTCTTTTCATTGTTCCTCTGTTCTAGCCATGCTGGCCTCCTCTTTGTGTCCCTTAGGGCCTTTGCACTTACTGTTGTTTCTGATTGAAATACCCTTCCACCAGATACCTGCATACTAGCCCCCTCACTTCCTTCAAAAGTAGCATTCTCAAACAGAACTTCTACTTCCCTATCTAAAATTTCACACACACACCACATTCCAAGCACAGAAACACTGTCACTCCCCATTGTTTATTTTTTCTCTCTGGAATTTACTATCTAACTATATATATACGTATATATATATATATACATATATATGTATATATATACATATACGTATATATGTATATTTTTCCCCCTTCCTCTAGTAGAATGTAAGTTCAGCTGGCATAGATTTTTATCTGTTTTTTATACTGCCTAGAACAATACCTGACAAGTAGTATTTGTTGAGTGAATAAATATCTCCAAACGTGCATTTGTGTGACTGACAGTAAGTAGGTGTACATGGTAACATTTTTGCTTTATCATTATTACCCAAACTGAGCTGAGAGGCAGCTTGTCTTTTATTCTCCTAAACTGCCTCTGTTCTAATTAAGAGGGATGGGGAAGGACAGTACCTAAGGAGATAAATATTGATTCTTTTTCTGTTTCCTCTTTAGACAGTAGAGCTCACTGCCAGTTAACTTTGTTGCTTTCTGTCTCAGCACCTGCCAGAAGGCAATGGGACAGGATGGTGTGAGATGGGGATTTGTAGGTCACATTAAACCAGTGGTTCTCTGGGGAAGATGAAAAATTCGAGATGGATGGTGGTGATGGTGGCACAACAATGTGAATGTACTTAATGCCACAGCCCTGTACACTTAAAAAATGGTTAGAATGGTAAATTTTGTGTTATATGTATTTTACCACAGTTTTTTTTAAAAAAAAAACCCAAACACAGTGGTTCTCAAAGTGTAGTTTCAAACCAGCAGTAGCAGCTTCACCTAAGATCTTGTTAGAAATGCAAATTCCCAACCTTCAACCCAGAATTGTTGATTCCAAAACTGGAGGTAGGTGTGCCTAGTGATTTGCATTTTAACAAGCCATTCTGGTGGTTCTGATGCATACTGAAGTTTGAGAGTCACAGCATTGAATACTTGTTTTAATCCTTAGAGCTATGGAAAACTTTTGAAGAGGTTCATAGAATTTCTTCATGCCCTGATAACTGTATAAAATTACCTTGATCAGAAATACTGACCACCTTAGGGGTAAAATTGAAGTGCTCTGGAAATGTTTTGAGGATTAGTGCTTTAAGTAATATTTCAAGAAACAAACTTAACGCTTAGAGTGCCTGCTGTGTTTCAAGCATCTTGCCAAATGCTCTCACGCTTGTTTTCCATTTAACCCTCAAATCAGCCCTGGTGAAGTAAATACTACATTACCTAGTATACATTTAAAACAAGCCGAGATCAGTTATAATTTATCTACTTTTCTTACAGTGTATACTTACTGTCACTAGGTGGCACTGGTGGTGTGGTTACTCAGACCCAGGCAAAGCTTTCTGGGACTACCTGCCTAGAAAACTGAAATAAATGAGGCCTTTTATGAAAGAAATCAGACTGCAGACAACCACAAATCTTGATACAAGTAGAGGTTCTAACTTAAGGTATGTCAGAGTTAGGACCTCTGAAAATTCACTCCTATAAAAAGCAATGAAAACATTACCATAAAGTCTTAAAATCAACTTTTTCAGAACTCTAGGAAATAACCAGAGGCTTGTGACAGTCTGTGTGGCATTTATCGAAGAAAATGACTTCATGGTAAGGACAACAAGGCTAATGGAGTTTTAACTGATTCCTGTCTCCTCTTGGCTTCACAGTAGCCTTGAAAACTAATACCTCAAAATTGCAGTAGCTCTAAAAACCTAGCAGACACTGAAGAAGGCAGAATGGATTTGGAGCTCCCCCAGACCCCTAGCCCCAGAGGACTGTTACTATTTGGCCTGTGTGGCAGTTCCATGGAAATGTTCACTCACAGGGCTTGCCTTTTTTTTTTATTAACCTGACTCAGAGCTAATACAATTCGAACAGCTTCTTTCTCACCCACCCCAGAGCATGCCCCCAAATGCACACATAGCCCTCCAGCAAAGGCTGGCAAACTTATTGGTGCAAGGCATTTAAGGAAGTCTCTGTCCAGTTATTAGTGGACTACTAAGCTAACATAGAACATAGACTTCTGTGGCAAAACACAACAAAGAATACTGGGGAATACAGAGCATTGGAAATAGAATTGAGAGTCTGGAAATAAACCCTCATATTTATGGACAAATGATTTTCTATATTGTGTCAAAACAATTCAACAGGGGAAAGAATAGTCTTTTCAACAAATGGTGCTGGGAGAATTGGATATCCATATGCAAAAAAATGAAGTTGGATTCCTTCCACACATAATATACCAGTATTAACTGAAAATGGATGACAGATCTAAATGTTAAAGCTAAAACTGTAACGTTCTTAGAAGATAACATAGGAGTAAACCTTTGTAACCTTGTATATGACACCAAAAGCTCAAGCAACAGAAGAAAAAATGGATAAGCTGGACTTCATCAAAATTAAAAATTTATATATTTAAAGGACATCATCAGGGACTTCCCTAGTGGCACAGTGGTTAAGAATCCGCCTGCCAATGCAGGGGACATGGGTTCAAGCCCTGGTCTGGGGAGATCCCACATGCCACGGAGCAACTAAGCCCATTCACCACAACTACTGAGCCTGTGCTCTAGAGCCCGTGAGCCACAACTACTGAGCCTGCGTGCCGCAACTACTGAAGCCCACACACCTAGAGCCCATGCTTTGCAACAAGAGAAGCCACCACAACGAGAAGCCTGCACACTGCAATGAAGAGTAACCCCTGCTCATTGCAACTAGGAAAGCCTGCACGCAGCAACGAAGACCCAACGCAGCCAAAAATAAAAAAATAAATTTATAAAAATAAATAAATAAAGGACATCATCAGGACTTCCCTGGTGGTCCAGTGGTTAAGAATCCGCCTTCTGATGCAGGGAACGCGGGTTCAATCCCTGGTCAGGGAACTAAGATCCCATATGCCGTGGGGCAACTAAGCCCATGCCCCGCAACTACTGAGCCTGTGTGCTCTAGAGCCTGTGCGCCACAATTAGAGAGAAGCACGTGTGCCACAATGAAAGATCCTGCATGCTGCAATGAAGATCCCACGTGTGGCAACTAAGACCAGACACAGCCAGATAAATGAATAAATAAATAAATACATAAATATTTTCAAAAAATCAAGTACTGATAAATGCTACAACATGGACAAACTTCGAAAACATGCTAAGTGAAAGAAGCCAGTTAAAAAGGCCACATATTGTGTGATTTCATTTATATAATTAAATACTGTAGTAGTGATCAGTACATAACTTTGTGTATATAGAAAAAACTACTGAATTGTACACTTTATTTTTATTTAGTATATATATTTAAAATTTTTTTACTTTATATTGGAGTATAGTTGATTTACAATGTTGTGTTAGTTTCAGGTATACAACAAAATGATTCAGTTATACATACCTCTGTTCTTTATCAGATTTTTTTCCCATTTAGGTTATTATAGAATATTGAGGAGAGTTCCTTGTGCTATACATTAGGTCCTTGTTGATTATCTATTTTATATATAGTAGTGTGTATATATTAATCCCAAACTCCTAATTTATCCCTCCCCTCCACCTTTCCCCTTTCATAACCATAAGTTTGTTTTCTAAGTCTGTGATACTATTCCTGTTTCGTAAATAAGTTCGTTTGTATCATTTCTTTACATTCCCCATCTAAGTGATATATGATATTTGTCTTTCTCTGTCTGACTTACTTCACATAGTATGATAATCTTTAGGTACAGCCATGTTGTAGCAAATGGCATTATTTCATTTTTTTTTTATGGCTAGTATTCCATCATGTATATATACCACTTCTTTTTTTTTTTTTTTTTGCGGTACGCAGGCCTCTCACTGTTGTGGCCTCTCCCGTTGCGGAGCACAGGCTCCGGACGCGCAGGCTCAGCGGCCATGGCTCACCGGCCCAGCCGCTCCGCAACACGTGGGATCTTCCCGGACCGGGGCATGAACCCGTGTCCCCTGCATTGGCAGGCGGACTCTCAACCACAGAGCCACCAGGGAAGCCCTACCACTTCTTCTTTATCCATTCATCTGTCATTGGACATTTAGGTTGCTTCCATGTGTTGGCTATTGTAAATGGTGCTGCATTGAACATTGGGATGCATGTATCTTTTCAAATTGTGGTTTTTCTCTGTATATGCCCAGAAGTGGGATATGTGGATCACACAGTAGCTCTATTTTTACTTTTTAAAGGAAACTCCATACCTTTCTCCATAGTGGCTGTACCAATTTACATTCCCACCAACAGTGTAGGAGGCTTCCCTTTTTTCCACACCCTCTCCAGCATTTATTGTTTGTAGACTTTTTGATGATGGCCATTCTGACTGGTGTGAGGTGATACCTCACTGGAGTTTGGATTTGCATTTCTCTAATAATTAGCGATGTTGAGCATCTTTTTATGTGCTTTTTGGCCATCTGTATGTCTTCTTGGAGAAATGTCTATTTAGGTCTTCTGCCCAGTTTTTGATTGGGTTGTTTGTTTTTCTGGTACAGTAAGTCCCCTACATACGAAACTTCAAGTTGCGAGCTTTCAAAGATACAAACGTGCATTCGCATGTACAGTCACGTAAGTTAGTTCATGTGTCTGGCGTTCATTGTCACGTGCGTGCATCCGGTACAAGTGGTTGTGCTTTTATGTACTGTACAGTACTATACAGAGTACAGTAGTACAGTATCTTTATTTCAAGCTAGATCTGCAAGAGAATGACTTCATTGAACTCCTTGCTATACAACACGAGGAGCTTACTAATGAAGACCTGATGGAATTGGAGGCCGAGAGAAAGTATGAAGAGAGACAAGAGGAAGAAGAAGTAACTGAAGAACTGAAGAGATTTATGATGCAGGAAATGACAAGGGGATTTTCTTTATTTGAGGAGGCACAGGACCTGAACGTAGAATGGTACAGAAAGGTTGCAGCAGCTGTTCAGAATGCAGTCCAGTGCTACTGTGTCATCTATGACAAGAAAAGAAGAGCTACTACCCAGACATCGCTGGATTGTTTTTTCAAGAGGGTAGATAGAATTGAATCCAGCAAGGAACCAGAACCTGTGCCATCAATGTCAGGCATGAGTGAAATTGCAGCTTGCCCTCCGTCTCCAATTGCTGATGATCCTTCAGCTCTACCATTTCCCACCTCCTCTCCCTCCTCTAGTCAGTGAGTCTTCTTGCCTTTTCTCTTGATGCAAGCCCGTGTATGCCAGCTGTTGTACTGTACTACTCTACTTTTCAAGGTACTGTACTGTGACATTAAAAATGATTTCTTTATTTTTTGTGTTTGTTTTTTATGTATTATTTGTATGAAAAGTATTATAAACCTTTTACAGTACAGTACTATATAGCCAATTGTGTTAGTTGGGTATCTAGGCTAACTTTGTTGGACTTACAAACAAATTGGACTTACGAATTCACTCTTGGAATGGAACTCGTTCGTATGTAGGGAACTTACATTGAGCTGCATGAGCTATTTATATATTTTGGAGATAGCTGCATGAGCTATTTGTATATTTTGGAGATTAATCCCTTGTCGGTTGCATTGTTTGCAGATATTTTCTCCTGTTCTGTGGGTTGTCTTTTTATTTTGCTTATGGTTTCCTTTGCTGTGCAAAGCTTATAAGTTTAATTAGGTCCCACTTGTTTATTATTATTATTATTTTTTAAACAAAATGTTGGGGGTAGGAGTTTATTAATTATTTATTTTTGCTGTTTTGGGTCTTTGTTTCTGTGCGGGGGCCACTCTTCATGTCTGTGCGCAGGCCTTTCACTATTGTGGCTTCTCTTGTTGAGGAGCACGGTCTCCAGACACGCAGGCTCAGTAGTTGTGGCTCACGGGCCTAGTTGCTCCGTGGCATGTGGGATCTTCCCAGACCAGGGCTCGAACCCGTGTCCCCTGCATTAACAGGCAGATTCTCAACCACTGCGCCACCAGGGAAGCCCTATTATTGTTTTTATTTTCATTACTCTAGGAGGTGAATCCAAAAAGGTATTACTGCGATTTATGTCAAAGAGTGTTCTGCCTATGTTTTCCTCTAAGAGTTCTATAGTATCCAGTTTTACATTTAGGTCTTTAATCTATTTTGAGTTTATTTTTGTGTATGGTGTTAGGGAATGTTCTAATTTCATTCTTTTACATGTAGCTGTCCCAGCACCACTTATTGAAGAGACTGTCTTTTCTCCGTTGTATATTCTTGCCTTCTCTGTCATAGATTAATTGACCATAGGTGCATGGGTTTATTTCTGGGCTTTCTGTCCTGTTCCTTGATCTATATTTCTGTTTTTATGCCAGTACCATATTGTTTTAATTACTGTAACTTTGTAGTATAGTCTGAAGTCAAGGAACCTGATTCCTCCAGCTCCATTTTTCTTTCTTAAGATTGCTTTGGCTATTTGGGGTCTTTTGTGTTTCCATACAAATTTAAAAATTTTTTGATCTAGTTCTGTGAAAATTGACACTGGTAATTTGAAACAGATTGCACTGAATCTTTAGATTGCCTTGGATACGATAGACATTTTGACAACGTTGATTCTTCCAATCCAAGAACATGGTATATCTTTCCATCTGTTTGTGTCATCTTTGATTTTTTTCAAGGGTGCCTTATAATTTTTGGAGTATAGGTCTTTTGTCTCCTTAGGTAGGTTTATTCCTAGGTATTTTATTCTTTTTGATGCAGTGGTAAATGAGATTGTTTCCTTAATTTCTCTTTCATTGTTAGTCTATAGAAATGCAGCAGATTTCTGCATATTAATTTTGTATCCTGCAACTTTACCAAATTCATTGATGAGCTCTAGTAGTTTTCTGGTAGCATCTTTAGGATTTTCTGTGTATAGTATCTTATCATCTGCAAACAGTGACAATTTTATTTCTTCCTTCCAATTTGGATTCCTTTTATTTCTTTTTCTTCTCTGATTGCTGTGGCTAGGACTTCCAAAACTATGTTGAATAAAAGTGGCTAGAGTGGACATCCTTGCCTTGTTCCTGATCTTAGAGGGAATGCCTGCAGCTTTTCACTGTTGGGTATGATGTTTGCTGTGGGTTTGTCGTATATGGCCTTTATTATGTTGAGGTAGGTTCCCTCTATCCCCACTTTCTGGAGACTTTTTATCGTAAACTGGTGTTGAATTTTGTTGAAAGCTTTTTCTGCATCTATAGAGATGATCATATGGTTTTTATTCTTCAGTTTGTTAATGTCGTGTATCACACTGGTTGATTTGTGGATATTGAAAAATGCTTGCATCCCAGGGATAAATCCCATTTGAACATGGCATATGATCCTTTTAATGTATTGTTGGATTTGGTTTGGTGGTTTGTTGAGGATTTTTGCATGTATGTTCATCAGGGATATTGGCCTGTAATTTTCTTTTTTGTCTGATATCTTTGTCTGTTTTTGGTATCCGGGTGATGGTGGCCTTATAGAATGAGTTTGGGAGTGTTCCTTCCTCTGCAATTTTTTGGAACAGTTTCAGAAGAATAGGTGTTAACTCTTCTCTAAATGTTTGATAGAATTCGCCTGTGAAGCCATCTGGTCCTGGACTTTTTGTTTGTTGGAATTTTTAAATCATAGTTTCAATTTCAGTACTTGTGATTGGTCTGTTCATATTTTCTATTTCTTCCTGGTTTAGTCTTAGGAGACTGTACTTTCTAAGAATTTGTCCATTTCTTCTAGGTTGTCCATTTTATTGGCATATAGTTGCTTGTAGTAGTCTCTTATGATCCTTTGTATTTCTGTGGATTCAGTAGTAACTTCTCCTTTTTCATTTCTAATTTTATTAATTTGAGCCCTCTCCTTTTTTTTCTTGGTGAGTCTGGCTAAAGGTTTATCAATTTTGTTTATCTTTTCAAAGAATCAGCTTTTAGTTTCATTGATCTTTGCTATTGTTTTTTTGCTTCTATTTCATTTGTTTCTGCTCTGATCTTAATGATTTCTTTCTGTCTACTAACTTTGGGCTTTGTTTGGTCTTCTTTCTGTAGTTGCTTTACGTGTAAGTTTAGGCTGTTTATTTGAGATCTTTCTTGTTTCCTAAGGAAAGCTTATATTGCTATAAACTTCCCTCTTAGAACTGCTTTTGCTGAATCCCATAGGTTTTGAATTGTTGTGTTTTCATTTTCATTTGTCTCTAGGTATTTTTTGATTTCCTCTTTGATTTCTTCAGTGATCCATTAGTTGTTTAGTAGCATATTGTTTAACCTTCATGTGTTTGTGTTTTTTGCAGTTTTTTTCTTGTAGTTGATTTCTAGTCTCATAGTGTTGTGGTTGGAAAAGATGCTTGATATGATTTCAGTTTTCTTAAATTTACTGAGGCTTGCATTGTGGCCCAACATGTGATCTATCCTGGAGAATGTTTCATGTCCACTTGAGAAGAGTGTGTATTTTGCTGGCTTCAGATGGAATGCTCTATATGTAACAAGTAATTCCATTTGGTCCAATGTGTCATTTAAGATCTGTTTCCTTATTGATTTTCTGTCTGGATGATCTGTCCAGTGATGTAAGTGGGGTGTTAAAGTCCCTTACTGTTATTGTGTTACTGTTGATTTCTCCTTTTATATCTGTTGATATTCACCTTGTATATTAAGGTACTTCCATGTTGTGTGCATATATATTTACAATTGTTATATCTTCTTCTTGGATTGATCCCTTGATTATTATATAGTGTCCTTCTTTGTCTCTTGTAACAGTCTTTATTTTAAAGTCTATTCTGTCTGATATGAATATTGCTACTCCAGCTTTCTTTTGATTTGCATGGAATACCTTTTTCCATCCCCTCACTTTCAGTATGTATGTGTCCCTAGATCTGAAGTGGGTCTCTTGTAGACAGCATATATACAGGTCTTGTTTTTGTATCCATTCAGCCAGTCTATGTCTTTTGTTTGGATCATTTAATTTGTTTACATTTAAGATAATTGTCAATATATATGTTCTTATTGCCATTTTGTAAATTGTTTTGGGTTTGTTTTTGTAGGTGTTTTCTCTTCCCTTTCTCTTTTGTTCTGTTCTCTAGTGATTTGATGACTAATGTTAGTGTTGTGTTTGGATTCCTTTTCTTTTTTGTGTGTATCTATTGTAGATTTTCAGTTTGCAGTTACCATGAGGTTTTGATGTAGCAGTCTCTCTCTCTCTCCCTCTATCTCTCTCTCTATATATATACATACATACATACACACACACACACACACACACACACACACACACACCCATATATATATATATATATATATATGATTGTTTTAAGTTGCTGGTCTCTGAATTTCAAATGCATTTCCAATATCCTGCATTTTTTGTACTCTCCTCTTCTATCAATTGTTGGGTTTTGTTTTTGTTTTTTGCGGTATGCGGGCCTCTCACTGCTGTGGCCTCTCCCGTTGCAGAGCACAGGCTCCAGACGCGCAGGCTCAGCGGCCATGGCTCACGGGCCCAGCCGCTCCGCGTCATGTGGGATCTTCCCGGACTGGGGCACGAACCCATGTCCCCTGCATCAGCAGGCGGACTCTCAACCACTGCGCCACCAGGGAAGCCCCGATTGTTGGTTTTGATATCATATTTGTGTGTGGATGATTTCCTACCTTTACTGTATGTTTGCCTCTACTGGTGAGGTTTCCCATTGGTAATTTTCTTGCTACTGGATGTGGGCTTTTCTGCCGAGAAGTTCCTTTAGCATTTGTCATAAAGCTGGTCTGTTGGTGCTGAATTCTTTTAAATTTTGCTTGTCTGTAAAGCTTTTGATTTCTCCATCAAATCTGAATGAGAGCCTTGATAGGTAGATTATTCTTGGTTGTAGGTTTTTCCCCTTTCATCACCTTAAATATATCATCACTCCCTTCTGGCTGCAGAGCTTCTGCTGAAAAATCAGTTGATAACCTTACAGGAGTTCCCTTGTATATTATTTGTTGCCTTTCCCTCGTTGCTTTTAATATTTTCTCTTTGTCTTTAATTTTTGTCAGTTTGCTTACTATGTTTCTCAGCATGTTCCTCCTTGGGTTTAATCCTGTATGGGATTCTCTGCACTTACTGGACTTCGATGACTGTTTCCTTTCCCATGTTAGGGAATTTTTCAGCTATTATCTCTTCAAATATTTTCTCAGGCCCTTTCTCTCTTCTTCTTGGACCCCTATAATGCAAATGTTGGTGCGTTAAATGTTGTCCCAGAGGTCTCTTAAACTGTCCTCATTTCTTTTCATTGTTTTTTTCTTTATTCTGTTCGGCAGCAGTGATTTCCACATTTCTGTCTTCCAGCTCACTTATCTGTTCTTCTGCCTCATTTATTCTGCTGTTGATTTCTTTTAGTGTATTTTTCATTTCAGTTATTGTATTGTTCATCTCTGTTTGTTCTTTGTATCTTCTAACTCTTTGTTAAACATCTCATATCTTCTCAGTCTGTGCCTCCATTCTTTTTCTGAGATCTTAGATCATCTTTGATATCATTACCCTGAATTCTTTTTCTGGAAGGTTGCCTATCTCCACTTAATTTCATTGTTTTTCTGGGGTTTTATCTTGTTCCTTCATCTGGAATATACTCCTTTGTTGTCTCATTTTATCTAACTTTCTGTGATTGCGGTTTCCACAGGCTGCAGGGTTGTACTTCCTCTTGCTTCTGGTGTCTGCCCCTGGTGGGTGAGGCTGGTCTAAGAGGCTTGTGTAGGCTTTCTGGTGGGAGGGACTGATGCCTGCCTACTGGTGGGTGGAGCTGAGTCTTGTCCCTTGTTGGGCAGGCCTGTGTCAAGAGGTGTGTTTAGAGGTGGCCATGGGCTCAGGAAGATTTTAGGCAGCCTGTCTACCAATGGGTGGGCCTGTGTTCCCACCCTGTTAGTTGTTTGGCCCGAGGCATCCCAGCACTTGCACCTACCGACTGTTGGGTTGGGCCAGGTCTTGTTGTCTAAATGGTGGCCTCCAGGAGAGCTCACACTAATGAGTACTCCCTGGTATCTCTGCCACCAGTGTCCTTATCCCCACAGTAAGCCACAGCTGCCCCCCACCTCCACAGGAGACCCTCCAAGACCAGCAGGTAGGTCTGGACCAGGCTCCTATGAAGTTACTGCCTTTTCCTGGGTCCTGGTGTGCACGAGACCTGTGTGCATCCTCTAAGAGTGGCATTTCTGTTTCCACCAGTCCTGTGGAGTTCCTGCGATCAAGCCCTGCTGGCCTTCAAAGCCAAATGCTCTAGGGGCTCCTCCTTCTGATGCCAGACCCCCAGGCTGGGGAGCCTGGCCCAGGGCTCAGAACTCTCACTCCTGAGGGAGAACCTCTGCGTTATAATTATTTTCCAGTTTGTGGGTAACCCACCCGGTGGGTATTGGATATGATTGTGTTGCAGATGCATTCCTCCTACCATCTTGTGGAGCTTCTTCTTTGTCTTTGGATGTAGAATATCTTTTTTGGTAGTTTCCAGTCTTTTTCGTCGATGGTTGTTCAGCATTTATTTGTGATTTTAGTGTTTTTGTGAGAGGAGGTAAGCTCAACTCCTTCTACTCTGCCGCCATGTCTCCAATCCTCCTTTACTTTCAAACAGAGAGTTGTGGTGGATGAGCTTTTTGCCTTCCCCAGATGGTTGAAGCTTACAATTTTTGTTTTTGGAAACCCTACCGCCTCCTTATTTCTATTATTATTTTTGCAAGAAAGGTATAAAGAGAGTTGGAGTGGAGGTGAGATTTGTGATTGAGAAAGCCCTGGACTCCCTTCTCCATCTTTCACCTCTTTCTCTCTGATTGGTTCCTGTCCAGCAGCAGATTGAAGCAGGAGATGATTCTGAATTTTACACGTTAAAAGGATGAATTTTTGATGTGGAATTATGTATCAATAAGTGTTGTTTTAAACATCTTTAGACATATATAAACATATGCCTATGAGAAGTCTACAGTGATATCTTTTAGATTGCTATGTTTAAAAGTTTTCTTAACAGCAAGAGAAAAAAAAAGCAAGGGAATTATGTTTCTCACCAACTATGGGAGGTCCAGTACTATAATCACATTTTACTCTTCGTTGCTCTCTTGCATCTCCTTATTGCTTCAAACTCTGAAGGTGCAATGACACTCAATTAGGAGTTTGGAATTTCAAAGGTACACACTGTCCACTAACAAATAGATTTTTAAAACTGCTTGAATTCTTCTATGATTTTTTTTTTTTTTGCGGTACCTGGGCCTCTCACTGTTGTGGCCTCTCCTGTTGCGGAGCACAGGCTCCAGATGCGCAGGCTCAGCGGCCATGGCTTATGGGCCCAGCCGCTCCGCGGCATGTGGGATCTTCCCAGGCCGGGGCACGAACCCGTGTCCCCTGCATCGGCAGGCGGACTCTCAACCACTGCGCCACCAGGGAAGCCTTCCTGTGGTGTGTGTGTGTGTGTGTGTGTGTGTGTGTGTGTGTGTGTGTGTGTGTGTGTGTGTGTGTGTGTGTGTGTGTGTGTGTGTGTGTGTGTGTGTGTGTGTGTGTGTTTGTGTGTTTGTGAGGTTTTTTTTGTGGTACGCGGGCCTCTCACTGTTGTGGCCTCTCCCGCTGCGGAGCACAGGCTCCGGACGCGCAGGCTCAGCGGCCATGTCTCACAGGCCCAGCCGCTCCGCGGCATGTGGGATCTTCCCGGACCGGGGCACGAACCCGTGTCCCCTGCATCAGCAGGCAGACTCCCAACCACTGCGCCACCAGGGAAGCCTTCCTGTGATGTTTTAAGCACAAAGCTGTGAGGGCACACTCTTGTCGCATTAAAGGCAAGTCTTGGGCATGTTTTTCTTTGTTACCCAGAGCATCATGGAGGGTCAGGACCCTGGTCAGATTTATCATTGGTGCCTTTCCAGCTTTCTTTTCTGTTTCATTCTACTGCAGTGCTCCCTTTCTTCCATGTCCTAGGACCCTAGGGCTCTTTTGTGATCTTCTGACTGAATCCTATACCAGTCCTGCTCTCTCTTATACCACGACACCCCCATACTTAGAATTATCCCGTTTTACCCTCATCAGAACTGTTTATGGCTGTCTCTGCTTTGAATTCTGATTAATTATTGACATTAAAAATGTTTATGCTAACGCTGAAGGTGAACATTTCTAAGTTCTTAAGCATGCATTCGTTTTAAGAAGGAATGTGTTTCTTAGGTTTGTTCACTGAAAAGGTCTGGAAACAGTGACAAACTCGGTAACAATGAACCTCCCTCAGGCATCTCTAAGAACATTTTCTACGTAAAGGAACCAGAGCACTTTGGAGGAATGTCTGATTCCAAATCTGGGGCTGGAAGCATTTAAAATGGGTACAGAACATGTTAGAAAGTAAGGCAGCTATAAATGATTACTGGGCACATGTTGAAAGGACCCAGGAGCCAATTAGAAAGGTCCCCAGTGACTAAAGATAGGAACATCTGGGCATTAAAAAGAAAAATAACTGGAATGGACTGGAGCACATCACATGTGTTAAATGCAAGAGTTCCTTATGTTGCTTATAAACAAAAGGTTACCTGTGGAGGTTGCAAGGAAACCAATTCATTAATTTGAAAACTGGCAAATGAAGGGAAAGAATCAAGCATTTATTCTACATTTCTTATATGACTTTTACCTCAGGATAACCAAATAAGTAAAGTAGAAAAAAATACTACCATCTTGCAACCCCTAATGAAACAGTCACCAATGTCTGCATAAAACATTAGATGAAAGGTGATGGAGAACTTTATAAGGATGAGTCACACTGATAGTATCTACTGCTCAATCTTCATATCACAAAAAGACAAAATCGATGTATACCTTAGGATGTCATATGGTAGGGTGTACACAGTACCGCCTATGACATTTTCTTGCTAAAAATTCTAACCTGAATCTGATGAAACCTCAAAAATCTGTTTACAAGAAATAGGGGAATTAGAAGAATATGTTAAATAACACCATGGGGAGGCAATCAGCAAAACCTAAAGTGAGGGAAATTCGAACTAATGATCTAGTTTCTTCAACAAATAAATGACAGGAAAAAAAGGAGGGAGAGACCTATACGGCATGCATCAACCGTATTCAGTGTGTGCACCTGTTTAGAATAAATCCACTGTAAAAAAAATTGTGAGTCCGTTGGAGAATTGAATCATCATGTCATTTGATCATAATGTGCTGATATCAAAGGAATATTTTTTAGTTAAATTAATGGTATTCTGGATATGATTTTGAAGTTATTATTGTTTTGAGATAAGTACTGAAGTGTTTATTGATGAACTAATAGGTTGTTGGGGATTTGCTTTAAAATAATCCGGTTGGTGGGAGGGAGTGGGTGGGATTCAGACGACACAATATTGGCCATGTATTGATAATTGCTGAAACTGGGTGGTGAATACATAGTGATTTGTAATACTATTCTCTATAGGTGCTTAGAGTTTAGACTTTAAAAATTAACTGCATACATATACTGTATATGATAACATAGTTTTATACATTTGTATGTATATAAATATATATATAGTTTTTAAATTATACATAAATTGTGACTGTATCTAAAGTTGATTTCTAATTGGAGAATTATGTCTTGGAAGGAACAAGGCTCTCTAAAGAGCCCCTTGCTGGCCATTGCAGCCCCCTACCCAGAGTTTATCAGAACAGTATTGGCAACTTGGCATCTTGTTTTAGCACTTCTGGGAGGTTGCTGATCTTTACCTCAATGGCCAAGGGTCATAATCCATAATATTCCCACCAGAATCATTATTGTTATGATGAGACATACGTGAGAAGTGCTTTTATAAAACTTACAGCCGATAAAATGTTTATGTTGTAAATTCGTAATTTCCTAGTCAGCAACACATGCATATTTTAAGATAGCACTAAGCATAGCACCTTAAATATAGTACATGTATCTTACATATAGAGTAGGATATTCATTTTTAAGTGAGTTAATCTTTATAAATGAAATTGTATCTTGCAGGTATTTCTCATTTTGAGACATCGATTTCCTTTCTCTGAAACATTTTTCTCTCTTTTCTAGGAAGTTATTTTAGGTTCTGTGAAAGAGATGCTTTCTCATCGGTAAGGCTTACCAGAAACTCTGATTTGAAGAGAATAAATGGATTTTGCAACAAACCCCAGGAAAGTCCAAAGCCTCCAACCCGTAAGTTTTTATTAGTCTTTCCAGTCTTTCCAGACTAGGCAGCTCCCAAAGACTAGAATAACTTGGAATCAAAAGAACCTAGGGGCTTCCCTCGTGGCACAGTGGTGAAGAATCCACCTGCCAGTGCAGGGGACACGGGTTCGAGCCCTGGTCTGGGAAGATCCCACATGCCGCAGAGCAACTAAGCCCGTGCACCACAACTGCTGAAGCCCGCGTGCCTAGAGCCTGTGCTCCACAACAAGAGAACCCACTGCAATAAGAAGCCCATGCACCGCAACGAAGAGTAGCCCCCGCTCGCCACAACTACAGAAAGCCCTCTCACAGAAATGAAGACCCAGCCAAAAATGAAGAACACAGCCAAAAATAAATAAATAAATTTATGAAAGAAAAGGAAAAAAAGAACCTAAAAGAGAGGTGGTCACAGGCGTCCCTATATCATACCCTATCATGTAGTTCAGGCCTCCCAAATTGTGCTTATATTAGCTGTGCTTACATGTGGCAGTGATTTCTTCATTTTTCTCATTTGTCATTTTCATCTCTTGCCTCAGGGATTTGACTGGAGCTTTTTATAGGACTATAGATGCACCAAAGTAAATAGTGGTCTAGAAATCATCTTTTAAGGAACCTCAAAGATGAACCAATCAAAAAATGATGTTTTGGGTAAAATATAATTAGGGCTACGCACTGGCTTGTACATTGACTTTAGCCATGTTTAGTCCTATCCCTAACTCCAAACCCTGTCATTGTCACCACTGTGGAAGAAGGAGCATAATATATAAACTGTAGGGTCCCAGGAACTATTTGCTTGTTGCTTCTTCATGGCAGTGCACTAGGGCTAGGCAGGTATTGGTGAGTGGAAAAGAATTATTCTCAAAGAATATTTATCAAGAGCTTCAGAATGTTTATACCCTTTGACTTGGTATTTCACTTCTGGAAATCTATCCTAAGGAATAATCCCTATATGTGGAAAAAGCTTTGAATGTAAAGATGTTCCTATTTTTATATATATATATATATATATATATATGGAAAATGAGAAATTAGTCTAAATGTTAAGTAATCTGGGAATGATTAATTATATATGTTAGATCTACTTGATGAGGTTGTACAGCTGTTGGAAATAGGGCTTATAAATACCGCATACTGGCATGGAAAGTGTTTGTCATCATGTTAATGAACAAAGCAGAATACAAAATTTTATATTGTGCGTAAGCACAAGCATGGTACATATAGAAATTACATATATATACATATGTATGGGGATAAGACTTAGGAAACACACCAAAATAAAAATATAGTGATCATGCTATGACAGGAGAATTAGGGGTGGTTTTTAAATTTTTCTTTTTTCACATCTATACTTTCTGAATTGTCTTTAATGAGTATATAGTACATAAAATGGAAAAAAAATTTTAAAAACTCTAGAGAAAGTTGTGCCAAGCACTGGAATGGTTAAAAGATAAAATCACAGCAGTTCTATTTCTGTACTTCTAAACCTCTTTTCTTGACTTTGGTTCTTTATGGATTTTTTTCCAAGTGACCTTCCTGTTCCTTTTGCTGTTGCCTTCTGGTTAAGTGAAAGGTGCAGCTTAAGCAAAGGTGATGTGTATGTAGTCAAGGAGATGGTCTGTCTGCAAGAGAGATGTAGGCATTATATGGAAGTTGGATGAGATTATCTCCAAGGTCCTTTCTAACCCTGACATTCTGTGATTCCCTAGCTTTTTCTGCTCCTTGCCTTCAGTGACTTCCCCTTCCTTTGAAAGGCTCTCTTATAGTCTATGGTTCTACCTTTCTTGTTCATTTTCATCTTTGGCTGCTCTGTTTTCCTCTGCTGCCTCTTTCCCCTGTCTCCTTTCTGGGTCATGCCCCAAGGCTCAGCCCCTGGTCTTCTATGTTTCTCTGTCATCCTCACTGGTTCTCCCTTTGCACTAGTGGTTATCTCCACTCCCAACTTATTAATGAAACCTACTCAGATGGCATGAATTTAGAGTCAGTAGATCTAAAATGGCATTCATGCTTTTTCCTCTCCTGACTGGTTCTTTTCACAATCTCCTTATTTTGGTTAACAATACTGTTATTGTCTTACTCATCCAAGTTTGAGGTTCTTCATGAATCCTTCTTTGTCTTCATCTCCAGATTCTTTCAGTCATCATCATATTGACTTTGTTGTCTCTCTTCCTGCTGTTATAACTCTAGTTCTGACTATATCACCTCACCCTTGTATTGTAATATCTTGTATTATAATCTTCTGTTTGGACTTGTTGCCCACTCTGTCCTATCCTTTTGCTTTCCATCCATTATGCAGATTAAATTTTCTAAAATGTTAACTTCTTCCTTGCTTCAAAGTGTACAGTAGTTCTTGAATCAGGTCTAAAAAGCTTAGCCTGCCATTCAAGTTCTTTTATAATCTGATTTTACCTACAAACTTTTTTTTTAATTCTACTGAAGTCAAACAGGCTCCTCACTGTTCTCTTTTTAGTTCATCCTTCTCACCTTTATAACTTTGTTCATGGTGTTCTTTCAGCTTTCAATGGCTATGGCTTATATTGGGAAATAATGCTTTTATTTTACTTCAGTCCTCACAGAATTTTTGAATCTCATTTAAGAAATAAGCAACCTAAGAAATTCCATCCAAACAAAGCTCTAATTAGCTTGAGATTTCTCAATGATTCTGTTTAGCGAATAGCTAAAAAGCACAAATAGCATTTTAATGTTGCTAAATTTGAGAGTCAGTCTCATATAAGTAAGATATCTTCTCTTGTTTTCCTCATAGACACTTACAGCCACAGAGTGCCATTGCATAAGCCTACGGATTGGGAGAAGAAGATCCTAATATGGTCAGGTCGCTTCAAAAAGGAAGATGAAATCCCAGAGACTATCTCGTGAGTGCTGAATTTAGGGTTGTAAGCAGCTTTTATTTTTCAGTAGTCTATTTTAAAGGAAAAGCAGTTCCTCTGAGTCTGACTACTTAAAACCTTTCAACCAAATTTTAAAACAGTTTCCACTTCTCTAAATGTTTCCTCTTTGGCAAGTACCTGGAATAATAACAGTGCTGGAAAATCTATGTGTTATCATTGATACCTTATGTAGTGCCTAGTGAAGAGCTGTTAGATACTCTGAAGTCAGCTGATTTGATATCCTCTCCTAGCTACAGAAAGTGACTAAATTAGTTTTTCTTTCTTACATTTCATTGTTAGTGTATAGAAATGCAACAGATTTCTGCATATTAACTTTGTATCCTGCAACTTTACTGAGTTCACTGATGAGCTCTAGTAGTTTTCTGGTGGCATCTTTAGGATTTTCTATGTATAGTTATCATGTCATCTGCAAACAGTGACAGTTTTACTTCTTCCTTTCCAATTTGGATTCCTCTTATTTCTTTTTCTTCTCTCATTGCTTTGGCTAGGACTTCTAAAACTATGTTGAATAAAAGTGGCAAGAGTAGGCATTCTTATCTTGTTCCTGATCTTAGAGGGAATGTTTTCAGCTTTTCACTGTTGAGTATGATGTTAGCTGTGGGTTTTTCATATATTGCCTTTATTATTTTAAGGTATGTTCCCTTTGTGCCCAGTTTCTGGAGAGTTTTTATCATAAACTGATATTAAATTTTTTTAATTAATTAATTTATTTATTTTTGGCTGCGTTGGGTCTTCGTTGCTGTGTGCGGGCTTTCTCTAATTGTGGCGAGCAGGGGCTACTCTTCATTGCGGTGCACGGGTTTCTCATTGCAGTGCCTTCTCTTGTTGCAGAGCACAGGCTCTAGGCACATGGGCTTCAGTAGTTGTGGTATGCGGGCTCAGTAGTTGTGGCTCGTGGGCTCTAGAGCGCAGGCTCAGTAGTTGTGGCACATAGGCTTAGTTGCTCTGTGGCATGTGGGATCTTCCTGGACCAGGGCTCGAACCCGTGTCCCCTGCATTGGCAGGTGGATTCTTAACCACTGTGCCACCAGGGAAGTCCCGCTACTTTCATTTGTCTTTCTGTCTGCTGTTCTGTTTGGGTGATCTCCATTATTCTATCTTCCAGATCACTTATTCGTTCTTCTGCATTATTTAGTTTGCTCTTTATTGACTTTAGCCTGGTTTCACCTCAGCAGTTGAGTTGTCTAATTTTGACTGGCTCCTCTTTATAGTTTCTAAGTCCTTGTTACAGTGATCTGCATTTCTAGTGATTGCCTTTCTTAATTCCTCCAGCATTTTTATTACCTCACTTTTGAACTCGGGTTGTTAGACTGGAGAGGTCTGTTTCTTCAGTCTAGAGAAACAAACCAACTGGTTTGTTCTTTCAGGAGATTTCTCTTGATCTTTTAATTGGGAGTGGTTCCTATGTTTTTTCATTTTACTTATATTTCTCTGACTCTATGAATTTAAGGGAAACAGTTATCTACTCTGGTCTTGAAGGGCTATTTTTATGTGGGAATGACCCTGTGTAGCCTGTGTGAGTCCAATATTTTTGGTTTGAGGGCTGTTTTTGGTATGGATGTCTGCCACATCTTTCCTCAATGTGTGTTGGCTGTTATCTCCTTCATAGTGGTGTGATTTGTGTTGTGGTAAGCAGAGTCTGCACTGGATCTTGTGTTGAGGGGGGCCTTCTCTTTGCTCTGTTGTTGTCACAGCCCTGTCATGGGCAGGGTCTGTTCCCCAGTTGTTGGAAGAGAAGCCCCCAGATCCGGTTCTAAGCTATGATGTGAGGTAGGCAGGAGTGGAGTGCTCCGGCTGGGAAAGGAGCTGCTGTGTATTCCCCCCCAGGAGCTGACTACCCAGACATGTGCTCTGTGACGTCGCCTGCCACCCACTGTGCAGGCTCACAAGTACACTGTTGTTGGCGTGGCCCTCAGCCCCGCCTCTGCTGTGGAGACACCGGTATTGGCTCTGATTTCAGCCCCACTTCTGTGTGTGTGCACCCATGAAGCCTGTTGCTCCTGGCACAGGACCCGTCTCAGCTACAGGAGAGCCAGTAATCAGCTCAGATTATCCCCAGGCGCTGCCACAGGCATAAATTCGCCGAAGTTGCACACCCGCAGGGAATCGCCTCAGATTTCAGCCCTACCTCTGTATGCGGGCAACCACCCAGCACTTGCACACTCCCAGAACTCATAGCGGCTAAGCCACACCCACTGTGAGCTCACCAAGAATGAGGCTGCTGTGGCAAGTCCCTGCCCCTACCTTAGCGCGCTGACAGTGGGTCTCCGGTGATGGGCATGGGCTGTGTCCTCCACACACTTCCAGTTGCAGCCTGGACTACACCTGAGGCCCTTCGGGCTGCCTCCGCACAGTCAAACTGAGTCTTCTCCTCGGGTTTGTCTGCTGAAGCCCAAGTTTCAGCCCTGAGCTGCTGCACACACACCAAGAGGTGCACGTCTTGGGCTGGGAAGTGCAGCAAGATGGCCAGGGCCACCTGTGCTGGCCTCTCTCTGTCCTGCCTACTGTAAGCCGGCTGCTTCACTCTCCTCTGAGGCTTACTGTCTGTCCCCAGTGGACCTACCAGTCAGCTAAGGGGCCTCCCCGTGTGAGGGACCTTTTCCGCTTTCACGGCTCCCTCCCAAGGGTGCAGGTCCTGTCCCAATTCCCTTTTTTTTTTCTTTCTTTTGTCCTACCCAGTTATTTGGTGATCTTTCTTGCAGCTTTAGTTGTATGAGATCTTCTGCAAGTGTTCGGTGGGTATTCTGTGGGAATTATTCCAAATGTAGATGTATTTTTGATGTCTTTATGGGAGGATGTGAGTTCTATAATACATCCTTCTATCTTCATCTACACCCCATTATTGTGTTTCATATAGAAAGTGAATTGTGAAAATGCTCCATCCTCCCCAAAGTCCTGTATGATCTCTAGGCCCCATCTCCTTTTTTATATGTATAGGCACTACTCTACTCCTGATTTGTGAGACACAGATTTATATCCTTCTGACAACTTCAGAAAGGGAAATTTTAACTTTCTCTCACGATCCCATTGTATTACTAGGTTTGAGATGCTCGATGCTGCAAAGAACAAGGTCCGGGTGAAGATCAGCTATGTAATGATTGCCTTGACAGTGGCAGGATGCATCTGGATGGTTATTGAGGGCAAGAAGGTGAGAGTGGACTTGCCGTCTATCTTTGTGTATTTTCCACAAAAAAACCTAGAGGAAGTCAGGGGTTGACCCTTGTATTTATTCTCTGTGATGAGGAGGCTACTTCCTACATGAGAAATGATAAGAAACAAAATAAAACATAGTAGGAACAAACCTGAGATATGATGCCTGGAGATAAATAGCAAATCCTAACTTTGGCAAGGTGAAGGACTAAATTAGTTTTGGTTAAGTAAAAAAAAGTGTTTAGTTATCACAGATGTCATAAGTAATGTAAAACAAATAGTATGACACTGGCATACTTACTAATAACTCCTTGCATGTCTGTAAAGCACTCTCATTTTTGTATTGATCCTCACTCTGCTCTTGGTGAGTGTTCTTATCACTGTTCTTTACTTGATGTTCAAACTGGGCCATATATCTAAGCTCCTAAGTGGTACATAGGAATTCAGGTCCAGAAATCCAGTCATTATTCACATCTATGTTACTGTCTTCCAAGTACCTTGCGGTTATCTTATTTAAACCTCACAACAACACTGCAAGATAGATAATTTGATTAGGACCTCATTTATAGATGAGGAAACATAGCTTAGAAACCTTTAGTAACTTACCCAAGTTCACACACATCTCCCTAATTGCAGAGCCACAGTTTGAACATAGACCTGTCTAATTGAGGTGATGGTAAAAGTGCTCCCAGTTACTGATTGCTCACTATGTAACAGGTATTGTTAAACTTATTTAATGACCACAATAATTCTAAGAACCTAAGAGGTAGGTTCTGTTATTATCCATGTTTTGTAAAAGAGGAACCTGAAGCTTAAAGATGTTAAATAATTTTCCCAATGTCACATAGCTAATAAGTGGCAAGACAAAAAAGTGGAGCCAAGTTTGCCAGTTACCAAACTGCATATATACTGTCTTGTGATTAAAATAGTTATTTTTATATGCAGCAGTACTGGCCAAGGCGTTACTTTAACACCATGTCTAATTCTATATATCACAGCTTCCATGTGGAAAGAGATGTCTCATATCTGTTGTCAGATATTTAAAGGGTTCTTCTGCAAACCCAGTGGTAACTGACATCCTTATCCCCAGTGAGTCCAGAGTAAAAGAAATGAACTTCTGGCTCTCTTTAGAGTCTTGGAATAGAAGATACTGACCATTTAGGCTGATGTTATGGGAGCACGAAGGGCAAGTGTGGAGGCCTGGGTGAATTTCTCTTGACTACTCTGTTCCTGCCCCACTTCAGTATTTTTTCTGTCTCCCTCTTTGACTTTTCATGCTTAGCTCTCAGACTGAACCTGCAGAAGCATGTAGACGGGACATAGGGCTTTCTAGAATTCTGAGAAATCTGCATTGCTTTTGTCTACTTGATTATACTAGCTGAGTTTATTTATTTTTTAATAAATTTATTTATTTGTTTTTGGCTGCATTGGGTCTTTGTTGCTGTGCACACGCTTTCTCTAGTTGTGGCGAGTGGGGCCTACTCTTCATGTGGTGTGTGGGCTTCTCATTGCGGTGGCTTCTCTTGTTGCGGAGCATGGGCTCTAGGTGTACGGGCTTCAGTAGTTGTGGCTCTTGGGCTCTAGAGCACAGACTCAGTAGTTGTGGCACATGGGCTTAGTTGCTCCGTGGCATGTGGGATCTTCCCGGACCAGGGCTCGAACCCATATCCCCTGCATTGGCAGGCGGATTCTTAACCACTGTGCCACCAAGGAAGTCCTACTAGCTGAGTTTAAATACTCCATAAACAAATCACTTCTGAGGTCTTCCCTAGCCTCATCCAAGGGTATATGCTGTATAGTTTAAAGAGTTCCTCTCCTGTTCTATACTACAAAATTTTACTATTTCTCTTTTATGGAACTATCCGTTTCTAAAAAGTTGGTAAATGCTACTGGAATGAAGAACTTTTGAACTTAATGTGATTTAGAAGACAGAAATTAGCCATTGTGTTTTGTCCTCTCCATCAACTTACCAGTCCGATTCTCCTCCCCTCCCCATACTTAATTCTTTACATGTGAAATCACACAGATAGAAGAAAATACCACCTTATAGGGTGCTGTCTTCACTCATTTGGTATAAAAAATTTGAGACTGGTCTGTTTATGTAAGCTTCAAAGAGATGTAACAAGTCACAGGGAGGGAAATAAGGGAAGAGGATGGTTGTTTCTTCTCCACTCCTGTTTGCTCTCAAAGGATGGAAAAGCAGGGTAGACACTGCTGGGAGTCATCAGTCGTAGTATTTGGTGAAGTCTGGGATTCCCAAAGCTGAATGTTTTTGGTACAAGAGGAGTAAGGAACTAGAAGGGTGTGAAAATATACAAATGAGTTGGGGAAGGAGAAATGGTAGCAACAAAGAAAAGTGAGAGGAGGGAAAAAAGGGATAGAAATGGAAACAAGAAGGTATTTAATACTAAAAAGAGGAAAAGAGAAAGACAAGGGAATACATTATAAAGGGAGAAGAGAGGCTGGAAGATTTGAAGAAAGGAGGCCAGAAAGGAGGAGAAGGTAGAGGTGTGGCATTTCTCTCTGGTGCTTGAATGGGTGAGCTGCTGTTCTAGGAAGGCTCAGAGGAGGCAGAAGGCGCGTGGAGGGGCTGCTGTGCCCGGAGCACAAGCAGCCAACCCTTCCATGCCTGTACTTCCTGTGTCAGCCTGCTGGCGTCTGTGCAGTGACATCCTCCCCAGACCAGCATAAATAATCACTTGTTCAAATTGGTTTCACTTTAGGGTGCCAAAAGACACGAGTCTTTAACAAGCCTGAACCTAGAAAAGAAAGCTCGTCTGAGAGAAGAAGCTGCTGTGAAGGCCAAAACAGAGTAGCAGAGATACCATGTTGGCTGGATTTTGAAAATCTAGAAACAATGTTGCAGTAACAGGCCTTATTAAAATGAATGTATGAGTTCCCTAATTCTGCTCTAGAGCTACAAATAAATTTTCTTAAAGAAATGACTTGTCTATATTTTACGGCTTTGATCCAGGTTAAATGCAGCCTCAGCTTTTTTGAGAAAATGAAAGAAAGAATGAAAAGTGAGACAACTTACTTGAACTTTAATATTAACTCTTCTTTAGAGAGTCAGGTCCCGTACCTTACTTTAATTCCCATTACCAAAGTGACATCTCCCCAGAAGCCAAATCGTTTCTAGTTCTGCATTTCTCTCTCTTCAGTGTCATTTCTGAAGAGATAAGGAGGGCCAGCTGAGTACACTGCCTAGGTGCACGTTGGAGAGCTAACCTCCCCAAATACCCTGGTGTTTCTCGAGAGCCCTGGGAAGCAGCCAGACCACACTATGCCTTTGTCAGGTGTGCTGGAAGACAGAGGCTTTTAGGAGAACAGTCTTTGAAAAAGTCCCGGCAAGGTGATGATGGAGGTCTGGCCACAAGTTTCTGAGGATTTTGAAATCCCAGCACTGTGGAGTCGCTTGGGGCCAGCACAGTCACCTCTTTTACTCCATGGCTTACAATTCCCAACCGGTCCTTTTTCTTCTGCCTTTACACTAAATTTCTCAGTTATGAATATCTACCAAATGCATTTTCTTATTAGTGCTGAAAAATAAGCATTTGCACCTGGTATGTATCTTACAGTTCGACGAGGGTGCCAGGTTGTCTCACATTTAGGTATGGATGCTGGTTTCTTATTTAAGTATTTCATTTATTCTCATGTGCTTCAATAGTATTAATGGATGGCAGGTCCACATAAACATCCCAACCTGCTGGTTCTCTTCAGAGGGTTATAGCAGATTAACAAGTAATACATGCAGCTGTTTGGGAATTTGGTTTAATAAAATACTCAGTAAAATGTAATGCACCACTCTACCTACAGCTTCATAATCTATCTGATGATGTTAATTGTGTCTGTCTATATACGTTACAGTATTTCAACCTTAGCTTCATTTTAGATATCAAGCTCTTTGATTTTTAACACTTGCAAATTTATCATCAAAAAGCATTGCTTTGTATACATTTTAGCAGATTAGTTTTTCTTGATTATTTTGGAACACTTATGTTACGTCTTATCTAAATACGGGTTTTAAATATGGGTAAAATCTAATGTACTTCTTTTTAAAAGTGTATCATCTTTCTTCATAGAACAATACCATTTTTAACTTCTAAAGAAGCATTTTAAAGTGTTGTATCTTGGAGATATATTGTAATAAAATGTATGATTAAGTCAAAGCTCAAAAATGCTACCATGCAGCAAGAATTTATATAATCATTTCTCATTTTGTGTCAACTCTCCTATTCAATAACTTATAGTGGCTACCTCTTTTTGGGTTAAATATAAATTTCATGACCAGTATTTAGGACCTGCCCCTATCTAATCCCACTTCTCCCAGTACCCTCACTTATTAACTTCTTAGCTGTCACTCACCTACTAGTAACTCTAGTATCTTATATTGCTTACAACTTGTCAAGCGATATTTCATGAGCACTATTAAAAGCAACAAGGTCAAAACTGTCTTCTTTTGTATTCTATAATACATACTTTCAATTAAGTGATCATTGTACTATGTTTTGTTTAATTCCTAGATTATTTTTTCATGTTTATCATGTCTCTATAGGTAAAATGGGCAGAAAACATTTTCCACTTCATATTTCCTGTAAGCCCTATTTGAATAAAGTTAACATGTGAGGCTATGGTTAGGTACTTTTAATCAACAAAAATAATAGTATGGGGAATTGACTCCAAAAACTTATTGAAAGCAGGCAAGGAATGAAGTTGTGATGGTGGTATAATTCATTGTCATTCATCAAACATTACTTGAGTCTCTCCTATATACAAAAAGTGAGAATACAAAGATAAATAAAACATACTTGACTCTGCAGAGCTCACAGTTTACCAGACACATGGCCCATGAAACCATTACAACACAAATTGGTAAATGATATATTTTGAATTTTATGACAGAAGCTATAGCAAGAAGCAAGAAAACTGAATTCAGCTGTCAGCTGTGGCTGGAGGCAGGCAGCCAGTGATGGTTACACAAAGTGGTGATTTTCTGAACTGAGTCTGTAGCATGGGTAGGGTTAGATCAGACCTAATGAAAGACAGCAGCCTCATTCAGACACTGAGCTTGCCCTGAGAATCAGGAGAGGGCAGTCTGACGAGGTAGTGAGAGGTCCTTCAGTAAAATGCCTTTATAATTTTGTTCTGGTTTATTTTTAATTTTTATTTTGATAAAAACTTAAAACTTTTAAATCCTCAGAACAAACACAACCATTGCTTATTTTTCCCAATTTACAAACTTGATTCCATGGACCATTTCACGTCCCATCGTGTAGGCTATCACTTAAAGTGTATGAGTGGCATCTGACATAAATCTCCAATCCACCACCATCCTAGGCTTATTCTCTTAATTCACCTAATCACCCAAACCAAATACCTTGGAGTTATTCCAGACTCCCTTGCTCCCCTCATTTAATCAGTCATCCTGTCTTGTGAGCCTTACTTCTAAATTTTTGTCAAATACAGTGATCCTGTAGAATAGTCACTGAGAGGAACAGAATGAGAATCTGCTCAAGGACAGACACGAGAGATTAATAACAGACCTTAAGATTAAAGTCAGAAGCCCTGGGATCTAGACTTGCTTTTCCAACTGTGTTGCTTTGCAAATTGAGGTTATAGGTCTTAAAATCTTGTAATTCAAGGCAATGTTTTTTAAAAAATACAAAACCATGCCAAAATTGAGAGGAAACCATCTTTTAAAATACCTAACCTTTTTTTTTTTTTTGGCCAATCTGACTCTACTACTTGATTTCTAAAGGGTTTAGTAATTACTCATCCACAATTTAACTGTTTTGTCATTTCCTAATGCTGCTGATGCAATGATGTTTTCTGTAGGATGACAAGCTGCTGAGATTACGACATCTGTATGGCCTTGTAATTTCTGTACAATCTCTTTAGTCTGAAGGTTCCAAATATAAACCTGGTTATCCTCTGAACCAGACACAATCCACTTTCCACCAGTAACTGAAAAACTGGCAAATATGCAGTATTTCTCATTCTTGTGACCAGTATATGTCTTCAGGCATCTGCCTCTGCTATAATCCCATAGTTTAAGGGTATTGTCCAAAGTTGCAATGAGAATATATTTACCATTTGGAGAAAATTTTACAAAAGAGACAGGAGGGTTATCATCATCAACAAGTGTTTTTAAACACTGACCTGATGCAGCATCCCAGATTCGACAGACACCATCATAGCTACCTGACACTATCAAGGACCCGCTACAATTAAAGTGAACAGCAGAAACTGGGTCAGAATGAGCAGACAAAGTCTTAAGGCACTTTCCTGTTTTCTCCTCCCATATTTTCATGCTCTCATCAAAAGATCCTGAAATGATGAGGTTAGATGGTGGATTGAAATTACAGCAAAAAACATAATCACTGTGCCCCGTAAGCGTTTTCAAACATTTTCCAGATCTCACATCCCAAATCTTTAGAGTTTTATCATCTGAGGCAGAAACAAGACGACCGGAATCTGATGACCAGGCAACATCTGATATTTCCAGATTGTGTCCTTTAAGTGTTTTCTCATTTTTTCCATCATAGGCTCCCCAAATTATAATTACTTTATCAGCAGAAGAACTTGCCAGCCATTCTCCATTAGGACTAAACTTAACTGATGATACTGCTTCCGTATGTCCCACCAGAGTAAATTTCAGAGCATAGTTTGGTTTTTCAGACACACGCTTGCTCAGATTGGCTGATGAGAGAGCCGACTCTGCTTTGGCACCTCCTGACTCCTTTGTAGTCATGACTCTGAAGCTCCAAGTCTGTAGGCTGGCTAGATGTTCCGGTCCTGAACCAGGCAGCCAGTATTTTGGCCCTTCTGTCCAGTAAAATGAAGATAAAAAACATCGGACTCAAAAAACAAAAAATCAACAAACTAAAAAACGGTCTTTTAGTGACAATAATTTCTGGATCGTTTTTAAACTGCAATATACACTGATACAGCAGCACGGCTTGGACCGCTTCAGTTTTTCCTCGCTTCTTCCTCTGTAAACAAATACTTGAGAAATACTATTAAAAGGGTCCTGTGCGCTGTCGGCAAGTAAGGTATTACTGCTGGGTATTCTGCGAATGTATAAAGCGGTCCAAAGCTGCACGCGGAGGGGTGGGGCGAGGGGGGTGGGGCGAGGGGGGGTGGGAATCTACAGAAAGTTTCTCACCGCTCCTCCCCCCAGCTCTGAAATGTTTGCGACTACTGAGCACCCCTACCCGCCAGACTTTAGGTACTCTACTTGAGCATGAATGAATCACCGCTTTAAACAGATTTCAGAAGCTAAGCGAAAACCTGCGTGGGCTCGGTTCCCTGAGGTCCAGGCCTGTGGCTCACTCTCCACACCGCTCCGTAGCGAACTAACACGAGGGCAGCACAGCCGGGCGCATGCGCAGAGGGTGCCCTTCCACCACCACTTCCGAACCGAGGTGACTTGTGGGGGAAGCCCGCTTGCGCTTGCGCAAAAGAAAGCCCTGAGGTTTTCTTCCGGCATTCTGCACCCTCGCCGTCCACGCGCGCGCAGTGAGCTGCGTTCTTGGGCGAGAGGGAAAGTGAACAAGGCTTCTTCCAGATCTCACTGGCTAGCGTAGGAAGCAGTGAGTATTTCGAAGAACATTCATTACTTTCTGGAAACCGTGTGACGAGAACGGACTGAATTTTGCGATGCCGGTAGCTGTAGGGTTAAGCCCGCATTTGGATGTAAGGCGCTCAGACCGCGCGTTTCTTAGCAGACCGGTGCCCACCCAGCGCCGATGACTGCGTAAGCTCCGGCTGCACAGGTGGCTTTCATTCTGTTCTCCACCTGCTGTGGTGTAGAGCCTGGTGGGGGTTACGAAAGGCTGCAAGTAGGCGAGGGGGACGTAGCTAAATTTACGCCCAGATTGTAAGACTTCTGATTTAAAAAGTGTTCCCTAAACGTTTCGGGAAGGATAAAGAATATGTGTTAGGAGCCTTTAAAGGCCAGTGCCCACCAGGTAGCCCGACATGGTAGTGCCGGGGGAAATGAGAAGACGTTTGTCTTAGCACTTCCTTATGGTTTAAATTTTCCAAAGACACAGAAAGTTCAGATCTGCATAGGTGTTTGGAACGGAAAAGGTGGAATGGGTTAAGAAATGTGTAAGGTTACTCGTAACTAGGCTTTAGCCAGCCCTCCCTACTTTTAAGAAATGTGGCTGTGAAGTACGTGAAGGATAGATGCTTTTCAGGTGTAAATTACTCTTTAAACAAGAATAAGTTTACCAAAAATGGAAGCCTGACTATCTTCTCCAATCCTGTATAGTCTGTCCCTTGGTATCTACAGGGAATTGGTTCCACGACACCCTCCCCCCCGCCCCGCCACACATCATACCAAAATCCACTGGACGCTCAAGTCTTTTGTATAAAATGCTGGAGTATTTTCATATAACCTACTCACATCCTTCCCTATACTTTAAATCATCTCTAGATTACTTACAATACTTAATACAAATGCTATGTACATAGTTGTCAGGATGAAGCAAATTCAAGTTTTGCTTTTTGGAACTTTCAGGATTTGGGGGCAAGATTTTTGATCTGTGGTTGGTTGAATGTGAGGATGTGTAACCCACATATAGGGAGAGTCGATCGTAATTGCTCAATAAAGAGTGCCCAAGAGAGGCTGTTAGTGTTGTTTGAAAGGTTTTCCTGGTAGCCAGTTGAAGTGAAGAGGCAAATGTGTCTCATGATGTTTTCTGTCAGTCACCAATTAAAGCATTTGGAAATAAAGGGTCTCCTGTCCTGTACATACTGGGGATAATATAAAGTCTTGCTTTTATAAGGCACAACAGCATAATTAGATCACCTAGAATAAGCTAGTAAAAACCTCATTACTTAAAGACTGTACTACTCTAGTTTGGAATGTAGACAGGAATTGACTTAGCTAGTGCAAATTAACAGTATAAACACAATGTGGTGCTGAGAATGGGAAGAGCATCTTTAAAATGGTTTGAAGCATCCATTTTTATACATTATCTTAATCTGATTAAACTCCACCTCCTCCCTCTCCTTTCCTCCTCCCATTTGCCAGGGTTACAGTGATTTTTACTGGGAAGCTTAGAAACACTCTAAATAACTCATTAAAAAATAAATTTAAAAGCACTTCACAGAACACAGGCTTTGTTTCAAAGAATATAAGTAAATCTGTATTTTTCCAACACAGAGTAAAGAAAGGCAATAAGACAAGGTAAACACATGGTCTGAGGGCTAAGATGGGTGTTGGTACTGGAGTATATTTAGCCCACTAGAAATACCACAAGCATGAGGGAGAGAGGGGGCACACAATTAAGAATGTGTTGACAGGAATATCCAGAAATGATTTTGTGTCAGATTTTCCCAAAATTTGAGTGAGAGATTTCAGTATTAAAATTCATTTCTTGGTGTCTGCAGTGTTTTTATGAATAGCATCAGGAAGTCGTGTAAAGAAAAAGCTATGAACATAACTAGTTAAATCTTTATTCATTAGTCATGTTCTAATACTAACATGTAGTCCTAATATTGTAGTCCGTATGGATTAGGACAAAGAATTAGTTTACTTACTTGGGAGGAGGGGAGCATCAGCAACTGTGGAGTGTGTAGGAATAGGGAATACTGATACAAGTAAATCCAAAGTGGCTGAAACCATAACTAGAGATTTGCATTTGGGGCTCTCAAGCAAAATTCCTTACTCGGTCCCGTTTTTAATCATTTCTATTTTTGCTACTTTTAATCTTCACCAGATAGGGGATTTGGAAGTTTCTCTCCCATTAAAGCTTCTTTAAATTTCCCATAGAAGTTTTAGAACTGAAAGTCTCATCTGTGGTTGAAAGGTTTATTCTCCTTGCCACCCAGTAAAGTTGCAATTCTAAGTAGAAATATTGCCACAAATGGGTCATTTTTTTTTAATTCTAAAAAAATTGGGGGTGGGGGGGTGGGTATGTGTGTCAGACCTTAAACACGGCCTGGGAGTGATTCCTATACTAAGGAACAACTTGACTGACGTCCTTCGTAGCAACTGATTACCAAATCCAGACCTCAAAAATCAAGCATAATAGAACTCTATACATACCCAGTTGCCTAAGACCACTAGCAATTTAAATATACAAGCATCTCTTTGGGCTAAATATGGGGTGGCCATGCAACTTACCTAAACTGAGACTTCTTTAAAGTGAAACGGGGCACTAAAATAATTAACAGGTGTTGATTTAAAAACTGGGACTGCCCCCAGCAAATCAGAACAGTAAGTGTGGACTTCCCAAGAGGGCTCTCCTCATTATCAGAAGTTAATCTTGGAAGATTCTACACTCTTTGTATGCTAATTTGCACTCCAGCCTTCGCAGATCTCTCCCCACCACTGTGGTCTTCTGGGTTTCTATTTTCTCCTTACCCATAAATAATGCTGGGGCCAAGTGTTTTAGATAGGGCAGTGATCCATATTGTGGACACCCGCTGGGCTCCTTTGGCTTCCTCAGGTTAAGTGGGTATAGATAAAGGAATTTAGAGAGTAATTTCATTCTTTGGAAAAACATTCAAGATCACAGAAATGACCATTATTGATTTTTAAATTAGAAAAATACTTTTTTAAAAAAAAAAGGTCATGAAGAACCTAGGGGTTAAGATGGGAATAAAGACACAGACCTACTATAGAATGGACTTGAGGATATGGGGAGGGGGAAGGGTAAGCTGAGACGAAGTGAGAGAGTGGCATGGACATATACACTACCAAACATAAAATAGACAGCTAGTGGGAAGCAGCCGCATAGCACAGGGAGATCAGCTCCGTGTTTTGTGACCACCTAGAGGGGTGCGATAGGGAGAGTGGGAGGGAGGGAGATGCAAGAGGGAAGAGATACGGGAACATATGTATATGTATAACTGATTCACTTTGTTATAAAGCAGAAACTAACACACCATTGCAAGGCAATTATACTCCAATAAAGATGTTTTAAAAAAATACTTTTTTTCAAAATGGCAAATGAAATAGGGGCAACAGTCATCTAAGCTAGCTTTAATAAACTTGTAAACCCTACAATTGTGTACTATGGATGATAGTGTAGTCTGCAGGAACTAAGACTGTTTTAAGATTTTTTGTTTTCAGAAAAAATACCTGGTCAGTGAAATGTCAAAAATGGTAGAGAAGCAATCACAGAATGAATAAATACATCTTTCTGTTTCTACTGATTTGTCACTTAAATTGGAAGAATGTATAAAGAAAGTATTCTCATGCAGCAATACATATAATGTGTAAAAATGAAAAATATTTAATAGCCTAATAAGGCAACCACCACTTCCACATTGGTTGGATATAATTGGCAAAAAAATGTTTTCTTCTTAGAGTATGCCAGAAGAGACTGATGAGCTATTTCTGGTGTATATATAAACATGGTATTGATTATATATTAGTTACCCTGTAAAATATACCCATTAACTTTTCTCAGAAGGCATAGGGTTTTTTTGGGGGGTTTTTTTGTTTGTTTTAATATAACAAACCTGTGTTATGACAGCATTTGCTTTTGTAAACTTCAGGTCAAATTATGTCTCCTGAAAGGGAACTACATATAAAACACTTAAATTTTGAGACACTAAAGAGTTGCTAATCCTTGTTTCAAACAGCAGCATAAAGGAATTCCTTTGAGCTTTCTTTGGTACCCAAGTACCCTTTACTAATATCACATAGATGCACATTCCTTCAGTCATTTAATATTTATTGAATGTCTACTGTGTGCAAGGCACTCATCCATGGCCTGACCAACCACATTCAAGTACAAAGAATCATTAGAACCATTCCAAATCAAAGTGTAAGAACACTTTGAAAAAGGACATAGAGTGGTCAAAATGACGAGGTAAGCAGAACATACTCAACAACATACATTAAAAGGTCATTTTTTTAAACTTTGGACACTCCTGTGTTGACACTCCTTTAGGAAGCTGTGTTAAATTCACATCCATGGATGGCACTGCTTTCTATGGCAGCGTTCTTTGTTCCAAAGCCTTTCCCTCTCTGTCAGTACTTCCTACATTTGAGTTTGTTGAATGGAAACATGTTTCTGAGTTTAGCCATTATGCTTCTAAACTCAAAATCAATCATTTATATATTATTTTTAAATTGTCAGGTCATACAGAATTTTAGCACCACAGAAGGGGAAAGATGTTTGGACTGAGAGGGTCTACACTCCAGATTATGTAACCTAAAAGCAATTCATACCTGATTCAGTCATTTCAAGGGGACTGATAAGGAAGAACGAGAAAGAATGGCCCAACAAAACAAGAGTTGGCCCCGCTATGGTTGCTGTGTCTTGTTCTGGGAATTCTTGGCACAGAACACCTCACTGTGACTGCTGCTTTCTTAAAGACACACAACCTGCAGGGCTTTTCCCCACCTTTAGACAGTGTCCAAGGGCTGTGACCTTGAGGCAAAGTAAATTCTCCTAAGTGTTGATTTTGTCACTATAACATAATGACAATTATCCACCTCAAAGAGCAGTTGAAGGATTAAATGAGAAAAAGTGAAAGCCCTTACTTAGCCAGGCACCTGGAACACAATGGTTCAAATAACGACTAGTTGCCTTTATGTGACCTGTAGGAAAACAGACTGGGACTTCCTTGTCTACCCCTAGCTGAAAACAGAATGGAACTTCATCTACCCTTAATCCTTTCTTATTACCCCAAAACTTCCAGATGAATTTTATGTCCAGTAGCAATCTGATATTTTTAGAATCAGCATATAATTTATTTTACTTTATCACATTCTTCTGATGCTCTGGTACCCATTGTTACTACCTATCCTTTTCTGACAATAAAGCATGTTACAGAATATTCTCCAAGTTAGAGCAGACTTACTGTACTAGTAGTACTACATCTGCCTTCAATTACTTTAGCTTCTTAAAGATATATACATAACTTTAACTTTTGATGATAGAAAAAGATAGCCAAGAATATTTCCCAGCGGGGTAGATATATATTTACTCTGCTCACCTCACAACAGAAGAAAATGGGTCTGTTAACTTCAGATGGCAAAAAATTCAGATTTGAGACTTCCATATATATGTATACCTGTCTCTGCAAATGAGCAAATTTTGGAATGTAGGAGGTAGAACATAGTAAATAAATATGAAAAGCAAATAATACCTCTTTCTAAAAGTGGATCCCTTTTCTTTAGTGAAAATCACCCTTAGACATCACAATTTCTAATATATGTAAAAAGCCCCAAGCCCTTAAACAGCTATAATGACTTGCCTATTGATATAAAAATGTTCACAAAATTCATTAGCGAGAAAGAAAAATTCTTCAACCTGAGGAAAACTCTTTCATAATGCAACCCCAAATTGGGGTATTAAATAACTGAAATATTTATTTAGCACTAGAGAAGTAAATTCATAGTTGCCCGTGGGTGGCCATGTACAACAAAGGATAGTTGACAAAGTTTGATTAATAAAATATACTACATATTTTTCCTTATGCAAAGTCAGCAACAATCTGGAATAATTCAGATTTATTATGGGATAACTGTTAAAGTTTATATCTGTAACAATAACGGTGAAAAATGACCCAGATCCCATTCAGCTTTATCTGGCAGATGGAAGGAACAATCCTAGGGCAATAGAATTTTCGAAAACAGTACAGGTGATATAAGTTAAGTTTAAAAGGGTTCTAATTACTTAGTGACAACATGAATTAAAAGTGTTCCATGGAGAACTCTGTCTCCTAATTCTCACCATTCTTCGTATCTATCATCTTTACCTTTTTTGGTGTCTCTCAATCTGGCCGTTATCTACCTCCTGGTCCTTCAGATACAAAGTGCCTTTACATCCCAAATGTTATCAATGCTTTTTTTCCCACTAAAGTTCTCATTTCAAAGAATACACTTTGAAAGTTTGGAGGAGGAAGAAAAGGAAAGGAAAGTAAAATCAAGCCACTTCCCACCCCCACCCCATCAGTATATTAAACTACAGAAGAGTTTTCCTGTGTTGAAATTAGCATGCTTTTTTTGTAATAAGTAACATCTTAGTGATAAGATTATACAATAAAGTAAATTGATACAATCT
This sequence comes from Lagenorhynchus albirostris, assembly GCF_949774975.1. Taxonomy (NCBI): domain Eukaryota; kingdom Metazoa; phylum Chordata; class Mammalia; order Artiodactyla; family Delphinidae; genus Lagenorhynchus; species Lagenorhynchus albirostris. The sequence continues at coordinate 77,796,110 of NC_083099.1, read as the reverse complement.
GCCAGGTAGAGAACTAAAAATAGGACTTAACAGCTACCTCCTAAATGTCATCCTATTACCAAAAAGGCTGCTTTATCAGTTACAACAATTATGCTGGGATTTAACTTTTTATCAATTCCAACTTTTATATTAAAAAAAATTCATTGCAAAAAATTAGCTCATTATCTCATGGCTCATGAACTTCTAGGACAGGAGCAAGATAAATTCCTCTTGTTTTAGACAGAAAATAGACCACATTAGTTAAATGGACTTTCTTTGTTTTAATTCATTCATTGAGACACCTGCAATTGCTAGCAAAAATTCCCAATGTATGCTCTTCTTGCTAACTTGGGGAAATAATTTTGTTTTATATTTTTTCCATTCAAATTGGTTTATCAAAATGAGCTGAAATTTTTTAAAATTATCCAATAGAAGGTACATGATTTAAAACATCCTAGAGAAATGTGTTACCAGTAATTTACAATTTAAAAAAACTCAGCCACAAAAAAGTCAAAGCTAAAAACAAGATTTTTACTATGAATCAGTGTTTATATTACCCTTCTGAAAGAAGTTATATTTTAATGTGATGTAAAGGCAACATTGAAAGTTTTTCTTTAAATTAACCACCTAATTTGTCCCTAAAATTACAAAGAATCAAAGTCTTTTACAGGTCAAGTGCAGTAAACTAAAATGTTCTTTCAGCACAAAGCAGCACTAGAAAAAGTAACAGTTATAGATGGGAGTTGACTAGTTTTGCGTGGCTGCTCCATCAATAACAGACAGACATCAGACGGTATCCATCCAGAGCACAGACACAGTTACAGACTAGATGCAAAAAATGCATCACACGCTTGGCTGATAAATGTCCTCTGTTTTTGTATCTTTCTACTTTGAATGAAGTGGATTTTTTAAAGTTTAAATCAGATCACGTAAGTTGGCTGCTTAAATAACATGATGAGGTATGAAAGCTCTGAATGTCCCTAAAGTTCAGCAGGATTTACCAGAGACATAACAGCTTGCCAGGGGAACTTCCAAATAGTTATGCTTTGGGGTTATAATGAATTCTAGAAGAGGACAAAATTAAAGAGGTTTAATAAAAGGATATTCTCTGAAAAAGTGAGCAACTTTTCCTTCAGAATTCATTTTGAACAGCACATCAACAAAAAATCTTCTCTGATAATATATCCCAACATTGAGTCAAGATGGCCAACTAGCACCAAGAAGTCGTATTGAACTCAGTTGCAGTTCTCTTGGCAATTAAGCTTATTTTTTCATTCCAGTCTGAGCACAAATGTGGATCACTGAAGACAGTACTGGAAGCGCCATTTGCAGGTAGAGATTGCAGTCATCATTAAATGAGCCAGAAGGTAGAACTGTTTTTATTTTATGGAGGGGACTTGACTGGGTAGTACTAGTAGGAGATGAAATGAAATGATTAGGGAACAATGAGGTTATAAGAAAAAGATCACTGCCCTTATTTGGGTTAAACAGGTCATGTCCAGAAGATGGTTATTTAAGATAAAGATGTTACTTATGTGCAGCATGAATACATTAGAATCCAGCTGCACCCAACTAAGGGAAAAAAAAAAAGAATTCCCTAAGTAACCTTTAAAAGCATGTGTTACTTGCCAGTCACAGAGGGGAAAAGCACCTAGGGTGAACTCCAATTTAATGAGGACCTTGATCAGGACCACAAAGCCTGAAACATTTCTTTTAATGCAGAAACGCAGCCTCTAGTCACACTGGTTAAGTTTGGGAAAATCAGAGGGCTTTTTTTTTTCTATTTGTTTTTAACTTGTTTATTGAATTACAGGATACGGTTTCGATCACTAAGGATTCTAAGTCTTCATACCAGCAATAGAATTGAACCACTTCCAAATCCTAAGACACATAAGACCAAAGAGAAGCAGTAGCCATACAAATTAATATGTGCCCCTCTCCTTTTTGCTCTAAGGGAATCTTCAAACCAGTATCACATTTAAGAGTCAAAGTGTTAATTCTTCAGCATTCCTGACAACTAGAAAGCACATTCACTGAAGGCTGAAGGTGAGGGAGCGGATGGTTGAATATCTGTGGAGAATGGCGCCAACAGAGGAAAGAAAACCATCCAATCTCAGTAAGGATTAATGCAAATTTGGCTAGAAAAAGCCACCAGGTAATCCAAGGGTTCACTGTGGAAGAACTCATGAAAAGTACTCTGAAGTACATAACAGGTCTAAACATCTCCCTTGTTGCAAGTAGTTGTGTGAAATTCAAGATAAAGGTTTAGTCTCATCTTTTAATGTATTTTTTCCCACATTAAAGGGAATGAGGAGTCCTCTTTTTTCCCCCAGAAAAAAAAAAGGGAGCCACATTATTATGTGTATATTCCCATGACTCTATAATATATAAGTGCGGATCTCCACAGCCTAGGGGTTTTCCATAAGAGAGCGGGCAGTTCTGGTTACCCTTTTATTAGAAGGGTATTCCACCACAGAGAGCCAGAGGTTTTCCAGATGTGTGTAAGAGAGCAGGTGCGCAAGGCAAGCAAATGAGCGCAAACAGTATTATGGAAAACATTTGAGAAGTTAGCTCCATGAGGACTGTGGGCTCCACAAGAGGACTCGACTGGGTAGCCTGGTCTGACACGGGGACATGAAAGCAGAGTATTGCTTCAAAGCTGGAAACCTTCCATAGGTGCCTCACACTGCTGGAAGATGTACTGCTGCTGGCTAAGGTCAACCTGGGGTGCAATGCTGCTGTCTTCATCCTCGGTCCCGAAGTAATGCTCAATGAGATCAAAGGCCTTCTGGTAGATCTCTTGGTTTTCATGACTCTGTAAGAATTCAATTTTATCCAGACCTAGAATGAAGAATTAAAAAAAAAATCTGTTGTATATCTGTTGGAAATTCTAATAAAACTATATTTTGTCATGTCTCTTTCCTTGACATAAAAGGAAGATTCTCTGTATCTCATAAGCATCTTGCAGCAACATAGAAAACATTGCTGGGATTACATCTGAATAATACTATTGCAAACTGACATCTTAAACATGTGTGCAAGAAACAGCCAGTCCCCAGAAGCAGCAGTTTCCATAACAGTCACATCATCCTGTGCCCAAGGCCAGGAACAGAAGTTTTCCTATTGGACTGTGTCTGTGGCCTAATTTATTCTTTGCTCTGGTTCTATCTACCTAGGCCCTGAGCTATCCAATATCATTTCAACACATGTGTAATATCCTTAAATCAATCAGAATCAATTTCTATTGCTTAAACTAAGAAGTCTAACCAGAACAATTAGCCAACACATACTCCTCCCTTTATTAAGTTTAAGCACATCTGAGCTAGGCTTTCTTTTACCTATAGCCATAAGCAATCTAACTGCTACAGTGATACTGGAAATAAATGTTAACACTGCTCAGAAGAAAAAAATACATATTCATATATGTATCCATATTTTTTTATATATATATATATACACACACACACACACACACACATCCAAAAATTAACAAAAGTTCTCTCCTATGGCAAAAGATCTGGGTAGAGGAACATTTGTCTTTTCATACATTTCAAAATTTCTTACACTAAGCAGGAATATAGTTTTTATAATCAGGCCTTTAAAAAATGGTAAACTGTTAAAGTCATTTTGGAAAACAATTCTGCATTATCTGATAAATTTGAAGATGAATGTGCCCTATGATCCCTAATTCCAATTTTAGGAATAAACAAACCCTAGAGCAGTGGTTTTCAATCCTGGCTATCCATTAAAATCACTTAGGGAACTTAGAAGTTTTAAAGTACAGTGGTAAACCAGTGATTAAGAGTACAGTTAGAACTGAGATTGGAAGAATGAGGAAACCAAACAGCAGATAGTGACTCTACTGTTTCTAATGAAACTCTTAGAGTTTACAGTCAAGAACACTTTAGGAACACAGGAATTGGGGGATGCAACTCAAAATCAGAACTCTAAAATCTTACAAGAGAAAAGGAGTGGAGTCGGGCATTGTCTACAGTAGATATGGATGCTCTTGAGGCTCAGATGGACTAGTAAGAATACAGAAGTACCCACAATGGCAAGCAGAGTCAGGGAATGGAAGATCCTAACAGCCCAGTGTAAAAAGGGCTCAACTTAAAAGGGTACTTGCTTCTCTTCACATCTACAATGCATCTTCTTTTCCAATTCTGCATACTAAATATTACTCATAAGAGAACAACTTTTTTGTATGAGTTTGCTAATGACAGGTGTAGACAAGCCAGAAAAGCATGGAGAAAAAGGAAAAAAATAATTTCAGGACATCTATTAAACAATCTATCTTACCATAAGCTTCTTCAATCAAAGCACAGTAAGGATTAATGCCAGTGCCATTCCTTTTGGCTTCTTGTTCTCCAAGCCTCAGGATATTTTCCAAGCCATTTAGGGCAACCTGTACAATCTTAGAGTCCATGACTGTGAGGAGATCACAGAGTGGCTTGATACAGCCCAGTTCTACGAGGTACCTAAATTAATACAAAGAACAATTTAGTCAAACAAAGCTTTTCATTTCATAAAACTTTTATGAAATTGGTAGGAGGGAAATCCTCAAATTCACTGTAGAAATAAAAGTAGGCACCCATTCAACCATACAACCTACACCTTGTCAAAAAAAAAAGCTACAAATAAATTAAAAAAAAAAAACAGTTCTCTGGCACCATCACCATTTTTTTTCCCTCCACAATTATTAGACTCGAAGAAACTGGAATACTCTTACTTTGACTATGAGTGATTCTTCAAAATAGTATAGTTTTGATTCATTTCATTTTTGTTTCTATAGGTAACCACACCTCTGAAACAGGACACACTTGGTGCTAAAGCCAGCGCCGGCACAAGCCCAACAAGCCAATTCTACTGTGTACAAAGAACTCTTAAAACTCAAAGATAAGAAAACAGAATTTAAGAATGGGCAAAAGATCTCAACAAAGATATACTGATGGCAAAAAAGCATATGAAAAGACACAACATCATATGTCATTCAGGAACTGCAAATCAAAACAATGATGCCCCTACACATCTATTAAAATGGCTAAAATCCAAAACACTGACAATACCAAACACTGGTAAGGATGTGGAGAAACAACTCTCATTTTTTTTGCTGGTGGGAATGCAAAATATGATAAGCACTTGGAAAAACAGCTTGGCAGGTTTTTGTTTTTGGTTTTTTAACAAAGCTTTCCATATGATCCAGCAATCACACTCCTAGACGTTTACCCAATTGAGATGAAAATTTATGTCCACACAAAAACCTGTACAAGAATTATTTACAGGAGCTTTATTCCTAACTGCCAAAAACTAGAAGCAACCAAAATGTCCTTCAATAGGTGACTGAATAAACTGTAGTGCATTCAGACAATGGAATATTATTCAGTGATAAAAAGAAATAAAATGAGCTATCAAGCCATGAAAAGATGTGAAGGAACCTTAAATGCATATTGCTAAGTGAAAGAAGCTAGTCTGAAAAGACTCCATACTATATGACATTCTGGAAAACAGAAAACTTTTATAAAGGCAATAGAATAGTGGTTGCCAGGGATTTGAGGGATGGAAGTAAGGGAGTAGTGATGAATAGGTGAAGCAGAGGGGATTTTTAGAGCAGTAAATAATACTACAATGGTGGAAACATTCATCAAAACCTATAATTGTACAACACAAAGAATAATCCTTAATATAAAATATGAACTTAAGCTAATAATGTATCAGTACTGGTTCATTAACTATAACAAATGTAACCACACTAAAGCAAAAGATTTTACTAGAAGAAACTTAGAAGGGAGGGAAGTATACAGGAACTCTGTATTATCTAAATTTTTCTGTAAATCTAAAAATGTTCTTTAAAAAGGCTTAAGTTTTAAAAAAGTTTTATGTAATATTTAGCTTTATTATTTACAAAGGAATGAATTTAACAGTATTGTGTGTAATTTTATTTAAATATTTACTGACAATTTAGATGATATGTCCTAGGAATAGACTAGGTCAGTCATAAAGAGACTAGGTAAGGCATGAAGCCATTTCTGACCAGTTCCCCTTCCTTTACACCACAGTTTTTAGTCACTAAAAACTGTTAACCATTCCTTCAACATATTTACATAATTCTCACTGTTTTTCTTAAAAAAAACAAAACCAAGCCTCTTTAGATTATAAATGTTAGTTGCTGCAAATTTGAAAAACATAGAAAAGCATAAAGAAAAATAAAAAGTACCCAGAGATAACCACCACTACAACATCCCAGCTGTGCTACATACAAGCTGGATGACTTTGGAAAAAAAAAAAAAAAAAAAGCTGGATGACTTTGGACAAGTTATCTGATCTCTCTGTGCCTCAGTTTCCTGAAATAGAAAAGTCTGGGAATCAAAGACTAAGTCTGTCACTAAACCCCAGCAAAATTTTAGAGTAGTTAATTAAACAGATGACTTACATGTCTACACTTAAACTTCACTGGCCTATACAGGCAAGTCTATAGAACACCAACTGGATTTCAGAGATTTGTTCAGAATCTCCAAATTGTCTGCAAACTTCATCATGGTCTATGCTTGATATGATTTTCTCTCCCATCTAGAAAGCTTGGCTCAGTAACCTCTAATCCTTACATCGCCTTTAAAAACCTCATTTACTTTTGTAATACTGTCTGGTTGTGAAACCTTTTATTATGAAAACCAGTGTTCTGAAAATGATTCAGAATTAAAAACAAATTTTAAGTTCTAGAAAGCTTCTAGAACTTGTATATAATTAAATGAATAAATACTGACTAAAACTTTCTTATTGAAAAACTCTACCCAAAAATGTGCTAATAAGGGCTTCCCTGGTGGTGCAGTGGTTGAGAGTCCGCCTGCCGATGCAGGGTACACGGGTTCGTGCCCCGGTCTGGGAAGATCCCACGTGCCGTGGAGCGGCTGGGCCCGTGAGCCATGGCCACTGAGTCTGCGCGTTGGAGCCTGTACTCCGCAACGGGAGAGGCCACAACAGTGAGAGGCCCGCGTACCGCAAAAAAAAAAAAAAAAAAAGTGCTAATAAGTAAATCCAGAGTTTTGAAGATGTGAGGTTTTATATTTGCAAAAATATGGTATTATTATTATTATGGCACAGTTCATTAAATGAGTTTTGGGTTCCCAATTCTAGCCACTTAAATTATACCTCCTTACAAGATCAGAGGAATTCAAGGTCCTGTTTTCTGATGCAACCACTCATCTTTGGAGATTTAAGACCACCATAGTGGTATTTCACTACTGATGCAAGTTTCTCCAAAGATAGTAATTTGCACCAAAAAGCAAAACAGGTCATCAGAAGACCTGGGCTGTATAGGAGTTGGAAAGTCATGTTACTTTGAGAAAAGCACTGCAAGAAGTATGTCCTCAGGAAAGTCTGAAGACTTGAAAAGATGACTGGAAAACAGGCACAATTCTATGGTTAAAGTCTGGAACTGGCTCCAATGCGTGGTGTATTTCAAACACTTGGATAAAGCAATCACTGGTCACTGACGCTAGCTGGCTTTTGTGGCAGAAAAGGCTTCCATTAAGAAAATTTTCTGGGTAAGGAAATTTAGTCCACTAGAATTTACTATCTGGAAAAGTGAATTATATTTCTCAAATATTTCTTCTGATGAAAAACAAACTCACTGTGTCTTAAACCATCTCTCTCGGAACTTCCCTGGTGGCGCAGTGGTTAAGAATCCGCCGGCCAATGCAGAGGACACAGGTTCAAGCCCTGGTCCGGGAAGATCCCACATGCCGTGGAGCAACTAAGCCCGTGCGCCACAACTGCTGAGCCTGCACTCTAGAGCCCGCAAGCCACAACTACTGAGCCCACATGCCACAACTACCGAAGCCCACACACCTAGAGCCCATGCTCCGCAACAAGAGAGGCCACCACAATGAGAAGCCCTCGCACCACAACAAAGAGTAGCCCCCGCTCACCACGACTAGAGAAAGCCCGCACGCAGCAACAAAGACCCAACGCAGCCAAAATTAAATAAATAAAGCCATCCCTCTCAAACAGGATTTTGCTTCTTCTGTGTCCTAATTTTATCAACAGCGCCACCTTTTTCTCCGGTCATCTTTGGCTCTTTCCTTTCCTTTGCAATCTGTTAACCTGCCACCAAATCCTACAGATCGTTATTTCCCATATCTAGACCCATACCTCATGCTACAACACTTTTTTTTTGCCACACCTGGCAGCATGCGGGATCTTAGTTGCCCGACCAGGAATCAAACCCGTGCCCTCTGCAGTGGAAGCATGGAGTCTTAACCACTGGACCACCAGGGAAGTCCCTACAGCTATTACCTTAATTCTGGCCATCACAGTATACTAAACTACTGCAATGGCATCTTAATTGCTCTCTTTCCTCTCCTCAAAACACTATGTTCTTGGGACTTCCCTGCTTCCCAAGATTAAGGCCTTCATCCCAGTTTTCAAAGTCCATCAATTACTTATTTCCTCATCCCTGCACAGAATAACCTATAGCAAGATTGATTTGCCTCTTCCAATAACATTTACTGTGCATATTGCCTCATGCTATTGTCTCTCCTCCAAAACTGCCAAATCTCTACCCAAATGTCAAGTTTCATCTCTTTCATGAAACTTTAATTCCAGGCAACATTCTTTATCCTTCATTTTTAAGAACTGTAGTATGTATTAGCATTTGATTATATTTAACCTAAAATTATGAGTACTTCCTAAGTTATTCTAACTGGTTCTTGCATCTAAATCTTGTCTTCTCAACAAGAAGCAGAAGCCACACAGATGTCTTTTATCAGTAATAAAGACAGCTTATTTTCTATAATTTGGACCATAATAGTTTTATAATAATCTTTCAAGATAACTCTTTACCCAGTTAATAAAAAACTGCTAGGAGACTGATAATTAACTCTATTATTATAAATAGCTATGCTGAATTGTAAAAAGGGATAGTAGGCATTCCATTCCTCTCTAACAGAGCAAAATACCCCTGAATACTTTCTGATGAAAGATACCATAGTATTTTAAAATGTCTTTAAAATATGTACCTGTACAGTTTCACTATTTCAATTAAGAAAACATATTTGGTATAAAATATAGTGACAATGATTATAAATCTGAATTTGAACATAAGACAACCATCAACTGTTCTAATAACTTCTATATTACTTCATATTACTGCCATCTGGTGGTGGCATACTTAAAAATCATACTACCCCAGACCGAACTCTGGAGGTTAAAAAAGACCCAATCCCCTACAAATGTGCTCTGAAGACCACTTGAAGTCCTCCTTGGCTAACCTATCCATGATGAACTTCACCGAAATAGCTACTGCATGTGTTAATCTATTTAAGTTGTATTATTTCAGGTACATACTTATTTTCTATAATCTTATTTTCTGATCAGTTTCTGAAATCTTAGGACTACTTTACCTTCTCATGTTGAAATTCCCAACAGAGCACTAAAAAATCAGCACTGGTTGAGCACCTGCATTTAACCCACAAAGCAACAATATCAGAAGTAGCTATGTTCCCCCCATATTACTACATATATAAAAGGGGTTAAATGCTTTAACACTCATTGGTAACCATATTCTCATTTGAATTCCCCAAAGAATCTTAAGGCAGGCTAAGAGTCTAGGTTCCATTCTTCTTTTTTTTTTCTATCTGAAATACTTTATATATATCCACAATTAACCATCTGATTATATGATGTTCCTTTGAGGAATTGATTCCTATCCATATTTATGCCTACTCTAGCCATTAAGATTATAAGTTGCTGCCCTAGGGGCCATTTAAGTCTCAAGCTAATACACAGACCTCTCCCTTTACTGAATAACATAGTCCTTTAGGAGACCTGCCTCTACTAAATTTGGCACTTTATTTTAAGGCATATCAATACATCTCTTTCAAGTCTGTCCAATTCTACTATTAAGACATCTAAACTAGAAATAGCAAGAGTTAGCTATTAAAGTTAGACTCTAAGAATTCTACAAGTAACCTTCTAGACTACCCAAGATGTTTTTGATCAAGCAGCTTGAGAGTAGGCTCAAGCCACCCCTATAAGTATTTCAATCGCCTCAAACCTCAAACCTCAAACCTCAAACCTCAAACCCTCTCACATCCCAGAATTATCTTCAGCAACAGAGAATGGGAGCGATATAAGGAATCAAATATACGCTTGAGTCTAATTATGAAACTGAGAACAATCTTCCAAGAGGCTAGAGTTGAGCATTCTTAATTGGGAGACAGTAATTTTCCTTTAATTTACAAGATACTACTTGGCTAGTACTTACTTGATCTGTTCAGCTGATCCTCCAGAAGTTGCATTTGTGATGGCCCAAGCTGCTTCTTTCCTTGTCCGAAACTCAGCAGTTTGTAATATACTAATGAGGGCTGGGAAAATGTTGGCATCTATCACAGTCTGGAATGAAAAAATTAAACGGAAAGGGAAATTACAAGAGTTGTAAAACTGTTCATGACACTAATTATAACTTTTCAGCTAGCTTCACTAATGACACCCTTCCCCTGTTAAAAATAAACTGGGGCTTCCCTGGTGGTGCAGTGGTTGAGAGTCCGCCTGCCGATGCAGGGGACACAGGTTCGTGACCCAGTCCGGGAAGATCCCACATGCCGCGGAGCAGCTGGGCCCGTGAGCCATGGCCGCTGAGCCTGCACGTCTGGAGCCTGTGCGTCTGGAGCCTGTGTGTCTGGAGCCTGTGCTCCGCAACGGGAGAGGCCACAGCAGTGAGAGGCCCGCGTACCGCAAAAAATAAATAAATAAACTGGAAGGAGTTTAACTCCTCATTATCCTTAACCTTTTGGCTATACTTAGTATCACTAACAACATCCTCCCTGGAGTTTGTGACCTTGTAATCTCCTAGTTTTCTACCTGGGTTCTTTTCTCTTTTATTTTTCTCTCTTGTTCCACTCACTATAACAAATTATAAAAGTTCAATCTTCTTTCTTTTCCTCTGCCATTCTCATTTCTCTCATAGCATCCACTCACATGTGTGCTCTACCTCTCCAATCCACATTTCTCACTGGGGCCCCAGCCCAAGGTGGCTGACAGCTGACTTAACATCTGCTAACCACCTTAAACATATCATCTGCTCTTTGTATCAGGTCTCCTTTCAAACCTCTCTAGTTTACAAAGGCTGTTTTTATATTTATTTATTTATTTATTCATTCTAAATTCAATCAGTCACCAAGTCTCCTTTACATTCTCAATTCAGAACGTCCTAAGTCCATCTTTTCCTTTCCTTCAGCACTGCCACCATTCTATTCCAAGCCACCACCTCCCACACAGATTACCAGAATAGCCTTTAGACAGAGTACTTTTACTCAATCCCTCTCATATATTAAAGAAGTCTTCCTCAAATTGCTTTCTTCATGTTTCTCCTTAGCTCTAGAACCTAAAATGGGTTCATATCATTTCATTTATCAAAAAACTGAGGAATTCTATATGAGAGCCTGGTGGTAGCAGACAATAAAGTGCAGCTGAAATCACCCTGATGCATGCTATAAAATGCCACAGTTATCAATCTCAGTCCCTGACACCTTCCTGGGGATGACTAACCATGCTTTCCTGGTCAAGAACTCTTTCTATTACACCACTGAAGGAAGTCAGTAAAATTTAGTGGAAAGGTGCTTCATCTTGGTCCTGTCATTTACTAGAGGTATCCTTGAGCAAATCATTTTATTTCTCTGAGCTTCAGTTTCATCTTTAATTGAGAATGTTGGGTTAGATGACCTCTATGATTCCACTGAGCTCAAAGTCCCATAAGTCTATGGTATATCTTTTCCAACTCATTATTCCAGCCTTTCTCATGGCTTATTCTGAACCATTTGGCCTATGGCTTAGCCTTTCACTTCGATTACTCTCCCACTAATACAAGGACAAAAGTAAAGGGCAGATAACCATTTAGAGAAAACTGGGTCCCCAAAGAGTCATGAAAAATTGAAGCAATCCAACATATGGGTCCACTAGAAAAGAAATTTTTTTTTTTTTTTTGCAGTACGCGGGCTTCTCACTGTTGTGGCCTCTCCCGTTGAGGAGCACAGGCTCCGGATGTGCAGGCTCAGCGGCCATGGCTCACGGGCCCAGCCGCTCCACGGCGTGTGGGATCTTCCCGGACCGGGACACGAACCTGTGTCCCCTGCATCGGCAGGCGGACTCTCAACCACTGCGCCACCAGGGAAGCCCAGAAAAGAAATATTTTATTTGGCAAGAGTAAAGCCAATCTGTTCAGCGTAAAGTCCATCAAAACATTTTGAAAATACAGATCTTGTCTCAGATCTTGACAAATCATCAAATATTAAAGGCAAAGAGAAAAAACCAAGGCCTAAGTGTAAGTTTCAAAAGATTTAACCTCTATAATGTTGGATAAAAAAAGTAAGAAGTAGACTAAATATGACAACATTGGAAATTAGTGTTCTCCAAGGCAATAATGAAAAATTATACATACTTTAAAGGCTGACTGAAAAAAAACCTTAACTAATAAAAATACAGAACAAAAGACAGGTGCTATGAGATTACCTGGATCTGTGCCCTATTTCCAGCTGTGATGTTAGATATTGTCCAACATGCTTCCTTTTTGATAGACTCCTTTGGGCTACTCAGCAAATGCAATAAACTCTGCAGAGCTGAGCAATTCAAAATTACCTAAAGAAAAAAGTTTGAAAATTTTACTTATTGTGTTAATCCAAACTGAAGTAAACCTTTAACTCAAAGACTTTATTTTCGGAAAATACAAAGAAATAACATCTCTCCTTGAAATTTTAGAAATAACTTTGTATATGTATAAAAGTACTCACTGCTAATAAGAATTCATTTCTAAGATTATCAAAGCAGTTTCATTATATACACTCACAACTGCTAAACATATTTAATATGGCACAATATGCCTTATTCACTTTCCTATGCCTATAGCATATGAAAATGTCTTTTGGGTAAATGTATCAAGTGGCCAGAAATTCATAAGTGGTCTCAGATTTTTAAGTCTTCTGATAATTCTCTACCTGGAAGTCAAGGAATCAATACATGCTTAGTTAAGTATACCAGGTGCTTTATAGGATACAAAGATTAAAAGTATATGCCCCCAGCTATCAAACAGCTTACAAAGGTGAGGATGATATACATGACAAATATACATGAACAAAGAGATCTACTCTACCAGAAACTAAAATCATAAAGTTATAATGATTAAAATAATATGTGACAGGCTCAAGAATCAATCACTGAACAAAAGAATAGGATATCTAGTCTAGAAATAAATACAAGTATTTATAAAGAATTAATAAGTATGTAATAAGATTAATCCTTTCTTTCTCCAATGACTGGCAGTCTTATTTAATAGATGGTATTAGAATAAGGGGCAACTAGTTGAAAATATTTTAAAAATCAATTCTTAACCCCAAACAGTAAAATAAATCTGCAACTTATTTAAAGAGTAAATATAAAAAAGAAACCATAAAGCAGAAGAAAATATTAGTTAGTAGCTGGTTTGGGGACAGTGAAGGACTTTCCAAGCATAAAAACAACAGAAGAAATTATAGGGGAAAAATTAAAATTTCACCAAATAGAAATTTTTGCATGTCAAAAACTCATATGAAAATTAAAATGCACACCACACAATGTGAAAAAGTATTTGTAATGGAAAAAAGCATTGCTGTCTTTAATATGTAAATTGGTAAGAGAAACTATATTTTTAATAGAAAATTACCTCACAAAGTAACAAAAGAAATGCAAATTACAATGAAGCCGATTTTTGCCTATTAAATTAACTCAAAAAATAACAAAACTTGTTGTTTAACAGGTACAGTCTTTCCAAATAACAGTGTGAAAGACATCACAAAGCATTTTTAAATGCCAAAGATGTGGTGTGGAAAATAAGCATGTCGGAAGTTAAAGAATACCTGGGGAGGAGTAGTAAGGAAAAAAACACTTCACGGGAGGGGGTGGTGGGGGAACACCTTGAAACACAGACAGGATTTCATAAGCAAAGAAGAGGGAGGACACAGCAGACAGAAGGGTTAGAAATGAAAAAATGCTGAAATGGTTCTTTATCTCACAGGCATTAAAGAAGCGCATTGTTTCTAGGAGGAAAATAATGTGAACAAAGTTATTTTAGGAAAGATTAAGCTGTTATTAGGAAGAATACACTGAGAGGGGTAAATGCCTGGGAGAGCAGGAGGATGAATAAGATAGGTACAGCAACAACCCCTGCATGTGAGAAAACAGGGCCCAAACTAAGGTAATCAGATGTGGATCCAGAAACACTAAGAATCAGTTAAGACCTGCTGACTTGCTATACAAAGTGTGAGAGATGGAGACACCAAATATGACTGCAAAGTTTCAAGACTGGGTGAACAGTTGTACCATTAACTGAAATGGGAAAAACCAAGACGAGAAGGCGAGACAGGTACTGGAGACATGGGACTGGAACTTGAGAGAGGTTGGAACTAGATGTATAGGTTCAGAACTTCATTTATTCAGTAAATTTTTTTTTTTAATTTATTTATTTATTTTTGGCTGTGTTGGGTCTTCGTTTCTGTGCAAGGGCTTTCTCTAGTTGCGGCAAACGGGGGCCACTCTTCATCGCGGTGCGTGGGCCTCTCACTATTGCGGCCTCTCTTGTTGGGAGCACAGGCTCCAGACGCACAGGCTCAGTAGTTGTGGCTCACGGGCCTAGCTGCTCCGTGGCATGTGGGATCTTCCCAGACCAGGGCTCGAACCTGTGTCCACTGCATTGGCAGGCAGATTCTCAACCACTGCGCCACCAGGGAAGCCCAGTAAATATTTTTTGAGTCTCTATATATTGTGCCAGGGACTATTGTAGAAGCAACAAAAATGAACAAGAATGACACAGTTCCACCTCTACAAGCTTACAATCTAGTAGACAGTTACAATACAGTGTGGTAAGTGCTATGATGGATGAAACAAAACAAGGAGCACCTAATTTAAGAGTCAGCTTCTTGGAGAAAATGTTAATACCAAGACTTGAAGAATGAAAAGGCATTAGTGGCAGAGTGAGGATTTGTGTGAGGGACTGGTCAGAACAGGGATGGGGATGGAAGCATATGTTCCATGCAGAGGGAAGCAAGCCATGTGTTAAATCTCAGAAGTGAGCGTGATCATAGCTAATACAGCAGAACAAACATGGCAAAAGCACAGAGTATGGCATGGGAGGGGGCAGACAGAAACTTTTTCTGAATAGCAAATATACCAATATGGTTTTAAAATTCAGAAAATAAAAAGGACTATATAGTTAAAAGCCTCCTTTCCATTCCTATACCCCAGCTACCTGGTTCTCCACAGAGACAACCAATGTTATTAGTTTCCTGTGTATGCTTCCTGAGAAATTTTATGCAAATACAATCAAAAACATACATTGTTTTCTTCTCCTCTCCTCCCTGCCCGTTTTTTACACAAATAGTAATATATCCTACATACTATTCGGCCCCTTGTTTTTCTTTTTAAACAACAGAACGTAGAAACCTTTCCATATACATGCCTATTACCTTCTTCATTCTGTTGCACAGCATTTCATTATACAGGTGCCAGATTTTAAAGGATCTTAAACACTGTCCAAGGACAAGAGGAGGCCATAAGAAGATTTTAAGAGAATGACGCGATCAAATTTGCATTTTACAAGCATCCTTCTAGTGATATGGGAATGATACAAGAAATGTCTGAACTAAGCACTGCAAGGAATGAGTAGAAATAGCAGTCATTAGTGACTGATGAGAAAGGTGGCAGAAAGGGAATAATCAAACTAATGTCCAGGTTTTTGGCTTGGGTAACTGTTGGGGCCATTCACTGAGACAGGACCATAAATAAGCAGAGGTCCAGGTACACCAGTTCCCTTGCGGACAGAATAAATTTAAAGTTAAATATTAAGAGTTGGAAGACACCTGAGAACAAATTCAGTCTCCTAATTTTAGAGATTAGAAAAGTGAAGACATTAAATGTCTTGCTGAAAGTCAGAGCTGGCTAAGAAGAGCTAAGGCTAAAACTAATCCCCTCCAGGGGATAATCCCATAAACAGAAAAGAACAGGTAAAGGAACTTGCTAAGGAGAAATAAATGGTCAATGAGGCAGAAGACCCAAAATACTTCAACACCACAGAAGCCTAGGAAGATAATTTTAAAGATGATGCCAATGCATCTGAGAGATCAAGAAGAAAAATGGCTATAACAATCCACTGTGAGTGATGTATCTTGATATAAAATTTGAATGGAATAGAAGGTGACATCAAGAACCAGGAGGGAAGATACTTCTCACATAGGAAACTTACCGTGTACAAAAAGGAGGAAGCCATCAGGGAAGATAAGATGAAGATGACAGAAAGGATGCTACTAGAGGCTTCTGATGTTCACAAGAACCCC
Source organism: Lagenorhynchus albirostris (assembly GCF_949774975.1). NCBI lineage: Eukaryota > Metazoa > Chordata > Mammalia > Artiodactyla > Delphinidae > Lagenorhynchus > Lagenorhynchus albirostris. The sequence continues at coordinate 77,779,776 of NC_083099.1, read as the reverse complement.
TTCAAGTAGAAGTAGTGGGAAATAAACCGAACCAAAAGGGTAAGTTACACCATAGGGGAACCCAAAATTGCCACAAAGCAATAGGTCAAGACAGAGATAGTGAAGGTATTGAAAGTAGTTGCCAAAGCCAACACTTTTAACAAACATTAATGAAACAAAGTATCATTTCTCCCCATGTGAGTTAAATACTGTAACAGAAACATAATCATGAGGGGTCAATCTGCTATTTCTGAAAGAAAAAAGAAAGAGATACCATTTATTCATACCTGTGTCTGAATATCATCGCCTGTGACAATGTTTCCCACAGCTCGCAAAGCAGGAGAAACCACTTTATAATCATTATGCCTGCAACCATAAAAAGATGTGTTATATCCAACAGTTCTATCTTTAATCTCTTTTCCTTAGGGCTGAAACCCAAAAGAAATTAATATGTGATCGGTTCTTGGAGCAGAAAGGCACCTATGGTGGTTATTAAAGGAACCCTATCATGATGAGGAAATGTTTTTGGTGTCCCCAAGAAAGGCTGTCTTTCCTTTTGTTTGGTACTTTTCGATAAAAACTACAAATCTGTTCTAATAACCCTTCCCAGGTATTCAATCACCTGGAGTCCAAGTTTTCCCTCTTATTCATTAATGCAGGTTTCATTTCCTCTTTACTTGGTCTCTATGGTTGCTGAGATAATGGAAAGAGATAGTAACATTTATACAGCACTTTTTTTAAGTTTTACAAATCACTTAATTTTCACAGGAATAAAAATATATCAACAGTTGAGCTAACTTGAAAATGAAAGCCAGGCCTCATACTTCAAATAGTAGACTCTTTCTACTAAACCTCAGCTGACTTACTGGTCTGAAAAACCCCTCCACAAATCTTTTATATATCTGAAGACAGATATTAAGTCTTGATTTTAGGCTAAGTAAGTTAATATCCTTTAACTTTCCTTAAATATCTTTTTTTTTTTTTTTTTTTTTTGCGGTACGCGGGCCTCTCACTGTTGTGGCCTCTCGCGTTGCGGAGCACAGGCTCCGGACGTGCAGGCTCAGCGGCCATGGCTCACGGGCCCAGCCGCTCCGTGGCATGTGGGATACTCCCGGACTGGGGCACGAACCCGCGTCCCCTGCATCGGCAGGCGGACTCCCAACCACTGCGCCACCAGGAAAGCCCTAAATATCTTATTTTCTCTCCCCTTATAATGATATTGATCACTCTTCTCAAAACTGTGCCAGTTTCTCCACATTTAAGATCCGATGACTAAAAAGAAATGGTTAAAATATTTAGTAATCTAGAGACTAAAGAGTACAAAAGGTTACTCTCCCAGATTCTGAATGATGTACTTCTGAGTCCTCCAGCATTATATTGCTTTTAATTCACAACAGCATTATGCTGCTGATCTGTACCCAGTCTATAACCCCAGAGTTTTTTTTTTAATATACAGTTTTACATCTTTATTGGAGTATAATTGCTTTACAATGGTGTGTTAGTTTCTGCTTTATAACAAAGTGAATCAGTTATACATATACATATATTCCCATATCTCTTCCCTCTTACGTCTCCCTCCCTCCCACCCTCCCTATCCCACCCCTCTAGGTGGTCACACACCGAGATGATCTCCCTGTGCTATGCGGCTGCTTCCCACTAGCTGTCTATTTTACGTTTGGTAGTGTATATATGTCCACACCACTCTCTCGCTTTGTCACAGCTTACCCTTCCCCCTCCCCATATCCTCAAGTCCATTCTCTAGTAGGTCTGTGTCTTTATTCCTGTCTTACAACCCCAGAGTTTTATATTCTATATATTATACTATCTAATTCATTCCACATGTCATCTTTGGGGCAATGTTTCCTTGCATCTACTTTGTACTTACTCCAATAAATTTCACATGGCTTTTAATTATACTATTTCCCCATTATGTTATCACTCTTAATTTTCTTCTTTGATACTATTTTCTAAAAATTTGATTAATACAGTCTCAAATTATTTATGCCATCAGTAAATCTTCCACTTCATAAATGAAAGGCATCACAAAGAGATATAGCAAAATAAAATTCAAAGTCTGACACCAGTCTAGGTTAAGCTCTAAATGAGACAAAAAGATGAAAAATGATCGTTTTTAGTGGCAGTGTGCCTTCTGCTATCCAGTGGTTGGTCTCAGGTCATTAATCATGAGCTAGAATTACATAGATCAAAGTTTTCCAAATGTTTCTGCTAAAGGGCTGCTTACAGCAGAATGAGAGGTTCTTTATAACCCTCAAAACAATCAAACAGACTTGACATGAGTATAAAAAAGTAACAAGACAGTAGCCTAAAGCACAATAAATCAGTATAATGCATTAATATTTGAGTATCAGCAACTAGAAAACTAATATGAGAGACAAAAGAACAGACACACTTTAAGATATCTTACATCAGCAGCTCCACAAGTCTCCTACATACTCCTGCATCAATGACTGCTTGAATTTTATCATTGGGTCCATCTGATAGATATGAGAGGGCCCAGCAGGCATCAGCCAGTACATCAGTGTCACTGACAAACAGCAACCAGGAAAGCACATTCAGACAGGGGGAAACCTATAAAGGGAAGATGATATGATTATGAAATTCAACAGAAAAAAAGCAAGAAATGAGGGGGGAAACTCCAGAAAGCCACCAGGCACACACCTGGTGACTTCTGGTGTGATTAATACTTCTGAAGATGGAGCAGTAAGTGGCCAAGTGACATTTCCATCTTTGGGAATGCTGTCAATAACCCTGCAGTTTACTTTGATGAGGTAGTCAGAGCCCAAGGAAAACAATTTCAAAGAGCAAAGTTTAACATATACCAATTCTCAGAGTGAGATTCCTTGTCAAAACACTCTGTGGATCAGAGAGGTAAAGGAATTTTCCTAAGTGTTAAAGCTAGGAAATTCTGCATTTTAGATACTTTGTTACAAACAAAAAATGTCATGTTTTAAGAGTAATTCAGAACTTTTTAAAGGCAGTGAAAATTTATTTCAAATTCAAACAAAAATAAAAAGACCTATTTTTCTAGAAACAAATTATTCTCTTTCTATTCACATTAATATTGGTTCTTAGACTCTTCCCATTGCAGAGCACAGGCTCCGGACGTGCAGGCTCAGCAGCCATGGCTCATGGGCCCAGCAGCTCCACGGCATGTGGGATCTTCCCGGACCGGGGCACAAACCCGTGTCCCCTGCATCCGCAGGCGGACTCTCAATCACTGCGCCACCAGGGAAGCCCTCTTAGACTCTTTTAACTGTACTTTTTCTGCCAATTTCCCACAAGCGTAATCCTTACCTTTGCAAATTCTGGAGGGGGACTTTTTCCTCTACAGAGATTAGACAAAGCCCATACTGCATTCCGGGTCATGGTCAGGCGGTTTTGCTTTGAAAATAACCTATAAGCATAATGATGCAATGGTAAGTGATATAATGGGCATTAATTCTCTGATGGCATAATATAAATATTTAACCACTTAATGCTATTGATAAACAGATGTCTTCAAACAGCTCTTCTCTACAACAATAAAGCTTAATTAATTCTAACACAAGGAATTCAAAATTTTGGCACTTGAATAAGATAGGATGCCCAAGGAAATGATCTGAACAAGTTAGTAAGAAAATATCTGTAATGAAAAGTAACACTAGGAAATCCAAAATGATTTCCAAAGATGCACTGCTTTCTGAGGAACTTCCCGTATTTTTATTACTCACAAAAAAAAAAAAAAGAAAAGAAAAAAAGAAAAAGAAACTTACTGCAGCAGAGGGGGAAGAATATTGCAGTCTAAAACATAGTCCCTGCACATGGTACTATCTCCAGCAATGTTGCCAAGAGCCCAGACTGCCTGTGAAAGAATTATTCATTAATGACAGGCTGTAGAGTTTAATTTTCTCATAATTCTTTCAAAAAAGATGCCAACATATCACAATAACTCTTTACAGAATTATACAGTAGTTAATCAACATATTATACATGGACATTAACTACTAAAACCCCTAAGTTCACTCAACAGGGAGTCAAATGAAATAGTTGTGGGATTGGTGGAAGAAGATCAATACTATTATATAAGTATACATGTGAATACTCATGGGAGTAAACTTATTAAAAGGAGGTACCAGTTCTTATACATATTCTTTTTTTTTTTTTTTGTGGTACACGGGCCTCTCACTGTTGTGGCCTCTCCCGTTGCAGAGCACAGGCTCCGGAAGCACAGGCTCAGTAGCCATGGCTCACGGGCCCAGCCGCTCCACAGCATGTGGGATCCTCCCAGACCAGGGCACAAACCCGCGTCCCCTGCATTGGCAGGCGGACTCTCAACCACTGCGCCACCAGGGAAGCCCCTTAAACATATTCTTAATCTTAGGGGGCCCTACCCTTAAGTAACATTCCATACAGCCATTGGAACATAGCAGAGATCCAAATGGCTTACTCAGCTGATTACAAATGTATTTTAAGCTTGCTTACAAAAGAAAACAGTGAGCCAGGAATTTAAGAGCAACCAAAATGCAGAAAACTTTACTCAACTTTTGGGGATGATGGATATATTAATTATCTTGACTGTAATGACAGTTTCATGGATATATACGTATGTCAAAACTTATCATATTATACACTTTAACCATATGCAGTTTACTGTAGGTTGATTATACCTCAATAAAGCTGTAGAAGAAAGTCATATTCATTTAGTAATGATTTATATTTATGAATTTGACAAACTTTACGGTAATTAAAATTTCATGTTTTCTAAGTGATTTTCTGCACAAAAGTGGCAAAGACTTGCTATGTCAATCAACACTAGAGATTACTATAAGAAAAAACTCAGCAACTGTTTACATGGTCTAAAATGTGTATCTATGGGACTTAAAGAATTTCAGGGTTGGAAGGGAAAAATGGTTTTATGTTTCTAGGAGAAATTCTGCCTATATTAACTATGAAATTTTCTATTTTGGTTAAGTTTAGATTTCTAGAACACTCCCTGTGATGAACCATGGATTGTCATATCCAAGCAGTAAAACTGAGATTCTGAATATAAGACTGAAGGGAAAAATTGTATTCTTTGACCTGCTTCTCTTTACTTGTTTCAATTTTTACCTGCTCCTGGACATCTTCAAACTCTGAGCTGAGCAACTCTATGAAGATAGGCACAGCTCCTGCCTGAATCACAATCCGGGTCTGAAGAGAATTTCCTGAAGCAATATTTGTCAGTACCCAAGCTGACTCAAACTATAAAGATAAAAATAATTTCATTATCTTATTAGAATTTAATAGCTTGTTTACTTATAACAATAAGGTTTTCTGTGCATGAAGAAAAGAATCTGAGATCATTATTTACACATAATCTATCAGGTAAATACTATATTAATTTTAAATGAAGAATTCCTGAGGAAATAACCTTAGCCTAGAGGAATACTCAGGGTGTCTAAAATTTCAGATCAAGGCAGAGCTGACATGAGACCGTAAGAAGAATGAGGGAGTGCTTCATATACTGACATGGAATGATCTCCCAAGACATAAATGGAGGAAAAAGAAAAACAATGTACATTAATATGGTACCATACTGTATTTTCCAAATAAGAAGGAATATATGCATCAATTTACTTATTGCACAGAATATCTCTTGAAGGAGTCACAATAAACTGTAAATACTTGTCACTTACATAGAGAGCTCGAGGTGAATGGGAAACAAGTATGGGAAGGATAGGCACTTACAGTAAAGCCTTTATGTACCTTTTGGCCTTAAACCATGTTTATTATCTAATAAAAATAAAATTAAATAATTTCTATAAAATGGGCAGGTGAAATGGCGAAAGAATAAAACTGTAAAATGTGTAAAATACAGGCAGACTGTAAAATACAGGCAGAGTGAAAAATACAGGCAGAAGACAACTGAAATGATAAGTAGTCCGAAAGGAGTTAACGGGCATACAACTAACAGAAATGGCAACTTCAGAGCATAAGAGCTTCCAATAAATGAGAAGTCTCCAAACCAAGGCACAGAGGTAAGACTTTTTTAAAAAGAGCATTCTTAAAGGTTGATAAACTGGTAAACAGTATGAAGGAAATTATGGCCAACAAAAAATACAGCACGTTATTAATTCTACACATCTCTACAGTAACTTGACTCTTTAGCCTAATATGATGAAATCCAAGAATGACCTCTTAAAATCCAAGAATGAACTCTTACATTACAATTCTATTTAGAGTTCTTAATTAAACTTTAGTTTTGTTTCCTTCTCCTGTTCTGTCTTCTATTTAATATTCTTTAATGAAGCACATATGGGGAAGAAAAAAAATTCAGTGACATGCCCCTTGAATGAGAAATCAATAAAAAGTCATCAAAAGATGGAGCTGTGACTCCTTTAAGCTTTGGGGTCAATTGAAAGGCAGGTGTCATATGGAAAACTGAATCATCAATCACTTGGGGTACAGGAAAATGAAAGAAATGGGAAGACAATCTGATTAGCCCAGTCCAAAGCTACATGAATGATAGTAAATTTATAGCAGAAGACACTTAAAGAAGGGATATTCAAAGAAACCTAAAATTTGATATACAGAAGTGAAATAAAGTGGTCTGATATCTAGTTAGGACACTGATATTACAGCAGCAGGGAGGCCAGACTAGGAGCACCACAGTCAAACATTTTTTTGCCTGATAACTCTTTGCTATAAGAGAAGTTCAGGAGACTTTTAAACACTGAGTATCATAAAATAAAAACTCATATCACCTCTGTAATTAAATTACTACTCAAACCAATGTACAAACCCTTTTCAGTCTGTCTGAATTGAAACTTGACATTTATACAGTACTTTATACTTTCAAAGCATTATTCACATACTCTCAGGTGTTCCTTACAACAACCCAGAGAAGCCTGGCTTTTCTAGTTTATGAATGAGGAAACTATCAGAAAAAGATCCAATGATCACTAATCATTTGAGTAATGCCAGTCAAAGAGAGCTAGATTACAGCCTCCTAATCTAGTAGGCTTATGGCCCCGACCATAGTTTCCTCTCTGAAACACACCTGTAACACTGACAAGAGTCTTCCAATTGCTTGCAGTTTTGGTATCTAGGGCAAGAAATTTCAAATAATGATATGACAGATTATTTAGGGTTATTATTTATTATTTAGGGTATGCTAAAAGGAAAACACAGTTCACCTAAAATGTAGCTTCTTTTGCTTACTAGGAAAATGAACTATGAAGTGGGTACAAAAGCAAACTTTCCTACAAGAAGAAAGGCTCAAAGTTCAACAGAGAGTCATCAGCATCTGAGACCATGTCAAAAAAATGAAAACTTTGAGGAAAAGCAACCTGTGAAGAATGAATAAGATCAGCATACATAGCAATCTATATCAAAGAGAAAAAGGTTTGCAGTGAGATTTTGATGCAAAAGAAATGGTGACAATAAACTGAGTAGATAAAGGATATATTAAAGAGTTATCAATGAGAAGAAATTAGAATAATAATTGCTAACAGAAGTCAAACTGCTGTTTGTCTGATGAGGTTTAGCCCCAAAGGTCTCCCAGAAAAAGAGAGATTTCCAGATGCCACTGAAATGAATAAAATGGAGAAGCAAAACAAAATAGAGTGACAATGATTAGGAGAATGGAGAATAAGTAAATAATAGCCAGAACATGAATGGAAGAAACTCGGAAGTTAGGACTTCTCAGCAAAAGAAGAATGTACCAGAGTTATGTTTATCACTAAGAAGTACATAATGATTATAACCTCTGAATGCAAACAAGATTCAAGGTCTCTCTTGGTAAGAATGGAAATCAGGAAGTAGTTTTGCCATTACCAGGGAAAGAAGTAGATGAATAACTATAACCAGAGGGCCAGTGAAAACTCAAATCATATTCATGGATTAATGAGGCATTAAAACACACAAACACACACACACACACACACACGGCACTGATTACTGTGATGTTTACCTTGTAAAAACTTATCAAGCTCTATTTGTGCAATTTTCTATACCCATGTGTATATGTGTGACATGAGAAGGAGGCGGGAGGAGAGAGAGAGAGAGACAGAAACAGAGAGAGAGGCAGAGAGAAAGAGAGACTGAGAATTCCTCATGAATATAGACCCCTATTAAAGTCTTGGAAGAAGCAACTTTCAAATGTGTTTAATATGTAAGTATGTTTTAAAAAAACTGGTTGTACTTTGAACTATGTAGTTTCTCTTTCACTGGGTATCGCAGTCTTTATTTTTTTGAGTGGGGTGAACATTTCCGTCTCAGGTCCCAGACTAGATTTTAACATGAAAGAGAGTTGTGAAATGGGAATGTCCAGAGTTGATACCAAAAGCAATTGCATAAAGTTATAACAGAAATGGCCAGAAAAGGTACTTTAAGTAACCATGTAACTCAAGAAAAACTCAGCAACAAGATGAAATGAAAAAAACTTAAGAAATGGTATCACCTGAAGTAGTACCCAAAATTATTATAATCTTTACTCCTCTTTGTTGTTTTAAACTACTATATTCTTAGTGTTCCAAGAATGGCATCATGCAAGGAAACAACCTGTCATGCAGCTGTGATTGCTTACAAATTGTAATTCCACTATTATTTTTCACTGTCCAGAACTTTCTAAATAAGGCTACAACTGAAATCTGAAGGGCACGCTGAAGATTTTGGTATGTTCTCTTTTTCCTTTCTCAATCTCTACCTTCTGGTGCTCAGTTCCTTAAAGTAAGGAAAATGAGAATCCAAAACTGAAGTACTTCTGACCTCCTATCAAGTTTCCCACTCCAGGTTGAAGTACGCCTGGTTCCCTTTCTCCATTTGGATCAGGACTCTGTTGCTGGCCACTTTGCCGGTTCCACTCTGGTTCCTAGCAAATGCCAGGCTCACCTGGAGAGCAAGTGAAAAGAGAGGCTCACATCAGAAAAATAAATCCAGATATCAAACTCTGCAGAGAACAGTGCCTGAGTCATCTGAGCAACCTTTTAAGATAGGTAGAAGGATCAATGAAGATGGGGAAAAAACATAGGAAGATGAAGGCTTAACTGCAGTTTACCACATTAAGCTTTTAGTGTGGACAAGAAAGGTAGAAATGGGAAAACTAAACCAATTTAATTAAAATTTACAACTTGAAGAGGAGTATCTGTTTAATGACTGGAACTAGGAAGCAATTTACTTATTTCTAGCTATTTTTATAAGCTTCTATAAGAAGGTTTGGGAATACACCATCTCAGCACTGCAAAGGACAGTACAAAGATGTTGGACCTGGACTCAAAAAAAACAAACCAAGTGGGCCCAGGGAATACACCATAAGGCAGACCAATCTCATGTCAAGGCTCTCATGTATGGCTGAGGCCTACATGTCACTGTGTTTGAGAATGCTGTTAGTTAAACGGCAGAGTCGGCTTCCAAAGTCCTAGATTCCACCCATATTCATCTCATTTGAGGGCAAGTGAGTATCTAGGTAGCACTGCCAAAAGCAGGCATTTTTATCTCCCTGGTTTGCAGTATCCCACTGATAAGGAAAGCCAGAAAGAAAGTGAAGAAGCCCTTCACTAGGATTCACAGTTCTTTATGTATGGAATGAAGGGAATAAGTTTGTCCAGTGATTTATTATTGAGTTTAGCTATCATGACTACATATTATTACTCTCTTTCTAGAAGAGAAATGGCAAACACCCCATTCCAAAGACACACTATTCAAACTTCTAATAAGCAGGTAGGAATATCATGGATAACTCACATCCTAGCGCTCTCCAAGAAGACAGAGGAAGGAATACCCTCCAAGCTTCCCAGAGCACGTCTAATTATTTAACAATGAAGTCTCCTGGCTCTAAGGTCTCCATCAATATATTTGCTCCTCCTGCTTCTGGGGTAGTCAAGGGTACCCATTAGTCACTCTGGAGAAAGAACACCATATTGTGCTTAAAGGCACACAGAAGAAAAGCTGGGGATGATGACCTTTATATAATAAACAGGTTCATTATCTCTAGAGTCTTTGGATCGCTAAGGTGAAAATCACGAGGTGGTCGCTTCCAGAGGAATCATTTCTCAATCTTTCAGCCTAATTATTAGTTAGGCTGCACAAGGGTGGAATCTGAGAATTCTGATAGAAGCAAATTAGAGATTTCTGAAGGCTTTCATCTTCAGATGTGTTAAGATACAAACTCTAGGATTACAAAATCAAAAATGATGTAGAATTTACAAGTGTTAGCCAGGAGAGGGCACTGCCTGAGAGAATATACTGTGCTCTTTAGGGAATACTGGAGAAGGTGGGGATGGGGAAAGACCAAATTCTCTGACATTTTTCTTTTTAGGACTAGAAAGTTATACCATCTTCCTTTAACACATTAAGGAACTGGACCTCTGCAACCACCTACTAAAAACTGCTAAGTCCAGACGTAAATTTAATATCTCTGAATTACTCTCATTGTCAGAGACAGGATAGAAACATACTTCCACATGAACAAAATGATAAATTTTCCCTACCTCCCTCTTCCTACAAAGCTTTTCAAATGATAAACTGCAGTAAGGCTCTTCATTTGGTCCCTCTGGTTCTCTTGACAGGTTGCTTAAGGGGCTCAGGCTCTGTTCTCTGCAGTCTTGGTTGTCTGGATTTCCTTTTTTTCTGAGAAAAGTCCTCTTTCTTTGCTCTCTAGGTGAACCTGATTATTTTCCAGGTGTCTGGTGATCCTGGCCTTAGATGGGGACCAGAATTACAATCCAGGAAGCAGCCAACAAAACAGAATCTTAATTCAAATGAACTTGGGGATTAGTAAATGTCAAACTGGAGAAGAAAAACTGATGGGACACTGAAGTACTCTACCTTTTCTGGACTTCCTGTTTTTCCTCTGGAAGGAACTCATCACCGCAACAAAGAGAGTAAAAGAGAGAGAAGGATGGGATGGGAGGAAAGGAGAGAAAATATCAAGACAAAGCATCAAGTCTTATGAATTATCAATAATGCTCTGGACAGTAAGGAACCTGGGGAGAGGAGCTGTTACTTATACTTATAAAGATGCCCCAGTCCTTATTACACCCTTAGAGTAAGGCAAAGGTAAACATGGCGGTGAAAGTTATCTTTATGATTAACTTGTTATTAGCAAATATTTACTTGGAAAAATAACCCCATTTTGTAATCTATGTAGGACCTAACCAATCTTTATAGTTACAGAATCTTTCTAAAGGGCCTGAGCCACTCAGATTAGATCCTACAAGTGAGAATTTAGGAATTACAGGTATTTGTTAAAGAATAACTCAGAAATTGATTCAGTTGGTTACTCCAAGGAAGTCTAGCTACTGAATTACTTAATTACTAGTTTACTTAAGATCCAACTTTATTCAGGAACAATATAGTATTTTTAAATTTCTAGATAACTCCCAAGATGAGAGTCAGTTGATAGTTGGTTCTTTTTGCTGTAAAAATTATCTAATCCAGAAGCTGTAGAATTTTCTCTTGGAACCCCTATACAACAGTACTAATACAGTAAACTAACATAGGAGAAAGCACACACATTCCCAACAAGGCTACATCCTTGTCAGCTCTTTTGGGGTGGGGCCGGGGGTGCAGGGGAAGGATTAATTAGTACCAGGTTTGGGGATCAGTGAGTCTCTGATCTAGCCCATGTTACACAGCCCTGAGAAACCCAACAAGTACAATCTAAAAATCCTTCAGAACCAAATTTTACATAGTCCACACTTAGGTCCTTATAATGGCTCCTCTACTGCAAACAATTCCCTACCAGGTAAGTATGATCCAGAGTCATCATAAAATAAAAAGTAACAAGAATTTTAAAGAGTAAAACCAAGAGCCTGGATGTTAACAAAGCTATCAAAGCAGCTTGCAATGTGGTTGTCAGGAACATCAGTATCAAAAAACTAACCCTTCATATAGATTAAAATAAGTAACAAATCTGAATACAAAATGTAACTCTGTAAAGGGAATTAAGATATGAGGCAAGAAATGAAAATGGTCCGCACCTGCAATGTACAATTCTCTTTTCGTTTGAGGAACTCCACAAACCTGGCCACTACTCCTGGTGTGCTGATGACTTCATCAATAGGAGGATTAGGTTCTGTCTCCCCATAAAAATAAAAGGAAAGAAGAAAAATAATCCTTTGATTTCAAGGCAAGGACTTTATAAAGCTCAAACTTACTTCATAATATCCCTCCCTCCATTTTTAGCATCTCTTTCATATTGAAAATCCAAAACAGAAAAAAAAATGTAAAACTGAGTTCAGTCACTTTGAGACTAGGGTAGCTTAAAAGGTTTCATAATAAGGGAAGCCTTAACATGGAAATATGATGGGCAGAATTCTTAAAATTACTGCCTCTACTATTTTAGAAAACTTAGAAAGTATGGGGAAAAACATCAAAAGACAACCACTGTTATTATTTTGGTATACTTCCTTCTAACCCTTTTTCTGTGTATGGGTTTTAAGTCTCTCTTTTTTATTTAACATAAATTGTCCGAAGAAACTGGATTAGGAGATTCTGTGCTTGCAGGATCTAATTTTACTGCTGTAGTGATAAGCAGGAGTCAGCAGAAATTCACTAAGAATGACTTGCCAAATTAATCTTTTTCATTTATGACAACAGAGTATCTTATAAATAAAATCATTCAATAGAAACTTGTTGGACAAATAGATTAGAAATGTCCTAAACGATTAGCATTGTAATTTCAGCAAGACATTTGACAAAGTTTTTGATGACATTCATGTAGCTACGCAAGAAAAATGGCAGCTGGATTACAGTACTACTAGGGACTCTTAGCTAAGTCAATGGCCTGTACTGGGAAGGGATGACTAATGGTTCAATGTTAATTTGCAGCAAGCTCTAATGACATGTTCTTTGCCTGGTTCAACATTTTTATCAACCATTCGTATAAACACAACAAATAAATTTGATGATGACAATAAAAATGAAGTAGTTAACGTGCTAGATTACAGAAACAACGTATAGAAAGAATAACAATAAGCCTAAAATGGCAATAAAACAGCAGGGATAAAGCAAAATTCAGCTTTTAGATTTTTTTAAAGCAATTTTTAAAAATCCACATGACTTCACAGACGAAACCTCAAAACAGTTCATAAAGAAAAGTACTAGGGAGTATAGATCGCTGAAAATGCAATGAAACATTACTATGCCATGACTACCAAAATAAACCAAAATAAATGATGCTAGCCTGGAGTACATTATTGGAATGTATAGTTTCAGGACAATGAAGGCAATCTCCCACCACATCTTAGAGTAATAAGAATGCATCTGGAGTACTGTATTCTAATTATCACATTTTAAGAGGAATGGCTGGCAAACTAGAATACATGCAGGAAAGTAGCAGAGTGTTGAAAGACCTTGGAAAACCACATTATCTGAGAAACCCATCTCAGCATGCTGAAAAGAGATAAGACATTTTTAGAAGGGTGGGGACGGTAATATGATAATGGCCTTCAGCTATTTTTAACAGGTTGTCATCCAAAAAGCAATTATTTTTTGCTCTGGTAGTAGGTTTTCTTTCCAGTTAACCTCAAGGGATATATTAATTTATCACTGATGACTCCAAACAACCATAACTTATTATGCGGGGGAGGGGGTGGTTAACTGTTTTAATGCTGATTTACTATCAACATTTTAATATGGCTCAGAGTTCCAGAGTTCTCACTTGCCCAGATAACAAGAAGTATCATATCCCATTCTACCCTAATTATACACACACGCACACCAAAAAGGTAGTTATCCTGTCCACCAATAAATCCATACTTAAATTTCAGCGATAAACTGCTAACATTAGAATCAACAATCACTACTCTTTCAAGTGATATTTTAAGTTTTTCTTAAAAAAGAGTGGAATTTCTCAATTTGAATTAACATGAAATACTGCTACTGTTCTTATCACTTTAAGATCTTTTATAAGATACCTCAGAAATGAAAATAATGCTGCCTTCTGGTCCTGGTAAGATCACACAAATAAAAAAGGAAATTCAAAAATTAGCCATGGCTCATAATATACCTATGTCTGTATGTGTCCTTTTATTCTGTTGATAGAGATACTCCAAAGCAAGTTATCTGTAGTGTGAAAAACAGATTATGGGAAAGTAATACTTTGTAAATAAATGAAAAATATACTTAACATATTCAGAACTCACCTTTTGAAAGCAGTTTTCTGAATTTCTGTGTTGCTGAAAGCTGTTGCTCTGGGCTATTGGAAAATATCATTTCAATCATGTCAGAAGTAATAACACCACCCTGGAATCACAAACAAAAAACAAATATAATAAAATTTTAACTTAAATTCAAAGGAAAACAAAGAGTACAAATTGCGGCCAAGTTACTGAGTTAATTATATTTATCTACAAGAGTTACACAACGGTAGGATAATCTTTGCATATATAAATGCATGAGATGATTAATAATGTGATGAAGCCAAAAATCTTTGTCTATCATTAAAAAGCTCACAACCGTGAGAAAGTAATGTTAGTAGTAAACACTAAGACAAGGTGTTTATTATTCTTCCTCTCCTGCTCATCACATGGCTGGCTGCTCCTTGTCATTCAGATTAAATGTTAAATTATAAAAGAAGGCTTTTCCTGACCTTCAAATCTAAAGCAGCTACTCTATCTCTGTGATCACATCACTCTTATTTTAATCCTATGCCCAGCCCTTTTCAGTTATCAGTTATTCTTCTTAGTTATCTGTTTATTGCTTAGGTTCCCCCAGTATACTGTAACCTCCATGAAAGCAAAACACCCTGTCTATCTTACCACTACATCCCTGATGGGTGGCATACTTTAGACGTTCAACAAATATTTACTGAATGAGTATAGAGTAGTCTTATATAAATCACAGATTCTAGCCACTGTCAAATTCAACAGCTGACTCTTAAATTTATTTAAAATTTCTATTTTCTTGCCTTATTAAAACTTTTCAGTTTCCCACTAGTTTCTTGCTTTACTAGCACTTTCCCATTTCCCACTACAAGCCATCCTCAGCATTAGTGGTTAAACTTTCTTCTCAGGATCATTTGTCACAATGAAATAAAGTTCTTATCATTTCATGAAGGGTAACAGTCAACAAGATAAACTGTGAAGAAAGCTGCACTGAGTTGTACATGCAAGGTGGTTGGTAAGCAATACCTAACACTTAAGAATAACCCATGGGGAGAATGAAGCATTCTGCTCTTACAAGTCAGAAAAGTAACTACTTTGAAACTTGTAAGTCTGATTCCTGAATAAGCAAAAGTACCTGTATGATTTTGCTATGATTATATTTCCACATATATCTTTGTTTTCTTCTCTCTCTTATCCCCTTATCATATAACATAAGATGTATTGACTTTACATTCATAGTATTTAAATATTGTTAACTTCACATCAGAGTATTTAAGTTACAGGATATCCAAGAGATAAGTAAATATCACCCAAGGACTTTTCCCCTTCTGGGGAAAAGGTTAGTGCATTTTCAGCTGCATGCAGGATAGCTGTATCATGTTACAAGGAGGTATGACCTTGTCATTGTCTTTATCTGAGACTCAGTATGGTTTAAGGAGTTGGGTATGGATGCCACAATGACAAGGAATACACTGGGACAGTTAATTTTATGTGTCAACTTGGTTAGGTTATGGTACCCAGTTGTTTGGACAAACACCAATCTAGATGTTACTGTGAAAGTACTTTTTAGGTGTGATTAACATTTAAATCAGTACACCCGAGTAAAGCACATTATCCTCCAAAATATGGGTAGGCTTCATTCAATCAGTTGAAGAGCAAAGACTGAAGTTTCTTGAAGAAGGAAATCAACCTCAAAACTACAATATCGGGACTTCCCTGGTGGTCCAATGGTTAAGAATCCACCTTCCAATGCAGGGAATGCAGATTCAATCCCTGGTCGGGGAACTAAGATCCCAAATGCTGCGGGGCAACTAAGCCTGCATGCCACAACGAGAGAAGCCCGCACACTACAGCAAAGAAGAACCTGCATGCCACAACAAAGACCCAGCGTGGCAAAAAAAAAAACAAAAAACCTATAATATCAACTCTTACCTGAATTTCCAACCTCCTGGCTTACCCTACATATTTCAGACTTAACAGCTCCAACAATTGCATGAGCCAATTCCTTAAAATCAAACAACTGGTGGATCAATCTATCTCTCTCTTCCTCTCCCCCCACCCCCAAATTGGTTCTGTTTCCTCTGTAGAACCCTGAGTAATACAGTCCACAAAATACTTCATAATCATTTAACGTCCACTTTAAAAAAAAAAGAGAGAGAGAGAGAAAACTCTTCAACTTCCTGAAGAGCCTAGAAGAGTTCACAAAATAATAGTGTTGGCAATAACGTCTACATAGATTCCAAAGCAATTTAAACTGCTCTAATTCCAAAAGAAAGCTCGTCCATAAAAACTGGATATCTATGAAGTAAAAAAAGAGAAAAAAATCTATAAAATACTGTGAATATGCTACTATTTGCCAAAAAAAAGAGAGGGGTTTTTCTCAAAAGGAATAATAAGAATCTACCAACAGTGGTTGCCAGTGGGGAAAGAAACTGGGTGACTAAGGCAGCAGAAAAAGATTTCTCTTTTTTTGAAAACCATGTATATATATATGATCTATTAAAACATATACAACTGATCAAAATAAACTGGAAATCTAGACAGGGGTGATCCATATAAATAAAGCATAATTTTTATCTGTTTATGCAACCTCAAGAAAGCTACAAAATGGGTTACAATAGAAAATTCTTGTGATGTGGAATCAGTTTTTAAAATCATATGAATATGTCCAATTTTGTACTTGGAATGAGTAACAAATTGGGATTTCCTTTAAAGTATTGCTTATTATCAACTTTTAAGGAATAATTTTATAATTATCCTTTTAAGTTTTAATAGCTGAATTGATCTCATAATTAGTTAATTCTGTTTAACTGCATGTTATTCAAAATATAATAAACATTTTATGAACCACGAGTTTACAGATATAGTTTCCTTTTAAAACTGAAATGCCAAGTACTTTTCGTAGCCATCTAACCTTTTTTTTGTTTGGCTGCACCACACAACTTGCAGGCTCTCAGTTCCCCAGCCAGGGATTGAACATGGGCCACTGCAGTGAAAGCCCAGAATCCTCATCACTAGGCCACCAGGGAACTCCCCTAACCTTTTTATTTTAAACTCCAGAAAAGATCTAACCTCATATCTTCATCAGAAAAAGAGTAAAAAGAGGTTCTTTCATTATCCCACTTACTGGTGCCATCTCCATGTTATTAATCTGAGCCTCATGGAAGCCTCCATCTGACATAACTTCTTCTTCTGTTTCTTCTTCTGCTGTAGCAACATTTCTTCGCTTGAATAACTGAAAAATAAAAGTCTGTTACTAAAATAATTCTAACACAAGGTAGTTCAACATCCAAACACTAGGCACCCCACTTTTAAAAAGGCAATAAGGATGGAGCTTTTTGAAAATCATTTTTAAAATTCTAACATTTGTGCCACCTTCAACCTTTCCTGATGAGGAACTATTTCAGAATTCTCCAGTCTTATAATCTAATGCAATTAAGTATCACAACATACTATCACCAACCCTTGATGAGGTAAAACTTACTAAGAGAGGCCTGACAGTACATGACATATAAAAAAAACACATAAGGTTGAAAAAGGAGCTGAGGCATGCTTGGTCATTTCCCTCTTCACTACTGAAGTAGGTGATAGGATAGTCTTACCAATACATCAGGGGAAATGGGATAAAAATGTTGTTAGAATGACTTAATACCTCCCTCATAACCCTAAAGGACAGTGGATCAAGGCTTCCTGACCTTCCCAACCTGTCCACAACCAATGATGACAAATGACCTCTGCTTGAACACTACTTTTAAAGCACCCATTAATTTGTGCAGGCAAAGGAGAATAGTTCTCGCTAATGGCAACTCACTAAGATGCCTTCCGTTACATCCTAGGCAGTACACTTATTCATTAAGCCATGACACAGTAATAATAACTTATCCTCTCACCCTATATGACTAAAAAAAGCAGACGAAATCCCTAAAATCATAGGTTTCAGACATCGGACAACAGACAACAGAGGCAGTGATCCTTCAGAAGAAAAGAAACAAGGTTAGTCCTACAATTGCCTGGATGGAGTTTCCAGCCTGCAGCACAGGTAGGGTGAACCTAAACAGGGTCTAGAAGCCCCCTCAAGTGAGGAGACAGCATTCAGAACTGATGAGGCCAAGACACCTAGAATCTACAAGGCAGAGTACTGAAGACAAGTGATCAACACAGAACTCCAAAAATCTGTGAAAGGTTCCCCTTAAGTCTTTACTGGCTTAGTACTAACAAGCGCAGGTGTGTGATGAAAAGGTCCAAAGCTGGAAAAGAAACTGCCTTCAAGGAGCATGCAGAACAATTCTGAAGGTCACACAGGTCAAGCAATCATTCATGTTTCACCTAGCTGTTAATTGAAAAGACCTCCCAATATATGGGGCACTAAGGAGAATACTCAGAAGGGTATTGACTCAGTAGTGAGATAAATTAGTCCCAGATTAAAGACTGTTCTGGTCCAGCCCAATGAAACATAAAAGCAAACTGGTTTCAAGTAACTTAACTACATCCAATGATAAATTCAGAATTACACATATTAAAAGAATACAAAAAACCCCGACAAAGGAGGTAAAATTTACAATGCTCGGCATTCAATCAATAACTAATAAGCATGCAAAAGAAGTAAGAAAAGACCACCCACGAGGAAAAGAAAAAGCAATCATATCAATCAAAATCACCTATAAACGGAACATGGAAGAACTGGACAAGGAATTAAAATAGCTGTTATAAATATATTTCATGTATTCAAAAGTAGAAGAAAGTATAACCATGAGAAGGAGATAGGAATACATGAAAAAAAAAGGCAAATCAAACACCTAGATATAAAAAGTACAATTTTTCAAATGAAAAGTATGCTGGAGGTGATTAACGTCAGATTAGATATTGTAGAAGAAAAGATTAGTGAATTTAAGGCCATCACAAAATAAAAGGGATGGAAAAAAGGCTGAGAAAATATGTACAAAACATAAGTCAGCTGTGGGACATCAAGTGGCCTACTACACACATGCATTGGAGCCCCAAGGATGGGGGTAGGGAAATGTATTTGGAAAATTAATGGTCAAAACTTTTCCAAATCTGTGAAAAATACAAACCACAAATCCAAAATCTCAAAGAACTCCAGGAAGAAATATGAAGGAAACATGATAGGACATTATATCAATGTTTAAAATCAGGAATAAAAAGATAAAATAAAAGATAAAGCAGCCAAAGGAAAAAAGACATCTTACATGCATGCAGGGAAACCAAAGGTAAGACTGACAGCAGACTTGCTGCTGGAAACAATGCAAACCAGAGAGTGTGGATCAAACACAGTTAAAGTATCACAAGTGACCGCTGGGATAGCCACTATAGAAGTTCCTCAAAAAACGAAAAAAGAATGAAATTTTGCCATTTGCAACAACATGGATGGACCTAGAGAGTACTATGCTCAGTGAAATAAGTCAGACAGAAAAAGACAACAACAGATACTCTGTGTTATCACTTACATGTGAAATCTAAAACATAAAACAAACAATTGTAGATAACAAAGGAGAAACAGACTCACAGATATAGAGAACAAACTAGTGTTTATCAATAGGCAGATGGAAGGGGAGAGGGATGAGATAGGGGTTTGGGATTAAGAGACACAAACTATCAATAGTATGTATAAAATAAATAAGCAACAAGGATATATTGTACAGTACAGGGAAACATAGCCATCATTTTATAATAACTTTAAATGGAGTATAACCTATAAAAATATTGAATCACTATGTTGTACACCTGAAACTAATATAATACTGTAAATCAACCATAGTACTATTATAAAAAAAAAGAAATCCAAAAAAAAAGGGGAGGGGCTTCCCTGGTGGCGCAGTGGTTGAGAGTCCGCCTGCCGATGCAGGGGACATGGGTTCGTGCCCCGGTCCGGGAAGATCCCACATGCCACAGAGTGGCTGGGCCCGTGAGCCATGGCCGCTGAGCCTGTGCATCCGGAGCCTGTGCTACGCAACGGGAGAGGCCACAACAGTGAGAGGCCTGCGTACCGCAAAAAAAAAAAAGGAGGGGAGAGAAACTGTTAAAAATGGAAGTAAAATACTTTTTTCAGCAATGCAAAAGAATTCATCACCAACAGACCAGCTCTGTGAGGAAATGTTAAAGGATGTTCTTCAGACATAAGGAAAATGATACCAGATGAAATACAGATCTAAAAAAAGAATGACAAACACCCAGGAATTCCCTGGCAATCCAGCGGTTGGGACTCTGTGTTTTCACTGCTGAGGGCATGGGTTCAATCCCTGGTCGGGGAACTAAGATCCCAAAAGCCGCAAGGCACAGCCTAAAAAATAAAGTTTAAAAGAAAGAAAAAAAGAAAAGAAATGACAAACACCAGAAATCGTTAAAAGGTAGTGAAATTGGACTTCCCTGGTGGCACAGTGGTTAAGAATCCACCCGTCAACGCAGGGGACACGGGTTCGAGCCCTGGTCCGGGAAGATCCCACATGCCATAGAGCAACTAAGCCCATGCGCCACAACTACTGAGCCTGCATGCCACAACTACTGAAGTCTGTGCGCCTAGAGCCTGTGCTCCTCAACAAGAGAAGCCACTGCAGTAAGAAGCCCACACATGGCAATGAAGAGCAGTCCCCGCTCGCCGCAACTAGAGAAAGCCCGCGTGCAGCAACAAAGACCTAATGCTGCCAAAAATAAATAAATAAATAAATTCTATAAAACATTCAAAATAAAGATTAAAAAAGAAGAAGCCAGACAAACAAGAATGCACACTGTATAATTTCATTTATGCAAACTAACGAGTGGTGACAGAAACAGATCAGAAGTGGCTTGGAGATAGGATGAGAGGGGTAGAGAAAAGGTACCATAAAGGTGTACCAGAAAAGTCTGGGGAGATAAACATATTCACTATCTTAATTATGGTGATAGTTTCACAGATATATATATACACACATGTTCAAACTCATCAAATTGTGCACTTTATTGTATGTCAACTACATTGACATATATCAATGCCATATTGACACTGTCAATAACGTATGACATATTGTATACCACAAAGATTTTTTTTTTAGTTAGAAAAGAGTAATAGCTGAAATAAATTTAAATACTTCTATTATGTTAAACACTATGAGTTTCTAATAATTTTTTTAATTATTTATTTATTTTTAGGTGCGCCAAGGGCATGTCACGCGGGATCTTAGTTCCCTGACCAGGGATTGAACCCATGTCCCCTACAGTGGAAGCATGGCGTCTTAATCACTGGACCACCAGGGAAGTCCCCTGATAATGTCTTAATACACACTCACCCTTTACTGCTCCCCTTGGAGGATGCTAAGGAACCAACTCATTATTTTGAAAACAAAGGGAGAGAATCAAGTATTTCTCTTTCCTATATGATTAGTAATTCAGGAAAACAAAAAACTTGTTGAGGAAAAGCTCCTCTTTAGAGTGACCTGCTAGTTAATAAAAGCAGAAGGAATGATAAAATGATCACTGCAACTCCTGGTAAAGTAATGGATCTAGGCAATGACCATCAAAGGTTACTAAGCTTGAGGTGAAAAACTGATGGGTGTTGACTAGAAGCTTGATATTAAGGAACTGTTAACTTTTTAAGGTATGATAACACAGGCATGACTTGGAGATATCGCAGGTTGAGTTCCAGACCACCACAATGAAGTGAGTCACACGAATTTTTTGGTTTCCCAGTGCATGTAAAAGTTATGTTTACACTATACTGCAGTATATTATAGGAAGTGCCCAAAAACATTATGCCTAAAAAATACAATGTATATCTTAATGTAAAAATACTTTATTGCTGGGGCTTCCCTGGCGGTCCAGTGGTTAAGACTCTGTGCTTCCAATGCACGGGGCACGGGTTCGGTCCCTGGTCAGGGGAACTAAAAGATCCTGCGTGCTGCGCAGTGCGGCCGAAATAAAACAAAACAAAACAAAACTTTATTGCAAAAAAATGTTAACCATCACTTGAGCCTTCAGCGAGTCATAATCTTTTTCCAATATCAAAAAAAAAGTAACATCACTGATTACAGATCACCATAACAAATACAATTATAATGAAAAACTTTGAAACGTGAGAACTACCAAAACGTGACATAGAGGTACGAACTGAGCGACTGCTATTAGAAAAATGATGCCAACACACTTGATGCAGGGCTGCCACAAACTTTCAATTTATTAAACACATACACACACACAATATCTGTGAAGCATGATAAAGCAAAGTGCAATAAAACAAGGTATGCCTGTACTACTCTGGTAAGCCTTTATCTTTCAGAGATACATACTGAAGTATTTATAAATGAAATAATTTGATGTCTGGGATTTACTTCAAAGTAATTCAGGGCATTATTTAACTTCTGTCTAAAGCAGCGGTCCCCAACCTTTTTGGCACCAGGGACCGAAGACAATTTTTCCACGGACTGGGGCGGGGGGACAATGGTTCAGGTGGTAATGCAAGCAACGGGGAGCGGTAGGGAGTGGCAGATGAAGCTTCGCTCGCTCGCTCACTCGCCCACCACTCACCTCCTGTGTGGCCTGGTTCCTAACAGGCCACGGACCGGTATCAGTCTGCAGCCCAGGGGTTGGGGACCCCTGGTCTAAAGGACACCCTCCAACATCGCTTGTAGTACAGATCTGGTGGTGATGAATTTTTTCAGTTTTTGTATGCCTGAACACAGCTTTGTTTCACCATAGTTTTTGAAAAATATTTTTGCCAGCTACAGAATTTAAAGTTGACAGTTTCTTTCTTTGAGTAATTTAAAGATGTTTTTCTGCTGTCTTCTGGCTTGCATTATACACTATTAATGAGAAATCTGATGTCAACTTTATCTTTGTTCTTCTTTATATAACACGACTGTTTTCTCTGGATGTTCTTAAGACTTTCTCTTTATGACTGGTTATAAGTAGTTTGGCTATACCATGCCATAGTGTAGTTTTCTTCATGTCTTTCGTGGCTGGAATTCACTGAGTTTCTTGGATCAGTGGGTTTATAGTTTTCAATAATTATGAAAAGTTTTTAGCCATTATTTCTTCAAACATTTTTTTCTCTTCCACCCTCTCTCCTCTCCTTCAGGGACCCAAACCATGTATTAGGTTTCTTATAAGTTGTCCCATCACTCACTGATGTCTGCTCTTCCGTGTGTACGCGCGCATGTGCATGCGTGCACACGCGTGTATTCTTCTACCTCTCTTTTTCATTTTGGATAGTTTCTAGTCTTATCCCTTGAAGTTCATTAATCTTCTCTTCTGCAATTTCCAATTTACCACTGATCCTATCTGTGTATTTTTGTTCTGACATCGTAGTTTTTCTCTAGAAGTTCAATTTGAGTCATTTTTCTATCTTCTATGCCTCTACTTAATGTTTTGAACATAGTACAGTTACTTGACTGTTCTCCTGATTAATGATCATGTTCTCCTACTTCTTTGTACACCTGGTAATCTTTGTTTGGATGCCAGACACTGTCAATTTGACTTAGTTGGGTACTGGATATTTTTGTATTCCTATAAATTTTCTTGGGCGTTGTTCTGATATGTAGCTAAGTAATATGGAAACAGTGTGATCTTCTTGGATCTTGCTTTTATGATTTGCTAGGTAGGTCTGAAGCAGTACTAAGCCTATGGCTAATTAATCTCCACTACTGAGGCAAGACTCTCTTGAATACCTAATGCCCCAAGTATTATTCCAGTCTGGTTAGGGGAACAGGCACTATTCTTAGCCCTATACAAGTGCCAGGCACTGTTCCCTCTAATCCATTTGGGTATTTCTCCAGCCTTGGGTAGTTTCCTCAAACATATGTGATCAGTACATGCTGAATATTCAAGGAAAATCCCTTGAAGATCTCCAGTTCTCTATGTATAAAGGTCTGTCCTTTCTGGTATTCCATCCTATGAACTCCATTTGTTTTGGTGTCCCAGGACTCAGCTCTGTCTCAACTCAGGCAATCTATGGGCTCTGCCTTAGTTCCCCTTCCCTGTGTTGAAACTTGGAAACTCTCAGGCAGCAAGCTGAGGCAAGTTGTAGAGCTCACCTCATTTGTTTCCCATCTCTAGAGATTACTGTCATTGAATGCTTGATGTCTGTTTTCCTGTTTTGTTTTGCTTTTAATTGAGGTATAGCTGATTCACAATATTGTATTATTTTCAGGTGTATAGCGAAGTGATTTAAAGATAGATCATTTTCCATTATAGGTTATTACAAGATACCGAATGTTGTTCCTTGTGTTATACAGTAAATTCTTGTTGCTTATCTATTTTATGTATAGTAGTTTGTGAAACCGATACTTCTAATTTATCCCTCCCCTACCTCCCTTTCCCCTTTGGTGACCGTAAGTTTGTTTTCTATGTCTGAGTCTATTTCTCTTTTGTATATAGATTCATTTGGATTATATTTTAGATTTCACATAAGTGATATCATATATTTGTCTTTTTTTTCTGTCTGATTTACTCCACTTAACTATGATTTTCTACAGGTCCATCCATGTTCCCGCAAATGGCAATATTTCATTCTTTTTATGGCTGACTAATATTCCATTGTGCGCGCACGCACGCGCGTGTGTGTGTGTGTGTGCATGCGTATGTGACCATCTGTATGTCTTCTTCAGAGAAATGTCTATTTAAGTCTTCTGCCCATTTTTTGATTGGGGTTTTTTTGGGGTTTTTTTGATGTTGAGCTGTATGAGCTGTTTATATATTTTGGAAATTAAGCCCTTGTTGGTCACATCGTTTGCAAATATTTTCTCCATTATGTAGGCTGTCTTTTTTTGTTGTTTATGGTTTCCTTTGCCATGCAAAAGCTTCTAAGTTTGATTAGGTCCCATTTATTTCTGCTTTTCTTTCTTTTGCTTTGGGAGACTGACCTAAGAAAACATTGGTATGATTTATATCAGAGAATGTTTTGTCTATGTTCTCTTCTAGGAGTTTTACGGTATCAGGTCTTATATGTAAGTCTTTAAGCCATTGTGAGTTTACTTTTGTATATGGTGTGAGGGACTGTTCTAACTTCACTGATTTATCAATACATGAGGCTGTCCAGCTTTCCCAACACCACTTGTTGAACAGAATTTCTTTTCTCCATTGTATATTCTTGCCTCCTTTGTCAAAGATTAATTTACCGTAGGTGTGTTGGTTTACTTCTGGGCTCTCTATTCTCTATTTATCCATGCCCATTTTTGTGCCAACACCACACTGCTTTGATTAGCTTTGTAGTACTGCGTAAAGTCTGGGAGGGTTATGCCTCCAGCTTTGTGTTTTTTCCTCAGGATTGCTTTGGCAATTCTGGGTCTTTTATGGTTCCATATAAATTTTAAGATTTCTAGTTCTGTGAAAAATGTCATGGGTAATTTGATATGGATCTCATTAAATCTGTAGATTGCTTTGGGTAGTATGGCCATTTTAACTATACTAATTCTTCCAATCCAAGAGCATGGGATATCCTTCCATTTCATTGAATCGTCTTCAATTTCCTTCGTCAATGTTTTATAGTTCTCAAGGTATACGTCTTTCACCTCCTTGGTCAGGTTTATTCCTAGGTTTTTTTTTTTTTTTTGGACACTATTTTAAAAGAGATTGTTTTTTTACTCTCTCTTTCTGATATTGCGTTGTTAGTGCAATGAAATGCCAACTGATTTCTGTATATTAATCCTGTATTCTGCTACCTTGCTGAATTCATTTATTCTAAAAGTTTTTGTGTGGAGTTTTTAGGGTTTTCTATATAGAGTATATCATATATCATCTGCATATAATGACAGTTTTACCTCTTCCCGTCCAATCTAGATACCTTTTATTTCTTTTTCTTGTCTGACTGATGTGGCTAGGACTATATATAATGAATCCCTAGTGATATTACCAATTCAAATTTATATAACTTCTTTGATTTTACATTTCCATATTTTAAGCTAAAAAAATCCAGGTTCCTAGTATTAAATACATAAATACTTATTTGCTCTGTTTATATATAAGAATATATAGTTTCAGAATAAATATCAATCCTATATGATTACAAAAAGCAGTTAAAGATTTGTTTATACTTTTTTGTCCTTACGATATATCCCAATATAGATAATTAATCATATTGCCATATTTTAAAGTTTATTAAATAATTCCTTTCTATGTAGTTTAACCACAACAAGCATGATACACAGTAAGCGTCCTTTAATTACTTTTATTTTTAAGGATAGCCTCCCTCATGTTGATTTAGTTTTGTTTTACAATTACTTAAAACATTTACATGACTCAAAAATCAAACCTAATCACTAAAATTATATCTACTGGTAATGCAAAATTTATATTCACAGGCAGGGTCCTTAATATGGTATGATGGAATTCAAAATCAAAAACACAATACTATTTACATCACAAGGATGACAAGAAAAGAAGTTAAGAAATTACCTAAGACTACAGCTATGCAACAAGCCCACAGGATAAACAATACCGACTGGAGCAAGAGGACAACAAATATAAGATGAAGGCCTCTAGAGTAAAGAAATAGAACTGAAATTATCTGAGAAGTTTAACCAAGTAGAAAATCAGACAAAAATAATTTAAAAGAACTGTAGGAAAGAGAAGACAGCCAGGAATTAGAAGAAAGCCAAGCAGTTAAAAAATGAGACAATTAACCCCAGGAAAAAACAAAGTATTAAGAAAGGAAATGTAGGGCTTCCCTGGTGGCGCAGTGGTTGAGAGTCCGCCTGCCGATGCAGGGGACACGGGTTCGTGCCCCAGTCCGGGAAGATCCCACATGCCACAGAGTGGCTGGGCCCGTGAGCCATGGCCGCTGAGCCTGCACGTCCGGAGCCTGTGCTCCACAATGGGAGAGACCACAACAGTGAGAGGCCCGCGTACCACAAAAAAAAGAAAAAGAAAAAGAAAGGAAATGTAACCACAGTATACTATTCAGCTCAGCAGTGAATTCTTACATATTGTAATATAACTCTACACTAGGAAGATACACAGGTAAGGGAAAGAGTGGTTTAAGAGCTTAAATCCTCACCTACTATAACAGAACATCAATAGATAATACTTTAAATTGATAAAGACATATAGTAACATACACATATTACTCAGAAATGTAGCAGTATAAACCACGTTGAATAGCTGAGAGGTTGAAAGTGGTTTACTTGGGAATGAGACCAAGAACACTGCTGGTTTGGTTTCAAGTATTTTAGGACTATTTAATTTTTTCAACTATGTACACGTATTATTCAGAGAAAAATAGGTTAGTTTGTTTTCATCTGCTTCTTTGACCAGTTTTATTAAGAAATAACTGACATACATCACTATATAAGTTCAAGGTATACAGCATGATGGTGTGATTTACGTATATTATGAAGTGACTACCACAACAGGTTCAGCTAACATTCATCTTCTCATATAGATACAATAGAAAGAAAGAAAAAAAATTATTCATTTTTCCTGTATATCATACACCAGTGTTAGCTACAGTCATGTTGTACATTACCTCCCTCATACTTATTTATCTTATAACTGGAAGTTTGTACCTTTGGACCACCTTCCTCCAATTCTCCCTTCCCCAATCATCCACCTCTGATAACAAGTCTGATCTCTTTTTCTATGAGTTTGGGTATTATTGTTTTTTGTTTTTAGATTCCACATATAAGCATGTGTCTTTCCCTGTCTGGCTTATCTCACTCCACATAATGCCTTCAAAGTCCATCCCTGTTGTCTCAAAAAAATAGGTTTTAAAAAAGACAAAAATGGCCAAAATAATCATGATTTGTATACCATGTACAGACTACATGTTGACTGAAATTGTAAACAAGTTATTCAGTGGGAAAAGTTGGCTGTCCACAAGTTTTATCAACTTGCTTACTTCACAAAATATTTCTTGTAACTAAAAACATCAATCAAGCCTCCATTCTTTATCACTATGGTTTTTACAAACTTCTTAGCATCATTATGTTACCTACACACACTGAGTTAGCAAGAGTCTGCTTAATTCAAAATATTTTAATAGTAAATGCAAATTTCATCTTTTTATACATAAAAAATTATAAAACTGGCTCAATCAGAATGACATCAACTAGTAAAATTTTTGCCAAAAAATAAATTTTAGTTTGGTCTGCTGGTGTCAAATAAATAAAGGTCATTTATACAGTGCTGCCTAAATAACAAATATTAAGTGCTAGTCTGCTGAAAGGAAAGCTCTAAAAGATGCAGTTATCTTTTGTGTACTTGGCAGCATCAATTCCTGTACTACCCTCGAATCTAGCTGCACAGCTGGCCTAAGCCTGTGACTTCTCCAGATAGATGACTAAGCAACTGTGGAAAGGTAAACAGTACCTAAATGAATCTGTATATTACTGATGTTTACTATTTTACAAATTAGGTGTGAAACAAGTACTGCTGTGATATTAAGAAGCCTGATTTGCTTTACAGTTCTCCTTACATAACACGGCACATATGAAACAACAAAATTAAGATTTTATATAGAGCAATATTCCAGAAACTTATCACAGAAACCTATTAAAGCCCTAGCAGTTTCAGACTCATACAATGAAGATGACAGTACTTCAATTACAAATGTTTTTAGTCAGGTAAGTGGGGCCATACTTGCGACCTGACAGAGCATCTGCCTTCAGGCAACTGAGTATGAAAACCTTACTTTTTGTTTATATAAATTTTACAATGAAGTCTAATAACATGAATTCCCTGTCACCAAGAAGAAACAGTATAAAATAAACACTGTTAATGGCAGACTGTCATTACTACATCTTCAAATACCTTTATGCCAAATATAATGTATAAGCTAGTGGTTATATTCAGACCTATACTTGTGCTTGTGTGCGTACATACATGTATTCACATTTACATGTAAATATAAAATAATGCTGTTGTAATACCTGAAATTTACCCCCAAAATAGAAGCTAAATAAAAGCTCATGCAAAGAAAAGGTTCCACTTCGAATAAGACACAGAGATGAATAAAGATGCAACAAGAAACCAAGAGAAACTCATCCTTTTATGACTAAGTGATTGCTTTCAAAGACAGTAAAGCAGAATGTTAAGAACTCATAACTTAATTTGCTGCATTTAATATAAACTCTATTACAATATTACAAACTCATTGCCCTCTTGCCAATAGTAATAATGATAAAGTGATTCAAACATCTACAGCCCAAACAAATAAAACACTGAGGTTGTAATGCACTCCTGAACTTCAAATAATTGGATTATCTAGTGCAGTGTTACCCAAAAGAACAGTGTATGTTGAATAACTCACGTTTATAACTGTAAACTATTTATAACAAATTGCCTTATTTCTCAGGTATGAAGGATTCTGACTCATTCACTTGCCTTTTATGGAGCTTTCATAGTGTGGGGGTCAAATGGTCCTTCCAAGCTCAAGCCTTAGCAAAAAAAGTCACCTAAGTGTTCTGCCTTTAAATTTTCTTGCCAAAAGGGATGGACCATTTGTCCTAAGCGTTTTAAGAGAAAGGTAAAGAGAAGTTGAGTCTCAGATTCCCCTGTAGACATTCTCAGGTTAAAAATGATCAAAAATCCTTGTCCTAAATGTCCTTATGAATAATACAGAATTCAGGGGTGAAAAGACTTATTCCTTGAAATTTTGTTCAAAATACTACCTAATAAAGAAACATAAAGATAGAAAGACACAAAGCAAGTACAGCAAACTGTTGATAATTACTGAACCCAAAGGGTGGGTTTATGAGGTTCATTATCCATTCTTTATTTTTGTACATGTTTATAAACTTTCAGATTAAAACTCAGAATGAAAAGCAATGTTCTGTTGGTCACTTGAGAATTCATTAATAAACACATAAAATCTTAAAGAAGTTGGAGCTCTAGAAAAATAAAACAAATAGGCCAAAATATTATTTTTTTTTAATTTTTTTGCGGTACACGGGCCTCTCACTGTTGTGGCCTCTCCTGTTGCGGAGCACAGGTTCCGGATGCGCAGGCTCAGTGGCTATGGCTCATGGGCCCAGCCGCTCCACGGCATGTGGGATCTTCCCAGACCGGGGCACGAACCCGTGTCCCCTGCATAGGCAGGCGGACTCTCAACCACTGCGCCACCAGGGAAGCCCCAAAATATTAAATAGTAGTTGGGAACATGAGAACCTGAGAGATTTCTTCATTCTTATATTCTGTTTTTCATTACCTCCACTCCCCTACCCCTAAAACATGTTGATTTTATAGTTGGGAGGGGGATATACACCACACAAACATATATATTAAACATTGTTAAAATTAAAATACAGGACAGTGCTGTCAGGATTAAAAAGAAACATTAAGTGTTTTAAGAGAAATTAATTAAGGGTAAAGGACTTACCTGCTCTTCTCTTTTCTGCTTACGTAACTGCAGTCCTTCTTCCTCTCTCCTTCTGCGCATCTCATCAGGATTCAGGGACTTATTTTTGTAACTTTTCAGGCGAAAGTTCTCTCTTCCTGGGGTAGTCATGACTTCTACAAAAATAAGAGGGAGGGAGGGAACAGATGAGTTCAGCTGAATATAAAGAGCTCTGTTACTTCAATAGCTCAATCTTTTAAACATATACATGCTCAGACCCACCCCACAGGAATGTCAAATGGTTACTTTAACAGCTTTATTAAAGTGTACAATTCAGTGTCTTTTAGTATATTCACAATTA
This sequence comes from Lagenorhynchus albirostris, assembly GCF_949774975.1. Lineage (NCBI taxonomy): Eukaryota > Metazoa > Chordata > Mammalia > Artiodactyla > Delphinidae > Lagenorhynchus > Lagenorhynchus albirostris. The sequence goes on along the minus strand of NC_083099.1, from coordinate 77,749,094 downwards.
TGTGCAAATCAACACCACTGTAAATTTTTAAACATTTTCACCACCTCAAAAAAGCTATCGCTCCTATTCGGGATATTTCATGTGACTAGAATACGTGTGATCTTCTGTGCCTGGCTTCTTCAACTAAGCACAGTATTTTCAAAGTTCATCCATGTTGCAGCATATATTAGTACTTTACTCCTTTTTTTGGCTGAATTATATCATCCCATTGTATGGAGATACTCCATTATATTTATCCACTCATGAAATGATGGACATTTGGGTTCTTTCCACTTTTGGGCTATTATGACTAGTGCTTCCATAAACACTTGTCGACAAGTTTTTACGCAGACTTATGTTTTCATTTCTCTTGGGTATATGCCTATACACTCTGTTTAATCATTTCAGGAGCTGCCAGACTATTTTTCCAAAGTGGCTGCACCATGTTACATTCCTATCAGCAGTATACAGTGTTGCCAATTTTTCCATATCCTCACCAACACCTGCTATCACAACTTTTTTTTAAACTGAAATACAGCTGATTTACAATATTGTATTAGTTTCAGGTGTAGAGCGAAGTATCACAACCTTTTGATTCTAGTCATTCTAGTGGGATAGATGTCTTTTAACATATTTATTTACCAACTACATATCCTCCATAAAAAATGTCTATTCAGATTTTTTGCCCATTTTAAAATTGTGTTGTCTTTTTACCATTGAGCTGTTAAGAGTTCTTTAGACAGAAGTCCCTGTCAGATACATGATTTGTTAATATTTTCTTCCATTTTATAGTTGTCTTTTCACTTTCTTAATGATCAAATCTACTGTTAAAACCCTCTCATGAATTTTGAAGCACCAAAAGTTTTTAATTTTGATGGAATCCAAATTAATCAATTTCTTTTTCTGTTGCTCAATGCTTTTAGTGCCATACTTAGGGATTCTTAACCCTCAGTTTCCTTCTAAGAGTTCAAGAGTTTTATCTCTTACATCTAGGTTTGTCATCCATTTTGGGTTAATTTTTCTATGTGGTTCGAGGTAAAGGTCCAACTTCATTATTTTGCATGTGGCTACCAGTTGTTCCAGCACTACTGAAAAAACTATTCTTTCTCTATTGTACAGTCTTGACACTCTTGTTGAAAATTAGTCAATCACATATTTATAGTTTTATTTCTCAACTTTCGATTATATTCCCTTGATCCATATGTGTATCCTTGTGCCAATTCCACACAATCATATCTTTTTTGTAGTAAGTTTTAAAATCAGGAAGTATGAGTCCTATTTTATTCTTTTTCAAGATTGTTTTGACTCACCGTGATACACTGCTATTCCATGTGAATTTTAGAATCAGTTTGTCAATTCCTACAAAGAAGTCAGCTGGGATTCCAATATGAACTGCACTGAATCTATAGATCAGTTTGGGGACTATTGCCACCTTAAATGTTAAATCTTCCAACCCATGAACGCAACTTTTTTTTTACTTAGATCTTTAATTTCTTTCGACAATGTTTTGTAGTTTGCAGAGTGTTCCACACTTCTTTCGTTAAATTTACTCCTAAGTTTTTTGTTTTTGTTTTTTTTTGCGATACGCGGGCCTCTCACTGTTGTGGCCTCTCCCGTTGCGGAGAACAGGCTCCGGACGCGCAGGCTCAGCGGCCATGGCTCACGGGCCCAGGCATGTGGGATCTTTCCGGACCGGGGCACGAACCCATGTCCCCTGCATCGGCAGGCGGACTCTCAACCACTGCGCCACCAGAGAAGCCCCTAAGTATTTTTTAATGCTATTGTAAATGGAATTATTTTCTTAATTTCACTTTTGGATTGTTCACAAATCCATATAAATACAATCGATTTTTATAATTGATTTTTGTATCCTGCAACCTTGCTGAACTGAACTTGTTTATTAATGCTATTTTATTAGTGCATTCTTTAGGATTTTTCTACATACAAGATCACGTCATCTGCCAGAGATAGTTTTTGTTTGTTTGTTTGTTTTTTTAAGAAGATGTTGGGGGTAGGAGTTTAGTAATTTATTTATTTATTTTTGCTGTGCTGGGTCTTAGTTTCTGTGCGAGGGCTTTCTTTAGTTGTGGCAAGCGGGGACCACTCTTCATCGTGGTGCACGGGCCTCTCACTATCGTGGCCTCTCCCGTTGCAGAGCACAGGCTCCAGACGCGCAGGCTCAGCAGTTGTGGCTCACGGGCCTAGCCGCTCCACGGCATATGGGATCCTCCCAGACCAGGGCTCGAACCCATGTCCCCTGCATTAGCAGGCAGACTCCCAACCACTGTGCCACCAGGGAAGCCCTGCCAGAGATAGTTTTGCTTCTTTCAAAACTAGTAACCTTTTTTGTTTTAAAGTCTAATTTTTCTGATATTAGTATAGCCACTCCAGCTTCCTTGTGGTTGCTACTTGTTTATCTTTTCCCATCCTTATACTTTCAGTGTATTTGTATCTTTAAACTTAAAGTATGTCTCAGGGAATTCCCTGGCAGTCCAGTGGTTAGGACTCTGCACTTCCACTGCAGGGGGCACGGGTTCAATCTCCGGTCAGGGAACTAAGATCCCACATTGTGACACAGCCAACCATAAATAAATAAATAAAGTATGTCTCTTATAGAGAGCATATAGTTGGATTCAGCCTCACAATTTCTGCCTTTTTAATTAGACTGTTTAATCAATTCATATTTAGTGTTATTACTGATATAGTTGGAGTGATGACTGCTTTTCCATTTTTCATTTTCTGTCTCATGTCTTTCATTCCTTTATTACTCTTTTACTGCTTTCTTTGCATTGATTTTCTAATGAAGCACTTAAATTTCTTTAGTGATTTTTTCACTGTATTTTTTTAGTTTTTTTCCCCCCAGTAGTTGCTCAAGGGCTTACCATACACTTTCACTTAGAATCAGCTTCAGACTTACACTAGCTTAATTCCAATGAGATATAGAAATGTTATGCTATATAATTCTATTTCCTTCCCCCCATTTTATTATACTGTTGTTATACATGTTAATGTTACAAATCCAACAACACAGTTATAATTATTACTTTATCATCTACAGTTACTTCCTTAGCTTAAGATAGTTTTGCTCCCACTCACCTCCTGAGCTGTTATTAGCAGATACATTTCAAATACATTACATTTCTATAGGCCCAAGAATTCATTACGGCAAGTCCCCTACACACAAATTTTCAAGTTGCAAACTTTCAAAGATGTGAACGTGCGTTTGCAAGTCTAATCATGTAAGCTAGTTCATGTGTCTGGTGTAAATTGTCACGTGTATGCATCCTCTACAAGTGGTTGTGCTTTTATATACTTTACTGTAGAGTACTGCATACAGTACAGTAGTACAGTATCTTTATTTCAAGCCCAGGATGTCCAGAAGCAAGCATAAAAGCAGCAGTAATGTAGCTGGTACCACTAAGAAGCGCCAAGCAATAACAATGGAAACAAAAGTAAAAATATTGAGAGAGTGGAGCAACAAGAGGAAGAAAAAGTAACTGAAGAATTGAAGAGATTCATGATGCAGGAAACGGCAAGGGCATTTTCTTTATTTGAGGAGGCAGTTAGTTTTTGAGGCACATCACCCAAATGTAGAACAGTACACGAAGGTTGCAGCAGCTGTTCAGAATGCAATCCAGTACTACCATGTCACCTATGATGAGAAAAAAAAGAGCTATCCAGACATCACTGGGTCGTTTTTTCAAGAGGGAAGATAGAATTGAATCCAGCAAGGAATCAGAACTTGTGCCATCAACGTCAGGTGTGAGTGAAATTGCAGCTTGCCCTCCTTCCCCTATTGCTGATGATCCTTCAGCTCTACCATTTCCCATCTCCTCTCCCTCCTCCAGTCAGTAACTCTTCCTGCCTGTTCACTCAATGCCAGCCCCTGTATGCCAGCTGTGGTATTGTGCTATGGTACTTTTCAAGGTACTGTACTGTAAGACTAAAAATGTTTTCTTTTTTTGTTTTTTTATGTATTACTTGTGTGAAAAGTATTATAAGCCTATTACAGTACAGTACTATATAGCTGATTGTTAGTTGGGTACCTAGGCTAACTTCGTTGGACCGATGAACAAACTGGACTTACGAACATGCTCTTGGAACAGAACTCATTCGTATGTAGGGAACTTACTGTATATACATTATTTTACACAACTGCTTTTTAAATCAGTTTTAAGAACAAAGGAGAAAAATATATGTGGTTATACACTCTCTTTTAAAATTACATCATTACCTTTACTGGTGCTTTTTGTTCATGCGGATTGAAATTACCATCTGCGGTCACTTGCTTTCAGCCTAAAAAACTTCCCTTAGCCATCTTGCAAGGCAAGTCTGCTAGTAACAAAGTCTCTCAGTTTTTGTTACCTGCAAAGTATTTTACCTTCATTTTTTTTTTTTTTTTTTTTTTTTTGGTGGTACGCGGGCCTCTCACTGTTTTGGCCTCTCCCGTATGCGGAGCACAGGCTCCGCGGCATGTGGGATCCTCCCGGACCGGTGCACGAACCCGCGTCCCCCGCATCGGCAGGCGGACTCTCAACCACTGCGCCACCAGGGAAGCCCTACCTTCATTTTTAAAGGACAGCTTTGCTGGATATAAAAAAATTGGGGTTAACAGTATTTGTCTCTGAGTACTTGGAATATACTGGGTTGGCCAAAAGGTTCATTGGTTTTTTCTGTACGCTGGCTCTAGTAGCGCTTAGTTGTCTTTAACTTCATTCGAAACAATTTTGTTAAGATTATATTGTGACAGCTGTCATATCAGCGTGCATTAAAAAAAAACTTATCAAAGTTGGTGAATTTTTGTGTAGCCATTTTAATACTGAAGATGGAGGGAAAAAAGCAACATTTTCAGCATATTATGCTTTATTATTTCAAGAAAGGTAAAAACGCAACTGAAACGCAAAAAAACGATTTGTGCAGTGTATGGAGAAGGTGCTGTGACTGATCGAACGTGTCAAAAGTGGTTTGTGAAGTTTCGTGCTGGAGATTTCTCGCTGGATGATGCTCCACGGTCGGGTAGACCAGTTGAAGTTGAGATCAAAACAAGACATTAATTGACAACAATCAACGTTATACCACACGGGAGACAGCCGACATACTCAAAATATCCAAATCAAGCGTTAAAAATCATTTGCACCAGCTTGGTTGTTAATCACTTTGATGTTTGGGTTCCAGTAAGTTAAGCGAAGAAAACCTTCTTGACAGTATTTCTGCATGTGATTCTCTACTTAAACGTAACGGAAACACACTATTTTAAAACAAATTGTGACAGGTGATGAAAAGTGGATATTTACAATAATGTGGAATGGACGAGATCATGGGGCAAGCGAAATGAACCACCAACAACCACACCAAAGGCCAGTCTTCATCCAAAGAAGCTGATGTTACGTATATGGTGGGACTGGAAGGGAATCCTCTATTATGAGCTTCTTCCAGAAAAGCAAATGATTAATTCCAACAAGTACTGCTCCCAGTTAGACCAACTGAAAGCAGCACTTGATGAAAAGGCATCCAGAATTAGTTAACAGAAAACTCATAATCTTCTATCAGGATAATGCAAGACCACATGTTTCTTTGATGACCAGGCAAAAAATGTTACAGCTTGGCTGGGAAGTTTTGATTCATCTGCTGTATTCACCAGACATTGCACCTTTGGATTTCCATTTATTTTTGTCTTTACAAAATTGTCTTAATGGAAAAAATTTCAATCCCTGGAAGACTGTAAAAGGCACCTGGAACAGTTCTTTGCTCAAAAAGGTAAAAAGTTTTAGGAAGATGGAATTATGAAGTTGCCTGAAAAATGGGAGAAGGTAGTGGAACAAAACGGTGCATACGTTGTTCAATAAAGCTCTTGGTAAAAATGAAAAATGTGTCCTTTATTTTTACTTAAAAACAGAAGGAACTTTTTGGCCAACCCAATATTATTCTACCACCTTCCGGACTCCATTGTTTCTGATAAGAAGTCGGCTGTAAGTAATTGGCTGTTTCTCTCTTGCTGCTCAGAAGATTCTCTCCTTGTCTTTGATTTTCAACATTTTCACACTGATATGTCCATTTGCAGATTTTCTTACATTAATCCTACTTGAAGTTCTTTGGGCTCTTTGGATGTATATGTAGGTCAGTGTTTTTCAATAAATTTGAGAAATTTTCAGCCATTATCTCCTTGAATACTTTTTCCGCTTTTCTTCTCCCCTCTTCCTCTAGTACTCTCATGTATACCATGGTACACTTAATTAAGCTGTGACAAAGCGAGAGAGAGGCATGGACATATATACACTACCAAACGTAAGGTAGATAGCTAGTGGGAAGCAGCCGCATAGCACAGGGAGATCAGCTCCGTGCTTTGTGACTGCCTGGAGGGCTGGGATAGGGAGGGTGGGAGGGAGGGAGACGCAAGACATAAGATATGGGAACACATGTATATGTATAACTGATTCACTCTGTTATAAAGCAGAAACTAACACACCATTGTAAAGCAATTATACTCCAATAAAGATGTAAAAAAAAAAAAGGTTACCCCACATTTCTCTGAGGCTCTTTTCAATTTTATTCATTTTTTTCTCTCCCTTCGTTGGATTTCTATCGATCTATTGGCAAGTTTGCTAATTCATTCTTCCACCAGTTCAAATCTACTATTGAGCCCCTATAACTAATTTTTCATTAGTTATGTTACTTTTCAACTCCAGAATTTCCATTTGGTTCTTCTTTAGAATTTCTATCTCTTGATTGTCTCTATTTGATATTAGTTGTCATCATACCTTCCTTTACTTCTTTAATGAAGGTTTCCTTTGGTTCTTTGAACATATTCATAATGGGTACTTCAAAGTCTATGTCTGTTAAATCCAACATCTGTTCTCTTTCACAGGCAGTTTCTGTTGTCTGCTTTTTCCAGTGTATTAGCCATACTTTCCTGGGTTTTGTTTTTGTTTGCACATCTTTTACCTTTTTATTGGGAACTCAACATCTTATATAATACTCTGTAGCAACTCTAGGTATACTCCCCCACCCATGAGGTTTTATATTTTTATTTGCTTGTTTAGTAACTTGCTGTTTTATTTTAAAGAAGTCTACTATCCCACCCCACACCCAGCCCCCTGCACTGTTAAGCCTCTGATGCTGGTCCTCAGGGGGACATAACCTAGATATGCCCACAGTCATCTTGCCATACAGTAATCTGTCAGGACTCACTTTCCCTGACTACTCCCAGCTATTAACCTCCACTAACTGCCAGTTGATTGCTCTACTGATTTAAACGGCTTCAGGCATAAATTGCTCTGCAAAGGAATCCAATCAAATTCAGGCTCCTTAGAAGGAGCAGTTTCAGGTCAGTGTTTGACATTAACTCTGTCCCCAGGAAGCCTCCTTCCAGCTGTCTCTTATCCCAGTTTCTTGCTGCAAGCTCAATGGCCTGCAGTTTAGCCTGGATCTTTTTGAATCTACAAATCTCCCAAGTGCCTTTCACCACAATCTCCACTGTTTCTGAAAGTAGCCTTAGGTTTGAATTTCTCCAGCTCTACTGCAAATGAAGTCAGTGCCTTGAGGAAGAGATTAGGAGCTGTTTCATGACTTGCTTCTCACCCCTACCCCCAAGCAAAATCTCTGAACCAGGGCTCTCAAGATGAAGGTGTGGACAACAGCACACTCTTCTGAGTGACAACACATTTAGCAACTGAGTATTTTGTGGGGGATAGGTAGCAACCTGAGGTCTTCTCAGCTTGTCTCTCCTGACATGGATCTACCATCTTATAAGACAGGGAAAAGGTGATCTGTTCTCTAGTATGCTCAGCAACTCTGTTACCAAGGTAGAGCCTCTGTTCCACAAGTGGCGACTGGACAGTAGCCCCCTACCTCTCCAACACATTTTCCCAAAACTTAGCCATAACAGCAGGCAGCTGGGGGCAGGATGAGAAATCCTCATCCTGCTTCTCCCAGAAAGAAAACCTTTGCTCCAACAGGAAGCTCTGCATTTACTGTATACCCTAGGACCATTTCCAAAGCTCTAAATAGTTGTTTCTTAATAGTTTTCCTCAGTTGTACTAGGGAGCAGATCTGCAGGGCTCTTATGCTATCAGACTGGAAGTCAAAGAAACAGTTATTTTTAAGAAGATGACTTTGATGCAAGCCTGGTTTGAGAATCATTGATTTATACTGTGCTGTGTCACAACACCTATTTTACCTGAATCTCTTAAAAACAAACAAAAAACAACCCTACAGGGCAAGAATTATTATTCTTATAGGTAAGGATTCAGGAGGCTCACAGATAATTAAGGTTAAATGAGGTCATAAGGATGGGGCCCTAATCCAATAGGACTGGTGTCCTTATCAGAAGAAGAGACACCAGAGATCTCTATCTACACCCACTGCCCCCCACCGCCCCACCGCCATGTGCTCAGAGAAAAAGCCACGTGAGGAAACAGAAGGTGGTCACGTGCAGGTCAGGAAGAGAGGCCTCACTGGAAGCCAACCCTGCTGGAACCTTGATCTTGGACTTCAAGCCTCCAGAACCATGAGAAAATGAACTTCTGTTGTTTAAATCACCCAATCTGTGGTACTTTTTAATGGCAGCTCAAGCAGACTAATACATATACCCAGTGGTATTTTGTCAGATTGGACTGAAAGACTGGTGCAATGCAGATGAGAATTTGCAAATAATTCTGAAGGAATCAACTAATGGTGCTGAGAAATGACACAGAGAAGAGTTGTATTCCTGAGGCAGGCAGCATTTTGGTTCTGAAATACCACAATATAGCATAACAGCAACAGTGTTGCAATGAAGTTTCAGGTTAAAGGTATAGTAGTATAGTAACAGGGCAAGACCTGGATAAAGTTTAACAAGACCAAAACCAATCAGACTTAAATAATTGGAAGCCTAGATTCAACATGGAGCTGGAAGGGCAAGCAGTTAAGGAAAGGCAATGTTGGGAACATAGTACACATATACAGAGAGAAGAAATGATAAAGCAAATGGAGCAAAAGGTAAAATGAACAATTGGGGAATGTGGATGAAAGGTAAACAGGAGGGCTTTGTACATTTCTTCTGTAAGCTTTAAATTATTTCAAAAAATTTTTTAAACTACAAAAACTCTAGAAGGAAAGAAATGGTCACGCAAAAATTAATTATTCATTTGCTTTTTATTAAAGTGATGTAAGAAGCAAGTCCAGAGAAGATGTCTGGCCTTGAAGCCCGATTTTCAAATTTACTTCTTAGCACCAAGATGTAGGGAAGGTACTAAACTTCTGTGAATCTTGGTTTCTCTTATTTGCACTATGGAGATAATACCTTATATGGTAAAGAGAAATAACATATGAAAGCATACTTCCACTGTCTGGCCCATATATAGATCATACCTGATATTTGTGTAGTGACGAAATGGCTATAAATAGCTCTAAAGGTTCAAAAAAAGATCCTGTCTGACAAAACTGATCAGGGGTGGCTTCATAGAGAAGATGGTGTTTCAGCTAGGTTGTGAGGGATAGATAGGAATCATCAGTTGAGGTTAAAAGAGAAAGACCCACGAAACAATACAAAAGACCCACAAAACAGTACAAAAGACCCACGAAGTACAAAAAACAGTACAAAAGTACAAAAAACAGTACAAAAGTACCCACGAAACAGTACAAAAGACCCACGAAGAGTACAAAATAAAGGCACAGACGTTAGAAAGAACAACTGATGAGAACAGTAGTAAGTCATGTTTGATTAGAGAAACTGTTCTTTAAAAGAGGTAGGTAACAAGAGAAATGCAAAGGCCTCTTGGTTTTCTTTTTCTTTCTTGTTTGGTTAGATTTCAGTATCCAAGAAATCACAAATGACTCCAGCATTCTAATAATTTCTACCTACCATTCATACAGTGCACTTGTGCCTTTGAATTTCAAAACATTTCAACAAAAAAAGAAATCCAAACAGTATGGAAGGGTATAAAAAGAAAAATGAAAGTGTACTTCCCCCATTGTTTCTAAAGGTAACCACCATCAAGTTCTCTGTATATCCTTTCAAGAAGTGGTTATACAAGCACATACACACCCTTTTGGTTATTACTGTATACTGACAGAACAATTCTATACACAGTTCTGCACTTTGCTTCAACTTTTGACAACTTTCCATACTAACGCCTATAAAGCTTTATCATTTTTAACAATATAGTAATTAATTGTTGTAGCATAATAACTAGACCCTACACATAACTGACAATTAAGCTTGACTCCAATTTTCTGTCAAAAATAACGCTGTAACCAATACTTTTTCATGTATTTGTACATATTTTGCAATTGTATCCATGAATGAATTCTAAACAGTGGAACCTCAAGGTCAAAAATATGTTCACTTCTGATTCACTTTGTTATAAAGCGGAAACTAACACACCATTGTAAAGCAATTATACCCCAATAAAGATGTTAAAAAAAAATATGTTCACTTAAAATTTTGATATTGTCAAAGTTCCCTCTAAAATATTGCATCAATGTACCAGTGAATATGAGTGTTAACAGTTCCCCATCACCATCACTAACCCACGACTGAATCAAAATTTTTGACATTTGCCAATGTGATATGTGAAAAAAATGCTTCTCATGAACACTATTTTCATAATACTCTTAGTTATATGCTTCTTTCATTTTCACTCATAAGTTTTTCAGAGGCGTGGTAATGTGATGGCATCAGTCTGGTGCCTAATGGGATGTTTGCTGTGTATTCCTGTGTTTTAAAATTTTGTTTTTATTTCTAATGCAGTAATTTTGCAGATACACAGTAACATAAAGGTTTTTCAGGGTCCTCAATAAATGTAAAGTTCTGAGACCAAAAGAAATGAGAACCCTTGGTCCAGATAATCCTTTCAGTCTTAAGAGGGGGGAAAAAGAAAACCTTTGATATTCAGATAGCATTCAATTCACAGATTAAGCAAACATCTTTACAATACTCTATCTTCTTGGTCAGAAATTAAACATGTATTTCCTTTTATCTCTTTTGTTACAATGATAAATGTGATGCTTCCTTCCATTATATTCTAACTGGCTACTGTTTGTTTATAGGAAAATTATTCATTATTATATGCTAATTTTTTAAAGCCAGCCACTGAATTAAATCAGCTACTGAATTCTGTTTCTGATACTTTAGCTGACACTCTATAGTGGGGATTTTTCAAAGGGTCATGTTCACTGGGGTATAATTTACATAGAGTAAAATTTGCCATTTAAGTACATATCACAACAATTAAGATAGACATTTTCCTCACTACAAAAAATTCTGTCAGGTCCCTTTCTAGTAAATCCACTTGCCCCAATCCCAGGCAATCGGTCCCTATAATTTTGCATTCTCCAGAATGTCAAACAAATGGAGCCATACAACAGGTAGCTTTCTGTGTGTGGCTTCTTTTACTCAGTATTAACTAATTTGAGAGTCCTCCATACTGTTGCATTTATCAGTAATTGATTCCTTTCATTGCTGAATTGTATTCCATTGTATTCCACAATTTGTTTATCTATTTACCAGATGATGGACATCTAGTTTGCAGTTTTGGGTGATTATGAATAAGCGACTATAAACATTCACATATGGCATTTGTTTAGATAAATGATTTCATTTTTCTTGGGTAAAAACCTAAGAGTGAAACTGCTGGGTCATAGAGTAAGTACATGTTTAACTTTACAAGAAATTGTCCAACTGTTTTCCAAAGTGGCTGTAACATCACGCATTCCTATCACCAATTTATTATAGCTCCAGTCGTGTCATAGTATTGAGATATATATATATTTTTAAATCACATCTAAGTACCACCCATCCATATCTATTTTTTTAAAGTTTTAAAAACCTGAAATGTGTGTTGAATTAGATCAAATGCCTTTTGGCAGTTATTAAAACGGTCACTGTTTATCTCCTTTGACATATTAAATATGGTGATATATTAATACACTTTTTTTTTTTTTCCCAGCATGCGGGCCTCTCACTGTTGTGGCCTCTCCTGTTGCGGAGCACAGGCTCCGGACACGCAGGCTCAGGACACGCAGGCTCAGTGGCCATGGCTCATGGGCCCAGCCGCTCCACGGCATGTGGGATCTTCCTGACCCGGGGCACGAACCTGTGTCCCCTGCATCGGCAGGCGGACTCTCAACCACTGTGCCACCAGGGAAGCCCCAATACACTTCTTAATAGTCAATGATTTTTGACTCTTGGAATAAACACACTTGGTCACAGTGTATCATTCTTTTTAATTCTGTTAGTTATCTTTTTTTTACACTAAATTTTATTTAACATACATTAAAATTGACTTGTTTTGTATACAGTTCTATAAATTTAACACATGTATAAATTTGTTCAGCCATCACCACAACCGAGATACAACTGTTCCATCACCTCAGAAAACTCCCTTGTGATATAATTTTGTAGTCACACTCTCCCCAACCTCTAACTCCCAGCAACCATGGATCTTTTTTCCATCACTACAGCTTTGTCTTTTTGAGATCATCATACTAATGGAATCATACAGTATATAACTTTTTGAGACTGACTTCTTTCCCTTAGAAAAATGCCAAGTTGTCTCATGTTAATAATCTATTCCCTTTTATTGCAAAATAGTTTTCTATCGTAGAGATGGACCTCAGTTTGTTGATCACATTAGGTTACTCCCTTTTTTAGGAGATCATAAGTAGAGAAGATATAAACATTGATGTCCAGGTTGCTGTATGAAGATGAATTATCATAGCCTAAGCAGGAGTGGCATGCCTGAGCCATATGGCAAATATATGTTTTAAACTGATTTTTTTTAAAAACCTGCCAAATTGTTTTCAGATTGTCTATACTCTTTTGCATTTCTACCAGTAATGCATGGGATTTCCAGTCTCTCTGCATCCTCAGCAGCATTTGATATTTTTATTTTAGCCATTCTAACAGCTTGTATAATGGTATCTTGCGGCTTAATTTCCATTTCGCTGATGGCTAATGATGATGAACATCATTTTATGTGCTTATTTGTCACCCATATATTTTCTATGGTTAAACATTTGTTCAATCCTTTTGCCTACTTTTTTTTTTTTGCGGTACGCGGGCCTCTCACTGTTTGTGGCCTCTCCTGTTGCGGAGCACAGGCTCCTGATGCGCAGGCTCAGCGGCCATGGCTCATGGCCAATATAATTGGACTCTCAACCACTCTCAACCACTGCGCCACCAGGGAAGCCCTTGCCTACTTTTTGATTGTTTTCTTATTGGTGAGTTTTGAGAGCTCTTATATATTCTGAATATAAGTACATTGTGAGATAAGTGATTTTTAAATATTCTTGCAGCCTATAGCTTTCCTCTTCATTCTCTTCATAATATCTTTCACAAATTAAATATTTTAACTTTGATAAAGTCCAATTTATTATTTTTATTTATCTTTTATGCTTTGGGTGTCACATCTGCAAACTCTTTTCTATCTCAGGTCATCAATATTTTCTCCTACATCTTCCTCTCAAAGTTTTACGGCCTTAACGTTTTATATGTACATCTACGATCTATTTTGAATTAATTTTTGTTTAAGGTGTTAGGTTTGGGTCAAGTTTCAGTCTTTTGCATATGGATATTCAGGTGTATCAACACCATTTTTGTTGTGTTTTTCCCAGCTTTATTCAAATACAATGGACAAATAAAAACTGTACATATTTAAGGTATATAATGTGATGATTTGATATACGTATACATTGTGAAATGATTACCATAATCAAGCTATTTAAATTATCTATGACATCACATAGTCTTCTCTTTTTTGTGGTGTGAACACTTAAAATATATTCTCTTAGAAAACTTCAAATATATAATACGGTATTATTTGCTATAGTCTCCACGATGCACATTAGAGCCCCAGAACTTACTCATTTTATAACTGAAAGTATGTACCCTTTCACATCTCAGTTTTCCTACCCCCTCAGTCTCTGGCAACCACCATTCTACTCTTTGCTTCTGTGAGTTCAACTCTTTTATGTTCCACATATAAATGAGATCATACAGTATTTTTCTCTGTCTGATTTATCACCTACCATAATGACCTTAAGGTCTATTTATACTGTTAAAAAGGCAGGATTTTCATATTTCTATGGCTGAATAATATTCCATTTTACATTTATGCCACATTTTCTTTACCCTTCCATCCATCTATAGACACTTAGATTATTTCCTTGTCTTTGTTTTATCGCGAATGTTGCAATGACATGGGAGTGCAACTCTCTCTACGAGATAACTGATTTCCTTTGGATATATAACCAAAAGTGGAAGAGCTGTATCATACAGCAGTTCTAATTTTAATTATGTGACAAAAGTTCATACTGTTTTCCACAGTAAACTGCACTAATTAACATTCCCACCAACAGTACACAAGAGATCCCTTTTCTTCATATCTTTGTCAGCATTTATTATCTTCTGTCTTTTTGATAAAAGACCTGTGGGCTTCTCAGATATGGCCTTTATTATGTTAACATACATTCCTACTACACCTAATTTGATGAGAGTTTTTATCATGAAAGGATGTTGAATTTTTGTCAGATGCTTTTTCTGCATCTATTGAGATGCTCATGACATTTATCCTTCGTTCTGTTCATGTAGTGTATCATATTTATTGACTGGAATATGTTGAGCCATCCTTGTACCCCAAGGATAAATCCCATTTGCCTCATTGCGTATGACTCTTTTTTTTTCCAACATCTTTATTGGAATATAATTGCTTTACAATGGTGTGTTAGCTTCTACTTTATAACAAAGTGAATCAGCTATACATATACATATATCCCTGTATCTCTTCCCTCCTGCATCTCCTTCTCTCCCACTCTTCCTATCCCAACCCTCTAGGTGGTCACAAAACACCCAGCTGATTTCCCTGTGCTATGCGGCTGCTTCCCACTAGCTATCTATTTTACATTTGGTAATGTATGTATGTCCATGCCACTCTCTCACTTTGTCCCAACTTATTCTTCCCCCTCCCAGTATCCTCAAGTCCATTCTCTAGTAGGTCTGTATCTTTATTCCTGTCCTGCCCCTAGGTTCTTCATGAGCATTTTTTTTTTTAAGATTCCATATATATGTGTTAGCATACGGTATTTGTTTTTCTCTTTTTTTTTTTTTTTTTTTTTTTTGCAGTACGCGGGTCTCTCACTGTTGTGGCGTCTCCCATTGCGGAGCACAGGCTCCGGACGCGCAGGCTCAGCAGCCATGGCTCATGGGCCCAGCCACTCCGCAGCATGTGGGATCTTCCCGGACCGGAGCACGAACCCATGTCCCCTGCATCGGCAGGCGGACTCTCAACCACTGCACCACCAGGGAAGCCCCTGTTTTTCTCTTTCTGACTTACTTCACTCTGTATGACAGACTCTAGGTCCATCCACCTCACTACAAATAACTCAATTTCCTTTTTTATGGCTGAGTAATATTCCATTGTATATATGTGCCACATCTTCTGTATCCATTCATCTGTCGATGGACACTTAGGCTGCTTCCAAGTCCTGGCTATTGTAAATATAGCTGCAATGAACACTGTGGTACATGACTCTTTTTGAATTATGGTTTTCTCAGCATATATGCCTAGTAGTGGGATTGTTGGGTCGTATGGTAGTTCTATTTTTAGTTTTTTAAGGAACCTCCATACTGTTCTCCATAGTGGCTGTATCAATTTACATTCCCACCAACAGTGCAAGAGGGGTTCCTTTTCTCCACACCCTCTTCAGCATTTGTTTGTAGATTTTTTGATGATAGCCATTCTGACTGGTGTGAGGTGATATATCATTGTAGAGATTTTTGCATATGTGTTCCTCAAGGATAATGGCCTGTATTTTTTTTCTTATGTTGTCCTTATCTGGCTTTACTTTTTTTAATAGTCATAGTGTATCATTCTTTTTAATTCTGTTAGTTTTCTTAAAAATTTCTAAATCAGTATCCACACATAAGATTGATTATTTAATAAAATACCCTCCTCTTTGGGGGTAGGGGTGGGTATTGTATTTGTCACATGATTCCAATTTTATGACATTCTGGAAGAGGCAAAACTATGGAGAGTTAAAAGATCAGCGGTTGCCAGGGGTTTAAGGGATGAATAGCAGAGCACAGAGGATTTTGGAGGCAGTGAAACTATTCTGTTGGACTATAATGGCCGATACATGTCAGTATACATTTGTCAAAACCCACAGAATGAATGTACAACTCCAAGAATGAACCCAAATGTAAACTATGGGCTTTGGGTGATAATGATGTGTCAGTGTTGGTTGGATTATAACAAATGTACCACTCTGGTGGAAATGTCAATGGTGGGGGCACTGGGTGTACAGGCGTAGGGAGTAGATGGGAATTCAGTAGTTTCCACTCAATTTTACTGTGAACCTAAAATTGCTCAAACAAATAAAGTCAATATTTTTTTAAAAAAATCAACGATTTCTTCTCTGATATTCATAAATGAGACTGGGTTCCCCTCTTAGCAGGGGAAAGAGATTATGTTTGCCAAGTGGGAGAGCTTTTTGAAAAACAAGACGCCTCAACTGTCCTTCCGAAGAGTTTGATTAATAGGTCTGAGGCAAACACGAGGTCTCTAGTGTTGTTTTTTCTTTTAAAGACTCCCAAGTGAATTCTGATATGCATCTGCATGCAACTCAAAATCACTATAGCAGAGCAAAAGTTTTATTGGAAAATAATGCAAAATACAGCTGAAATGTAGGCTTCAGTTGGATTGAAGAGAGCTTAGATAACAAATGAAATAAAATCTATAGAGGTTTATGATTTTAAAAAAACATGTAATAGTATTGAGAAAATTATATTTATCCTAAGCAAATATTTTTAGGATATTATCACCTAAGTGATTAATTGAAAAACTTAAGTTATTGTCAATAACTTTTCACTCTCTCAGGAAGCAGAAGCCTTTAAAATTAAAGCCATTATGCCCCATTTTCCTCTTGTTTTCTAGGGAAATAAAGCCAAAAAAGCAATAAAGTTAAAAACAAGATGCAAAACTGGTGGTAAAATAGAAGTGTACTCTACTCTTCCAAAATGAAATCTCCCAATTTCCCCTTCATGTCTATTTAGTTAAAATTATCAAATTTTGCTTATTATTCCATCCAGAGTGATTTTATCTATTCCTATCTATTCACACTGCTACCAGTCTGATCCAGGTCCCTGTCATCCTACAGCTAGATAACTGCAACAGCTCTAACCACCCTTCCTTAACCTCAGTCTCTTTGCTCTTCAATTCATCCTTTGCACAGCTCTCAGATTTATCTCAACACCTTTTTCACTATATAACTTCAATGCCTAAGGACCTAAAATGAGTTTTTAGCACTACTTAGATCAAATCTGAACTTCTTTGTCCTACAAGTTTCCTTGGCTTTGATACTCTTTTCATTTTTCATCAATCTATTCCCAAAACACACTGAGTGTAGATCTTTTTATGTTTTTATTATATTCAAGTATATATATTGGTATATATATTCAGTGTGCTGAGTCAATCCAAGCAGTCAGTAAGCCCCTAACCATTGTGAATATTTAACATTCACAATATTCTTTGTTCAACACTATAAAATGTTAGTATACTTATTAATTCCATCATATAAATTGAGTATAATTCTATTAGAAAACATGATGTGTATTTAATACTAAAAAAACCAAAGACCACAAGAAAGTATGACTACAAAAAAAGCAAGTTACAGGTTTATAAATTTAAGCATAAATGAATTTTAAGTATAAAAAATTTTCAGTTCAGTTGCGAATGTTTTTTGAACCTATGTTTTCATTAGAGAATGGAGAGGTGTGAGCCTGCACCCCAGAGTACATGCTCTCCCATTTGTAAATATTAATTACTCATCTGTTGTTAACTTCTAGTCAAGTAGCAGTGGGTCCCTTTAAAATATTTTAATAAAAATTAGGAAAGAAAAATGACATTTAAAATATCCTACCCATTTCTTCCCAGTAAAATTATTAGAGTACCTTTATTTTAGTGACAACATTCTTGCGTTCAATGGAGGCAAGGTTTGAAAAACCCTGCAATAAGCCTCCTCTGTGAGAAGTCAATGCTACAGATATGATTCGTAGGTGCTCACCTCTGATTACATCTCATAGCGCTAACTCCATTAACCTAATAGAAATCCATACTTTCTTTCATGTCCCAGCTTCAGACCTTCTTCAACTGAGATGTTTACTAAAAACCTTTGACCCTGAATTCTGACCTCACTTCCAGTATCTACAGGTTCCCAACATGCAAGGTTCCCCAGAGACATTCTCAATATCCAAACATTTAAAGGAAAATATTTACCAAAGATTTGGGGAATTCACACCCCAAGATTCAGTAATTCCACTTTTGGAATGTACACAAAGGCAATAAAATCAGCAGTATGTAGAAGAATATTCACAGCAGCATGACTTACAATGAAAAACTGTAAACCTAAAAATTCCAAAACGAGGGCTTGGCTATGGGACATAATCATAACATACTGCGAATTAAGAAAAACAGAACATTAACACATGACAAATCGGGGTGGTAGGAACAAAACCCCAATTTATACTATTCTCTATACTTTTTAAAACATTTTATAACTTAGAATACAAAAATCTTAAGTGGAAATTAATATTCTTCTTTATCTTCCAAATTTTCTACAGTAAGCAATATACTACTTATACAATAAGAAAAACTTTCAAAAAGTAAAGCTGGAAGCATATATTATATTTACTACAATGAGGCTTCCCAGCCTAACTAAAACATTAAATTTCCTTACTTTTGGCTAGAATTTTATCAACTCAACATGCTGTTATTTCATCAAAGTTCTAATTGAATACTTCAGGTCTTTATGAAAGGGAAAAACTACTTCCCCCTTAGAGCTGGATATTTTTAGAGAGAAATCTTTCCCCAAAAATGGCATAATGGACTCCTTCATGGGGGGGGGGGAAGCGCAAACTTGCCTTTATCCAATTCATATCCATTACTGAATCTAATATATCTATTACATGTACACTTATAAGGGTTTTAATGTTTTAAATTAAGATTTAGCACCTACAGGATGTATGTGCTTTCCTCCCAAAACATATTAACAACTCGAAGCTCAGAAATTTAATTTTAATCTTCAATACTAAACAAAGTACTGAGCGTACAACACTCAAATGCCATGGAAAGAATGAACAGGCCAGAAATAAAGAGTTCATGTAAAGAAATAAAATGATGGATTTGGTAGATTAATCCATACCAAAATTATCTTTTTAAAAAAAAGGATGAAAAAAAATAAAAAATAAAAAAAATAAAAAATAAATAAAAAAAGGATGAACTACAAAGATAGAACACAAAAGGAGAGAATCAGAGGTGACAGATGAGATGTCAAAAACTTTTTAGAAGCCTTAAAACAGATGGCCCTGGGACTTCCCTGGTGGTCCAGTGGTTAAGAATCCATCGTGCAATGCAGGGAACATGGGTTCGATCCCTGGTTGGGGAACTAAGATCCCACATGCCGCAGGGAAACTAAGCCCGCGTGCCACAACTACTGAGCCTGTGTGTTCTGGAGCCTGCTCGCAGCAAGGGAAGATCCCCGCATGCTGCAACGAAGATCCCATGTGCCGCAACTAAGACCTGACGTAGCCAAATAAATCAATTTTTTAAAAAGATGGTCTAATGATATTTTACTAGTGAAGTGGAGAACTCTGAAGCCTAAGCACCTGTAAAGAAGCTGATTCACACTGCCCACAAGCAGGAAGCTTCACAGACAGGAGCCCCCGCCCCCCCACCCCAGGCATCTCTGAATGTAGAGTGAGGAACAGGACTAAAAACTAGCAGGTTAGCTGAAAGTCTACAAAACAGCCATCACATTCAGACTTCCTCCTCCATTGTGCACAGCCAGGCAACAGTCCATCCCCAAGCCCCTATGGATGTTGAGAGCATTACTCTGAAGAAACTAAACTAGAGAGACTCTAAAATGAGGGACTCCAGTGTAGGTGATGTGCTATACAAAAGATAGGATTACATGAACACAATTAACAGTGAGAACGCCAGCTTCTTTTCTAAGACAAGTTCTCAGAATTTGGCATCCAGGTGTGTATCCTCCAGGCAAGACTGGAGGCTCTCTTTTACTTTTTTTTTTTTAATTTTATTGAAGTATAGTTGATTTACAATGTTGTGTTAGTTGGAGGCTCTCTTTCTCAAGGAAATTGACAAGCCCAAGAGAAAAGAACTATGAGAGTCCCCTCCCCCTATAAATGGCCACAGCTACCCTGTCCACCCTTTAACAAGCCACACCTATAGTTTCCAATTCAGTTTTTAGCACTTCACTCTTAAATAGGAATGGACAACCGTAAGTTTACCAGACATCCAGGGAGAACCTCTACAGAGAAAGACTGCAATGGAAACAAAGGAACTTCGAAGAAACAGAGCAATGAGGGGTACAAAACTTAAAAAAAAAAAAAAATCATTAATACTGTCCTCAAGAAGACTATAGTGTCTATAAAATAATATAAAGATACCATAAGAATGAGCTCTAAGAAATTAAAATATGGATAGGAATTAACAATTCAATAGAAGGGCTGTAAGATAACATTAAAGAAATCTCTCAGGAAACAGAACAAAAAGACTAAGTGATGGAAAACAGGAAGGAAAAGAAAATTAAAAGAACCACCTAAGAATTCTAAGACCCAAATAATACAAATTCCAAGACAGACAAAAAATCAAATGAGAAAGAGATTATCAAAGAAACAATGCATCAAATTTAGAGTATTCATTCAATGAAAGACACCATGGACAAAACTAACAGAAAGATGACAGGCCTATAAAAGATATTTTCCAATCCTAAAACCAACAGACCTCCACAAGGAACTCCTGCAAACCAAAAAAAAAAGACAGGAGTTCCCTGGTGGCCTAGTGGTTAGAATTCCGGGCTTTCACTGTTGTGGCCTGGGTTCAATCCCTGGGTCGGGGAACTGAGATCCTGCAAGCTGCGCAGCACAGCACGGCCAAAACAAACAAACAAACAAAAAAGACAGGGCGCGGAAAGGAAAGATAGACAAAGTACAAAACAGACAATTAACAAAAGGGAAAACCTGAATGGATACAAGAGATGCTCGAATTCATTAATTATCAGAGAATGTAAATTAAAACTTGAGATACCACTTTATACCCGACTAGCAAAAATTAAGAAGTTGGATAAAACCAAGTACTGTCAAAGATGTGGGCAAACAAGAAAACTCCTCACTGCTAGCAGGCACATAAACTAGTTCTCCTATTCTATGACCCAGGAATCCCACTCCTGGGCATACATCCCAAAGAACTTCTCACACAGGTCCACAAGGATGTACAAGTAACAGTATATTTACCACAGTGCACTTGTGATGCCAGAGAGGTAACTCAGGTGTCAGTGATTAGGGAATAAAAAGTAAAATGTGGTAGATGCACATTATGGAATTCTACATTATACGCAACTATATGTACACACAACGAAACAGAAAGGTCTCCAAACAATGCTGAGTAAAAAGAGTAAGAAACAGAACAAGGTCTATAGCACAATATATAAACTAAATACACAAAACGCACTACATATTTCACAATGATTCACATACAATCAAGGAATGTATCAGCCACAATGCAGTGGGTGCCTACTAGAAAGGGTAATGGAAGTAGGGCTCAGAAATGAAAGAGAAAAATTTAAAGGACCTTGTATAGTTTGATGATAGTGTCAAGAACTGGGAAGCATAATTAACTCAAACTCTTTTTACCTAAGGCCCCAATAATAATAATAAATAATAAATAAATTTCCCAAAACTAAAGGACACAAATCCTCGGCTTGTAAGGGTCCATCAAGTGACCTTAAATGAAAACAAACAAACAAACAATCAAATCTAGGGACATTATGGAATTTCAGGGGTTAAAAATAATACCCTAAAAGCTTCTGGAGATTGGAGAAGACAGGGAAGGTCACATACAAATGAAGAATAAGAACACCTCTGGACTTCAACAGCAACATTAAAATGCAGAAAACAATGGAGCTATGACTTCCAAACTTTTTAAGCCTAGGTTTTTATACCCAGCCAGATTACTGATGAAATGTTAAGGTAGAATATAGATTTTTTTCAATCATGCAAGATCTCAGAAAGTTTTCGCTTCCCAGGTACCCTTTCTCTGTAAGTTAAGAAAATATGGGAAACAAGAGATCCAATACAGGAAAAGGGCAAAGAGAATTTTAAGGGCGACATAAAGAAAAGTTCCAGGATAACAGCTGTGAAGTATACCTAGAAAGTAACCAGTCCAGATTGCATTAAAAGAACAGAAGGTTCCAGGACAGCTATCTCACGGAAATGGAAGTGGGAAAAAAAGGTGTTACTCCTGGAAAACCAAAATTGGTTAAGAGAAGAAATGATATCACAATATACTACATGGTTCAGCTATAAACATTTACATAGTTATAACTGAACGTTGACTTAATAAACACCTGTGATAACTATATTAAAAGGATGGGAGAGGCAGTGTGTAAATGTGGAGGAAAGTCAATAGATAATGTCTAAAACTGCTGTATCAAGAAATAGCAATAGAAGTTATTTATAAATATGAAAGAGGAAACAGCTAAAAGAAGGAAATTGGTGGCCTCTAAAGTGCAGAGGCTAGGACAGGACAGTTGTTTTCAGAGAATATTCTAATTTAAAAATTGTATTTTTTAATGGCAGTAAAGCAAGGAACTCCAATAGCCCTTCAGCTTTTAGTAAATTAGATCTTCACAATATCATTTCATGATGTTAAACAAACTGCATCTAGTTTGTTCTGCTGGAGACTGCACTGCAAACCAAGACAAAAATCAAGCTTTAATGATTGATGTGAACATAGCACAAATAGCCCTGTGATTGAATACCAGCTCCCTCACTTATTCTGTGAAGTAGGGCAAGTTACCTAACCATCCTGTACCTGTAGCCACCTTCTCAAAGTGGGTTTGCAAGGGTAATTAAGTGAAAACACCTGATGCAGTGCTTGAGCCATCAACAGATGTTAGTACCTTTTGCTTGTCTTTCTGCTCCCTAGCTAAAAACCCCCATTTTGACCCCAAGCTGCCTTGCTGGTCACAGAATACAGAGACTCATGGACAACTCAGCACATATCCCTCCTCATGCTGAAAAATCAATCATGATGAGTAAGCAGACTTATCTTTGTATATGAAGAGCAGCATTATTCTTGTTATGTGAAGGAGATTATCCCCATTATCCACATTTTGGATTACTGCCTGCTTTCAAGAACTGTCCCAATTAGTCTACTACACTAGATCAGAACCATTTTGTCACTAAGGTCTGTCATGTAGGGTCGTTATCATCTTTAAAAACAAACAAACAAACAAAAAACTGTACGGGGGGCTTCCCTGGTGGCGCAGTGGTTGAGAGTCTGCCTGCCGATGCAGGGGGCACGGGTTCGTGCCCAGGTCTGGGAAGATCCCACATGCCGCGGAGCGGCTGGGCCCGTGAGCCATGGCCACTGAGCCTGCGCATCCGGACAGCGGGAGAGGCCACAACAGTGAGAGGCCCGCGTACCGCAAAAAAAAAAAACAAAAAAAACTGTACGTTCCACGAGTCTTCATCCCTGCTCTTTCACTGCAAGGACTTAAAATTTCCTAATGAAGGTCCTATCTGGTACCTCACTATCCTGGGGCCACCTCCTGCTCACTGCAGCAAGAATAGAGGCAATCAGCCCCCAGTCAGCTAATTGAATTGTTTACCATTTCCAGTGTTTTCTTCCATTATTATGGCTGAATTCAGAATACCTTGCAAAGTACAGAAACCTTAAAACAAAGAGATTAACAGGGAATTATCTTTATCATCACTATGTCAGTCACCTTTACTTGCATGGCCAAAAGTCTTAGTTGATTTTATACAAAGCATACATACTTCTAGAAACAACCTGACAAGACTTAAAAACACTAAATCATAAATCATCAAGACTTTATCATTAATTCAACAGGTAAACTCCTCAAGGCTTATGTTGTCTGATTCCATTTGAACTTCCTTTGCTACAGTTTCTGCTCAATTTTGACTGATAAAATGTCATGCAGTCAATATTTTTACTCATTATTTGTTAGTCTTCCCTGCAACACTATAAATTCCATGACACAAGAACAGTGTCTTCTAGAGGCAGGACAGGAATAAAGATGCAGACGTAGAGAATGGACTTGAGGACCCAGGGAGGGGGAAGGGTAAGCTGGGATGAAGTGAGAGAGTGGCATGGACATATATACACTACCAAATGTAAAAACGATCGCTAGTGGGAAGCAGCTGCATAGCACAGGGAGATCAGCTCGGTGCTTTGTGACCACCTGGAGGGGTGGGATAGGGAGGGTGGGAGAGAGATGCAAGAGGGAGGAGATGTGGGGATATATGTATATGTATAGCTGATTCACTTTGTTATACAGCAGAAACTAACACACCATTGTAAAGTAATTATATTCCAATAAAGATGTTTAAAAAAAAAAGAACAGTGTCTTGATCATGTCTACATCCCCAGTCTCAAGGTCTATGAACACTCCAAGTATTCGCTGAATTAATGGACCAAATAAAGAAAACGCAACCAAGAAGTATGCAAGGAGAGGAGAAATAATTCCTAAATTAGCAGTGATTCTGGTTCTAAGGCTGGTTCTAACAAGAGCTGGAACACTTTAGGTAAGTTACCTAACTTCTCTGACCCTAGAAGCTTTAATCTGCAGAAAAGGAAAAAATAACATACTTCAGAGTTACTGTAAGCATTAACGTTTTACTGTACAAAAAGTATTTAGCACAATATCTGGAAAGGAGCTCAATAAATGTTAATTCCTTTACCTTTCCTCCTGTTCTCCACCTTAAAATCCGGTATTACACATAAAAGTGCCTTCCAAGAATAAATTACTTCAGTAAAAGTACAATAGAGTTCATTCTCCATTTGCTTTGAAAAGTTAAAATTTCATCTCTTCAATCTTTAAAATGGAGGGGGACTAGCTTGTGAATTACTTTCAAAATATCACAAACACAAGAACAAGTTAAGAAAAAAACAATGTCAAGAATGAGCCTTGAAGCAACGTGCGGGGGGGGGGGCGGCGGCGGGGCGGGGAATCACTCATCTACTGCGAAGAAATAAGGGTTTTTAAGGCAGTGCTCACTAAACGAAAAAAGGCTTGAAAAAGGTAGAAACGTTATTTAATAGTATGTTTTAGAAAAAAATACTTCCCAACTGTTTATTCTGAATTTAAACCTTAAAAAATTAACTATTTTGACATCGTGAGCTTAAAAGTGGAACATTACATATACTTCCATTCAAACCTAAAACATTCCTTCATGACGACTTCCCAGACTCCAGTCATCCTTCAGTTTCATCCTCCCATTTTGAGCTTAATCGAATACCTCGCCGCTTCCCTTACATCACCACTGACACACGCTGTGTGCAGACGAAGTTCTGTCATTCCTATAATTACCACACCCCTGTCAGACGCTTCAGGCCCATGTTGTTATGACATCTGTAAACTGCAGTCCTCCGTCTGTCTCCACCCGCACCGCGCCCGCCCCCCCCCCTACTTCCAAACCACCGGCTCCGGCTCGGGCTGTAACTTGTGAATTCCCGAGACGGTCCCCTCCGGCCTCGGTTAGGATTTTTACACGCCCCCCACCCCTTGCTCTTTCCTGCCTCAGTCGCCGCACTCCGTGCGGCCCACCCACGCCCCCAGCTCGCTCGCGCCGGGCCGCGGCGCTGGCTCCGCACTCCCTCCTCTCCGCCCCGCTGCCTCAGCGCCCCGCAGTCCCCGACGCTGCTTCCAGCTCCACTGCCGCGCCGCCCCGCCCCGCCTCGCCTCGCCTCGCCTCCACCGGCGTTCCCGATGGCGAACCAGTGCTCCCCACCCCCACCGTCCTCTCAGCGGGCCGCGCGGCCGTTGGGACTGCCTGGCCCGTGACGCACGGACGCGCAGCAAGCGCCCAGGCCCAGGAACCCGAGCTCGAGCACTGCCGGCGGCCCGCCCTCACCGCGGGGCCTCCCCCGCACACAACCGGATCCGCCGGAGTCCCCGGCGGGAGGGGGAGGGGCCGGGGGCCGCCGGGGCCCCGCACTCACCAAGCTCAAGGCAGCCGATCCCGGTGCCACTGCTGGGGTGAGCCTCTGGCTCGCTCGCTCGCCTGCCGTGCCTCTCCCGCACACAACCTCGAAGACCCAGCTCGCGCCTCGGCGGTGCTAACCAGGCCTCGCTCGCCGACACCGCCGCGCACCCAGCACAGCGAGACCCAGCTCAGCCGGCGTTCGCAGTACGCCTGCGCGTGGGGGCCGGCCCGCGCGCCTGCGCGCGCCTCTCCACCACTCTGCTGCAGAGGCTGCCGGGAGTTGTAGTCTTCCAACCGTCCTTCTCGCGAAGCGCCAGCGGTTAGCCGGGAACCAGTGGAGAGTCTGGCGTCGGGAAGGAGGTCTGGTTGACAAGGTTCGCAGTTAGTGGCGAAGGTTGGAGAGTCATTCTGGAGTGACAATGAAACGGTACTTCTTAGGCTGAATTGCAAAGTTTTGTCTACAAATTTGTCTTCGAAGCTCTTCCAGGGCGTATCGATCCTTGCTCACCTCTGTCTATAGCGTCTGACAGGCTTGTTACCTAATACACGTTTACTGAGTAAATAATGGAATGAATGAAGCCTGAGGGATTACTAAAAAAGAGTTATAAGTCCGCGCTTCATGTCTAGGGCATTCACATGCAGCATGTTTGAGAAACTTCTGGGTATTTCCTTTTTTAGTTCTCTCCCGTCCCCTTTGCCTGATAATGTATATAAGCAGTATCAAAAATCATTAATAAATTAAATGAAACACAAATGCTTGCTTTACTCTCAATAAATGCTCTCAAACGAAAATTTGGGACAAATAGTTGTTACTGTTAAATCTGATGGAATTCTCTTTGAGCTTAATCGAATTGTTTTTGAGCAGTGGCTTCAAAAGAAGAAAGACTGAAGCCAGCCAAGCAAAGGTCACAGAATACAGTCTCACATGCGACCTGGTTTATCAAATCAATCTAAACACCCACGGAGAAGCAAGGTGAAAGAAATGGGGTAGCTCTATAACATAAGTGTGGGAGAGAGGACCTTACTGCCTGAATCCTAGACTATGCGATGTTCATTTGTCCTGGATCTCTTTCTGCCACGTCAGTATTCCCCACTAATGGTGTGTTTTCTAGGATGAGCTGAGTTTGAGCAAGGGCACTGGGGAAAGGGAATGTGTTCTAAGGGAGAGACTTGGAGGCAAGTGTGCGTGACCGCAGCTAAGCTGAGGACAAATCACTTTATTCCAATCAGGAGCTAATATTATTCAGAGCTGGACTTTAGTGTTTGTGATAACTAGTTTCTTTCTAGTTCACCCTTATTCCTAGTTAGAGTATCCCGTGAGGGTCTGGACCAAAAGTCTGGGGTATTTACGAGGGCCTCTCTTCCTTGACCCAACCTCTTCAGCCCCATGAGACAGTCAAAAGTTCTACTCAGTTTTTCAGCCACTGCTTTCAGAATTAGCAATCACTTCAAGTGGAAAAGTAACAGCAAACATCAGGCTCACCTCTCATGGGTTCCCTTTCTTTTCTTCCAGATCTTGGATCCACAGATTCTCACTGCTGTGGTAGCTCTTCAGTGCCTTAATGTTTTTTATATTTTGTCCAGCTATTCTCTGTGGTGGGAGGATTTGTTCAAGACAACAACAGTAGCCCATTGCTGAAGCAGAATTCCTATATATATGTTACTTTTACAAAAATGTTATCATACCATACATGATGTTTTGTTAGTTAATGTCTCTCTGACTATATCTTTTTGTATTAAAATTTATTTTTAATTTTAAATTATAGAACAGTAGTTTTGCTATTACAAACAACACTGCTGTGAACATTCTTGTACGTGTCTTTGTGTGTACAGGGAAACTGCTAGATCCTAAGACATTGCATCTTTAACCTTACGAGATGTGACAGGCAGAATTCTCAGATGGCCCCCGTGATCTTTGCCCCTTGCTGTTACCCTGTATAATCCCTACCCCTTGAGTGTGGGTGGGAGCTTTGACTTACTTCTGGCCAATAGAATATGGCAAGGATGATTACATTTCATTATAAGTCTCTGTCTTAGCAGACCAGAGCTCGACACTCTCTTGCCGGCCTTGAAGAAGCGAGCTTTCACGTTGAGAACTGCCTATGGAGAGGGCCACGTGGCAGCGAGCTGCAGGTGGTTTCTAGCACCTGGGTGCAGCCTCCAGCTGACAGCCAGTAAGCAAGCCAGGGCCCTCAGCCCTACAACCACAAGGAAATGAATTCTGCCAACAACCTGAGACGGCTTGGAAGTGGATTCTTCCCCAGTCAAGCCTCCAGATGAGAAGACAACGTGACTTACACCTTGATTGCAGCTTTGTGAGACCCTGAGCAGAGGAACCAGCTCAGCTGTGCCCGTAATCCTGGCCCACAGAAACTGTGAGATAATAAATGTGTTTTAAGACACTAGGTTTCTGGTATTTTTTTCCACAGCGATGGAAAAGTAATATGCTAGATATTGCCAGATTATTTCATAAAGTGGTTGTGCCAGCTTATGCTCCACAAGTAGCTGCTGATAAGGTTTTCTTTTCTAAACAACCTTGCTAACATTTGGAAATGTCTTTTTTATTTTTGCCAAATGGATGGGTGTGAAAATACATAATAATTAGACACATACATTAACATAAAAACACGAAAAATAAGTTTTTACTTGCAATGATATATTCCGTTGTATTTTTTTCTGTTGCATAAATGCTATTACTTAAAATAGCAATAGGACTCATTAAAAGTGGCAATTAATAATAATTAATACAAGGACTAATTAAGAAAATAATTTGTGAGAAAAATACAACCTTTTATAGCATAATATATATATATATTTTTTAAACATCTTTATTGGAGTATAATTGCTTTACAATGGTGTGTTAGTTTCTGTGTATAACAAAGTGAATCAGCTATACATATACATACATCCCCATATCTCTTCCCTCTTGCGTCTCCCTCCCCCCGACCCTCTCTATCCCACCTCTCTAGGTGGTCACAAAGCACCCAGCTGATCTCCCTGTGCTATACAGCATAATATTTTTATGTTTCTTCCTGTCCTCTGGTTCAGCAACTTATTTTAACTCTTTCTTAAACTCTTTATCACATATTCAAATTTTGTAGGCTATATTATTCTATATTCTATATGTATATTAAGATACATAAACGTAGGAATTTTATGAAGGAGAGTATATATACAGTAGAACTTGTTAAACAGATATTACTCCTATTACAGTTTTAAGAAATGATATGTTTCTGTCCCATGATAGAGTGGGATATTTTTTATTCTTTTTGTTTCCTTTTTCATCAATATTTCTCTGAACTGCCTGGAGCCTTTAGGACATCTTTTCTTTTATGTAATGGTAAAACCAAATACAGCCAAATATAAAATTAGTTTTGACTTGCAGCTCTGTTCCTCTGCCTGCATTGCACTGATTCTTGTTGGCACAGATGACATCAAGCTAAACATTCCCTCAACAAAAGTGTTTGAGCATAGAACAGTTAGGATTTTAATTACTAATGCAGCAGGTTTTTAAACTTGTAGGAATTTGTTTCTGGTTCTCCAGAATGTCCACCCATTTTGTATCTACAGACTTGCTTTGGTAAACCAACTGTTTGTCAGTCAGGTCCTTTGCATGTATAAATTAACCATTTCTATATCTAAAATGCCCATTGTTTTTAAAACATTCTGAAGCACATTGTATGTTATCATAAGTTAAACCTCTCTTCCCCAGAAAAAATGGTTTTAAAGCATAGAGGTAATTTGAACTTGTGAAATTGAAGTTAGATTTCAAATAAATTTACAGTTTTAGTGAAGAAATTCAGAAAGTCCTGTTTAATTTGGTTACTTTTTCCTAGGGACTTTTTTTTAAAGTTCTGAAAGTCTTATTTCCAAAAATTAGTCCTTTTTTTTCTGTTTGAAGTTTTTGTCGCAACCTGCATATAACATTGAATAATTGAGATTCAGATGGTTCATCCTTTTCTAGACTTCTTATGACCTCTTCAAGGATTATCAGACAGTTTTGGAGAACCAGCATGTTTATTTCTGTTTCACTGTAATTCTTCTCTCCGTTCTCATCCTCAATGTATTTCCAAATTGGAGCAGGACATTCTTCTTGTTCCACGCTTTGAAAATATGATTTCATGGCAGGCTGAC
Organism: Lagenorhynchus albirostris; assembly: GCF_949774975.1. Taxonomy (NCBI): domain Eukaryota; kingdom Metazoa; phylum Chordata; class Mammalia; order Artiodactyla; family Delphinidae; genus Lagenorhynchus; species Lagenorhynchus albirostris. Next base: position 77,718,979 of record NC_083099.1, on the reverse strand, counting down.
ATTATAATGTCTTTTCTATGGCTGGCAACAATGATCACCATCTTGTAGGTACATGTTTAAGGAAGCTGTCTCCTGCCATTTCTATAGTCAAAAATGTCGTTAAATGCTTCCGCACGTTTTGAGGAAGCTGAAATGCCCAGACACTTTCATTATGAAAACTTCTGTATCGCAGGTAAGCAAACCACACCCCTCTTTAAACAGTGTTCTGTATAAGATGTTTAGCCGATGAGATCGTTTCATTTTCTTTGGTAAGAAGTTTAGAGACTGAATAGAATTTGTCAAAATTAACATTTGCCCTGAAAGCAAATAAATAAGCCAAGTCTACTTTGTCTTTGGACAGATATAACACATTTTGTTTTATGTGTTTGTGGTTTCATTAAAATCTTAGACATCAAGAAGACAATTTGAAACTCCATTTTTCAAGTAAAATTACCTTAAGAGCTAGGGGAGACATTTTCTGAATCAGGAAATAAAACCTTACTCCGTTCCATAGAGCAATGAAAGTCATGATACAATAATGCATATTGGTTCATGTGATACGCCCAAGCTAATTCAGCAGCCACTATTTTCAACTGAGCATTGGTGTCTTTGGGAGAAATTAAACAAACTTTTGATTGATTTTGAAGTACCTGTCTGTCTCATCCTGGACTTGTAAATTTCAGTCTCCATATGTGCTTTTACATCCCCTTCTCCGCCATACACATCCCAAACTCTTTTCTGCATATTGCACAGTATGCTCTGTTTTTGTTATTTACCTTCATAATCAGTTACATTGTCCTTCCATATGTAATTAATATTACACAGTCGTTGAGCTTTCTTTCAGCGATGTCATCATGCTGTTGCTGGTATTATAATCACTCTCTTATAAAACATGATCATCGCACTCATAATGTTAAAAAATTTAACTTGTATGAGGCACAATGGTTAGTCCATAGGCAAAGCCAAAGATGTATTGCTAATGTTTATGATTACAATGCACTTAAACTGCACACTTTGGTCGCATCCCTCAGAATGATGCAACAATGGATGATCATTACTGTGACCTGTAAATCATGGTTACCAATATCAGTGAACGGGGAAAAAAAACGACAGAGACTATAGAAGTCGAATAATCTGTGCTGTATCCATTTGACACAATAAGCAGTGTTGCTTTCAGCCTCTATGTCGTTATGGGGATATATGGTTTTGTACTTTTCCCCCAACTTCCCACACCGATCATAAAAGATCCGGATTTAAAATTTTTTTTAAATTTTTTTGCCGTACGCGGGCCTCTCACTGTTGTGGCCTCTCCCCTTGCGGTGCACAGGCTCTGGACGCGCAGGCTCAGCGGCCATGGCTCACGGGCCCAGCCGCTCCGCGGCATGTGGGATCTTCCCGGACCGGGGCACAAACCCGCGTCCCCTGCATCGGCAGGCGGACTCTCAACCACTGCGCCACCAGGGAAGCCAGATCAGGATTTTTTTGTGTGTCCTGGGAGGTTTCCCAGGATGTAGGAATTTCAGTGCTAAAACCCAGAAGGTCAGGCAAATCAGAACAGTTTGTCCCTCCTTCCCACCTGTACTGGTCAAATGTATTCCATTCATCTGGCCAGTACACCCATTCCCCTACTTGCTGTGAGTGCTGGCTGATAACTGTCAGCTGCCCCCTTCTCTGACGAATTGCAGGGCTAACAGGAGCCAGCTTGCTACAAGGCTCCCACTCCTTTCCCCAGGGACAAACCTCAGCCAATAACTGACATCAGAGTAATAAAAGGCCAACCATTGCTACAGTGTTCAACTTACTCTAATGGTACTATGTGTGCTCTAGAGCCTCCCCATGTAATCAGACTAAAGCTAGTCTTCAACTGAGACAGCACTCTTACTAGCTTTTCCCCCTGCCTTAGACTGTCTCCTTATTCCTGAGAGCACTCTCCCAATAAGTCACTTGAACAAGAATCCCCATCTCAGGCTCTGCATCTAGGGAACCCCCCCTAGGCCATGATCCTAATGTGCTGTTTTCCATTTCCTTAATCAGTTGTCCAAGACCACTTGCTGAGGTTGGTCCATTGTTTTCCCAGTGATCTGCAATTTTACCTCTGTCATTCATATATATATACACACTCAGGGCTCCATATTGAGAAAAGTATGCCTATAGTCACATGATACTCAGAAAATAAAAAGAACCAGTGAGCAAAAATGCAAGAAACAAATAGTTTAGACTTCAACATGGAAACTTGAATAAGAAATCAATTGTATTCTTTACCACATAAATTCTGATTTCTAAATGGTACTTAGCTTCTAATTGCAAATATTTACTGAAAATATTTTAATGTATCATAAAAGTATTGACACCGTAAAACCTGCAATGTGAAAAGTGCATCATAAATTTGCAGAATTTTTTATATATTTATAAAATTTATATAGTATATATAATATATAAACTTGAGATATATATATCGCAACTATACAAATATATAAATGTATTATATAAATTTATGTATTTTGGGGGGTATTCAATACATATATGATATATATATTCGAGATACATATATTCTCAAGTTTCCATATAGGCACAGGTCTGTTTTGGAGCTTTCTATTCTATTCAGTTGGTCTGTTTGTCTATCCCTACACCAATAACACATCTTAATTACTGTAATTGTATAATAAGTCATAATATTTTGTAGGTCAAGTCATTTCCACTTTGTTTTTCTTCTTCAAATTGCTTTGGTTCTTCTTGGGCCTTTTTGTTTGATATGTTTTATAATTACTCCATCAGTTTCTATGAAGAAAATCTCCTCTGATTTTGATTGAAATTATATTGAATTGATAAGATTAATTTTTGGAGAACAGACATTGCTATTATATTGTCTTCCTCTCAGTGAGGATATAGTATATCTCTCCAGTTATTTAGTTCTTCTCTAATGCTTTTCAATGACGTTTTGTAATTTTTTTCGGAAGTTTTTGTACTTCTGTTAAATTTAATTCTAGTTACCTTATTTTTTTGCTGTTGCTATTATACTAGTTAAAAAAAAAGACTTTACATTTATTGTTTTTCATGCATAGAAATGAAATTGACTTATATAAATTTCTATTTAGAATCTTGCAGAGTGCTTTTATTAATTCTAATAATTTGTCTCCAGATTTTCTTGGATTTTCTATAGACAATCATATTTTCTGTGATTTAATGACATTTTTGTTTCTCCATTTTTAGTGTTTTTTTGTTTGTTCTTTAATGTGTTTGACAGGAGCTCTAATGCACCGCTGAAGGTGTGGTGATAGGAAGCATCCAGTGTCTCATTCCTCATTTTGTAGGGAATCACTCTAATGTTTTACCATGAAATACGATCCTTGCTCTAGGTTTTCAGTAGATATCCTTTTATGAATTCTTTACTAAATGATTTCTCTCTATATATTGAAATGTGCATACCCTTTAATATATTTATATGGTAAGTTACATCTTAGGTTTTCTAAAGTTAAACTATCTTTGCATTTCTGAGATAAACCCAACTTGACCATGATTTATTTATACAGAGCTGAATTACATTTATTAATACTTTGATGAGAATTTGTGCATCTATTAACATAAATGAAGCAGTCTGTACTTTTCCTATCTTGTACTGTTGTCTATTTTTGGTATCAAAGTTAAACTAGCTCTGAAAAATTTGTTGGGGAGGGTTCCCTATTTCTGTTCTCTAGAAGATTTTATGTTTATAATTCCAGAAGATTGGAATTATCTGTTATTTGAAGATTTGGGAGAACTCACTAGTTAAATCATCTTAGCCTGTTGTATTTACTTGTTTACTTGTTAGGAAAAATTTTAATTACTAATTCAACTTATTTAATAGATATTAGAAAATTCAGGATTTCTAGTTCTTCAGTCAATTTTGGTAAGTTGTTTTTTCTAAGAAAATCTATATTTTGTCTAAATTTTCAATGTATTAGCATTAAATTGTTTTGTCTATTTTTTTTAATTTTTGCAAAGAAACTGCTATTGACTTTATTACTTTTCTCTGTTGTATGTTTTTATTTAATTATTTTCTGTTTTTATTCAAGTTTATTTTGATTTTCTTTTTTTTCTTTTTTTTAAATTTATTTATTTTATTTATTTATTTTTGGCTGTGTTGGGTCTTTGTTGCTGCTTGTGGGCTTTCTCTAGTTGCAGCGAGCGGGGGCTACTCTTTGTTGCAGTGCTCAGGCTTCTCATTGTCAAGGCTTCTCTTGTTGCAGAGCAGAGGCTCTAGGCACATGGGCTTCAGTAGTTGTGGCATGCAGGTTCAGTAGTTGTGGCACACAGGCTTAGTTGCTCTGCTGCATGTGGGGTCTTCCCAGACCAGGGCTCAAACCCATGTCCCCTGCATTGGCAGGCGGATTCTTAACCACTGTGCCATGAGGGAAGCCCCTGATTTTCTTTTCTTACCTTAAATTTGTTACTTAACTGATTAATTTATGCCTATAGATTTTCTTAATATAAGCTTTAAGGTTCTATAACTTAAGTACTATTTTAGTTTTATGTCAAAAATTGTATTAGTAATATTTTCATTAACATTCAGTTCTAAATATTTTCCAATTTCTGTTAAGTTTTCATGACCCATGAGATGTTATTTTGAAGTGTATATCTTATTTCCAAATGTATTTATTTTTAAGCTATTGTTTTTTTAATTGATTTCTAAGTTAATTACATGATGGATGATGGTCAGAGAACACAGTCCAATAGAGAATATCTTAAAAGTGTTGAACTTAGAATATGGTCAATATGTATAACTGTTCTGTGTATACTTGAGAAGAATATATATATTCTCTAATTGCTGGGTGTATATGTTCATTAGGTTAAAACTGTGTTCTTCAAATCCTCTATAGTCTTGCTATTTTTTTTAACTGAGTGTCTGCTAGGTCCTGAGAGAGCTGTGTTAAATCTCTAAGATAGTGGATTTGTCAGTTTTCCAGTAATTCTGTCAGTTTTTGCTTTATGTAGTGTGAGGCTATGTTATTACCTCAATTACCATCATTATATGCCTATCATTATATCTATCCCCAGTTAATTGAATCTTTTGTTATTGAGTAGTCATTTATCCCTAATAACATTCTTTAACTTACGGTTAAACTTTGGGATTTGTTTGTTCTTATTTTTCTAATTCCTTAGGTGTAAGTTTAGATTGTTTGAGATTTTTCTTGTTTACTGAGGTAGGCTTGTATCACTATAAACTTCCCTTTTAGAACTGCTTTTGCTGTGTCCCATAGATTCTGGATTGTTTTCATTTTCATTTGTCTCCAGGCATTTTAAAATTTCCTCTTTGATTTCTTCAGTGACCTATTGGTTGTTTAGTAGCCTATTATTTAGCCTCGATATGTTTGTGTTTTTGGCAGTTTTTTCCTTGTAATTGACTTCTAGTCTCATACCATTTTGGTTGGAAAAGGTGCTCAGTATGACTTCAATCTTCTTAAATTTACTGAGACTTGTTTCATGGCCTAGCACATGATCTATCCTGGAGAATGTTCCATGTACACTTGAAAAGAATGTATAGTCTGCTGCTTTTGGATGGAATGTTCTATATATATCTATTAATTCCATCTTGTCTAATGTGTCAATTAAGGCCAATGTTACCTTATTGATTTTCTGTCTGGATGATCTCTCCAGTGATGTAAGTAGGGTGTTAAAAGTCCTCTACTATTATTGTACTACGGTCAATTTCTCCTTTATGTCTGTTAGTATTTGCTTTATATATTTAGGTGCTCTGTAGTTGGATTTTTAAAATCCAATCTGTGACTTAACTAGCAAGTTTAGTTCAAATTACACATATTATGATCACTTACATATTTGGAACTATTTCTTCCATTTTGTGTTGTCTCACTTTTTTTCCCTCTGATTCTTTTTTTCCGTCTTCCCTGATTTGCCTTTTTTGGATTTTTTAATTCTTTTTTTTTTTTTAATTTTAAAATTTTTGGTCTACTATTTAGAAGTTAGGTGCTTTACTTCTCTTTTAGTGGCTTCCCTTAATAATGCTAATCTCCTGAATGACACAAGGACTTTAAATCCCTTTAACTATTTAACTATATTCATTAATCCAACATTTTACATGGTTCATTTTTTCAGTATTTTATTTCAGTCTTATTTTATTCCACAAATTATTAGTTGTTTATAAAGACAGTGATTGTTTACCATTTACACATTTACCATTTTTTTGTTTACCATGACTTCTTGAAGCTTAGATTTTTCTTTGTTTTTTCCCTCCTCCCTGAATTATATCCTTTAAATTTTAAATTCCTTAAGTAAGAGTTTATCTTTCGTTGGTAAATTCAGTCTTCAGTGGTCTGAGAGTGTCTTTATTCAAGAATTAAGGCAAGGGCTTCCCTGGTGGCACAGTGGTTGAGAGTCCGCCTGCCAATGCAGGGGACACGGGTTTGTGCCCTGGTCCAGGAAGATCCCACATGCCACGGAGTGGCTGGGCCCGTGAGCCATGGCCGCTGAGCCTGCACGTCCGGAGCCTGTGCTCCGCAACGGGAGAGGCCACAACAGTGAGAGGCCCGTGTACCGCAAAAAAAAAAAAAGAAAGAAAGAAAGAAAAAGAATTAAAGCAAAATAAAAGCTTAGCTAATTACAGAATTCTAGGTTAACAGTTCATTTTTCTCAGCCCTTTGAATATATTATGCAAATGCCTTCAGGCTTCAGTATTAGTTTTCTATTACTGCCATAACGAATTACCACAACTTTAGTGACTTATAAAAGCACAACTATACTGTCTCACAGTTCTATAGGTCAGAAGTCAGGCATAGGTCTCACTGGGCTAAAATCAAAGTGTTGGCAGGCTTCACTCCTTTCTGGAAGCTTTTGAGTCCATTTCCTTGTTCACTCCAGGTGTTGGTAGAATTCAGTTCCATGCAGTTAAAGAACTGATTTCTCACTTTCTTCACTGGTTGTCAGAGGCCACCCTTAGCTCCTAGAAGCTTCTCACTGGTCCTCGCATCTCAGAACAAGCACAGGGCATCAAATTTTTCTCATGCTGCCATCTCTTATGTGATTAGATTGGGCTGACCTGGATAATCCTGGTTAATCTTCCCATCTGAAGGGTAACTTTATTTTTTTTTAACTTTTTATTTTATATTGAGGTATAGCCAATTAACAATGTTGTGATAGTTTCAGGTGCACAGCAAAGTGACTCAGCCATACATATACATGTATCCATTCTCCCCCAAACTCCCCTCCCATCCAAGCTGCCACATAACATTGAGCAGAGTTCCCTGTGCTATACAGTACGTCCTTGTTGGTTATCCATCTTAAATATAGCAATGTGTATATGTTGATCCCAAACTCCCTAACTATCCCTTCCCCTGACCCTGAAGGGTAACTTTAATCACATCTGCAAAATGCCTTTTGCCATGTAAGGTAATATATTCACAGATTCAGGAGGTTAAGGTGTGGACATCTTTGCAATGAGCAGAGGGAGGACATTATACTGCCTACTGTCAGTCTAGTTGTCATTCTTTTGTACATAGCTTGACTGTTCCCTCTGCCTGCTTTTAAGATCACCTCTTTGGTGGCCTACAGTTTCATTATGTTTCTTGGTATGGGTTGTTTCTTTTCTTACCCTTGTGAACACTGCCTCTCCTCCATTATCTTTTGACATCTCTATTAAACATATGCTAGATCTTTCAAATCAGCCCTCTCATCCTCAGCTCTGTACCACAGCCTCATGCACAGGCGTGTGAACACCTCAGCCCTCATGTCCAAGCTCCATCCTTGAAAACACTCCATGGCCATTCTTGATGCAGACTGTGGCATAGTCTACCCTTGGGAGAGAGACCCAAGGAAGAGTCCTGGAAGTAGACTTGAAGCTGTATAGGCGGGAAGTTAGAGTTCCAGGTACCTAGTGGGTGGCTTAGAAGTGAGGTGCGCAGGTTCCAAATGGACACATTCTCTTGACCTTGTGCATTCCTCACCTTGTGGAGATGGGCATGGCCAGAGGAAGGTTGAGAGTGAGACCCTCTCAAACCAGAAGTCCAAGGCGGGACTCCTCTTGCCCATATTCAAGGGTAGTAACATATGAGACAATAAACATGCTTCTTTTAAGATGAAGAATGCTGGCTAAAGTAAGATGAGGAGGAGGAAGTATTCTAGACAAGAGGTTGAGGATGTGAAGGTCAGGGAAGTTTGGAAGTATAGAGAGATATTGATTTCAGAATAGGAAAGAGATGCATGCTGAGATTAGCTGGCCACTACATTGCAGAAATCTGAAGTCAAATATGGCCACAGTCACAGTAGATTCAGCCTTTTTAAGAGCTCGCTGCACAGAATACTCTTCCAACTGTGTTCCCAATGTGCTGCGTTCCTAATTCGCCTATCTTAAAAATTCTTCAGGTCTCAACTTGAGTTTCACTTTTTTTTAAAAGGACTTCCTCCCAACCCCAGATTAATTTATGCTTCTCCTCCTTAAATTTTTCCAAAGAATCTGTAATTCCTCTTTTGTTATACCGAGTCACACTTGTTAAGTTGTCCATAGCTGCCTTTCTGATTATTTCGGCTGAAAGCTTTAGGAAGACATTTGTCTTGTCCAGCATCGTAGCCCCAGCACCAAGAAAGTGACTGAAATACATACATCTGGTGACCAAGATCTATTTGGTGAATTAATAATTTAGCCTCATGGTGCCTGAGTGGCATTACTTGAAATAGCTGAATCCAAAAGGGGTAGCAGTAGAATATTGGCCGTCTGGTATCCTTCCACTGCAAATAAGTTCATTTTACACATAATTTTCAGAGCCAGTTACTTTGACAAAGGTGATTTATTTTGATATATAAAGCACTTTATAAGATTCTCTGGAAAATCTAAAATCATCTTGCCGTCTTAATATGTTACACTATCATCATTTTACAAAATATAAGGATTGGATTATATACTGGAAAATCTCTTCACTACATGTAAAACATTTTTGCTATGGTATTTTGCCTATGGTAAAGAAGATAAAAGGACAACTTGAAGGAGAGGGAGAGGTCCTAAGAGTGTTTTAGTTGTTATCTACCCACCCCAACCCCAAGAGAGGAAGACAAAGATGAAGGCGCTAAGATGATAGTTTATTTGACATATTCAAACCACTCTTTGAGTGGTTTCCTCCAAAGGAAGGTCATACCTGTTGTTAAAATGATGTGGAGGTTAATCAACAGAGCTGCCACTTGAGAGTTTCCTCCAAGGCTGCTGTGGAGACAGCATCATTTGTCCTGAGTAATCCTGTACATGACTTTGGGTGCAAGTCCACAAATACTGGGGCACAGCCTGTGTGTCACTAAAAACGACAAAGGTTTCAGGGCTGGAAACATTGTCAACCACACTGTCATGGCAGTCTACGGCTCCAGGATGCAATGGTGGGGGAACAATATTTAACTGATGACCCTTGCAGAAGGAGCCTGTGAGTACTTCAGCCTCAAACACATAGATCAGCTTATCTGTGGCGGATGTTTTCTTGATCTGGTGTGCTATGTTTTTGAGGTTCTTGGTGAAGTATATTCCAGCTCCATATTTTGGGTCTGATAAGAGAAAAAAAAGTAAAGATTATTATGATCTGACAAATCACATTGCCTATTTGGGTACTAAAATGTATTCACTCCCTAGTCCTCCAAATAATCACCACTTCCTGCTCTCAAGTCCCTGTGTCTGTAGCAAAGACACCCAAAGTTGTTCACTTGTGGCAAATTAACACTAATATCACGAAAATAATGATAGCTTACATCTTAATATACCATTAGAGTTTATAGAGGAGTCTATGATTTACAAAGCATTTTTACATTGATTATCTTCAATTAATACGTGATTTGGGTAGGGTCTCCATATAGCATGAAAAATCTGAGGTTCAGTGAGAGTATGACTTAAGTCAACTTACCAGCCGAGCAGCTAATAAAGACAGCATAATGTAGGGAAGGTTCTGTTTCTATTAGAACATGGCCTGACTTCTACAAGCTACAAATAAGGATATGTCTAGAACTCTTGAGAATAGAGCTAGTGAAAAAAGCATGTAAGAAAGGCAAAAAAAGGTTCTTCCAAATTCATGGACAGCATTACACGAAAAATATGTCAAAATAAGGGGAATGCTGAGCATATGAAGTAACGTTAGTGTGCATGCTACATTGTTCAGGAGGAGACACTCTGGATTTTGGGGACACAGACATCTGGTTACTAGAGGGATATTCTCTACTGTGGGGCAGGGATAGGTGTGGTAATACCAACCTCAAATAGGAGGCAAAGATGAGACTTGGTTCCTCATCTACTGGCGCTTAGTCTAGGGATTTTTCCCTGTTCCAAAAGCTAATCCAAATAGATGAATCTCTAACTGAGGGATGTCAGTATTGACCAGACAGATGGAAGGAGCATTTGGAGGGTTCTAGCAGCTTCCCTGGTGTCCCTGAAATCACTCCATATAATCATTCACCTGCCCCATTAGTTCTGGCCCTTGAGACACACCCCAGTGAGGAACAGAAACCTCTCTAGATCTGAGGCTTGAAGTCACTTTACTGGGTATGAGCAAGTGTCCTGGGCCTGGACACAATGCAGGGCGCTAAAACTCTGCCCGTCTGTTAGACAGCATGGCTGAATATTAGAGAAAGAAAAGGTGTGTCCAGCTCCCTGAACCTCAGCCACAGTTGGAGGCCGACCCCGTCACATCCCAACCCCTCAGCCTGACTTCAGACCAAGCCCTGAGGCAGTTACTGAATGAACCCTGTCACAGAAAGACTCCTAAGGCTGGACTGAGCCTAGAACAGTCTGGGCTCTGGTCCATGTTCTCCCCTCCCTACACCCCAGCCCACAGTGGCCTGTAACCTGGGAACTCTGCATCCATACACATAGACAGGTCCTGGTTTCAGGGTGGCATCAGTGGGGCCACGGACACTGAGAATGGCTATCAGGCTTGGGGCCAGTCCCAGAGCAGGTCAGTGGGGTGCAGGGAACCACTGAGAAGCAGCATGAAGGCTGGGGCCAACAGAAATAGGCAGTGATCACCCAGAGCATGAGCCTGGCAAAATAGCCCACAGAGAATTTCTACACGCTTTTGATCTAGGTCCATGCTCACCAGGTAGTTTTCCATTCATCAGGCATCCTTAATACTGTGGTACAAGGAGGATGTGCCCTATTCCAACCACTGGAATATATGCCACACTGATATATATGCTTGTCATCTGTCTTCTCTTCTCTGGAATATTAAGAACTCTCAGGAAGCTGAGGGCCAAACTCTGGTCCTCAAGGTAATAATCCCTGCTTAATGCCCTCTCTACCCCTATTAGAGGGGGAAAAAAATGAAAACTTCTTTAAAGCCATATTCTCTCTCCCTCCTTCCCTTCCATTCTTCCCTCTCTCTTTCTTTACATTTACTTGGGACATAACCAAACACTGTTTCAGGTTCTAGAGCAGCACTGAACAATAGAAGTGTAATGGAGGGCTTCCCTGGTGGCGCAGTGGTTGAGAGTCTGCCTGCCGATGCAGGGGACACGGGTTTGTGCCCCGGTCCAGGAGGATCCCACATGCCGTGGAGCGGCTGGGCCTGTGAGCCATGGCTGAGCCTGCGCGTCCGGAGCCTGTGCTCCGCAAGGGGAGAGGTCACAACAGTGAGAGACCCGCGTATCGCAAAAAAAAAAAAAAAAGAAATGTAATGGAAGCCACATATGTAATTTTAAATTTTCTAGTCGCTGCATTAAAAAAGGTAAAATTAATAATACATTTTTAACCTATTATATCTAAAATGTTATCATTTCAACATGTAATCAATATAAAAATTACTGAGATATCTTACATTCTTTTCTTTGGCAGTGGTCTTTAAAATCCAGTCTGTATTTGATACTTACAGCACATCTCAATTCAGATTAACCACATTTTAAGTGCTCAATATCCACATGTGGCCAGTGGCTACCACGATGGACTTGAGCTTCAAAAGTGGCTAAGACATGTTCACAAAGAGAACTCCCCACATGTAAACAGATAAAATACAGTACAATTTTATGTGGCAAGAAAATATTTTGAGATAAAATTCAAAGATTTCTTTTTTGGGGGTTTCTTCTTGCTCCTCGTTCCTCTACCCATTGAGTTCTTGCTACTTATCACCTCAGAGGCAAAAAGAATAAAATTTAGAACAAACTCAATTGAATATACATATATATGATATATACATGTATGTATACATAAACGACAAAATTATTTTTAATCAAGCAGAGAATATAGTCACAAAAGTCTGGCTTTCAGAGTTAGGTTTTCTGAGAGAGAAAAAGGAGTTTTTTTGAACCAAAAGGCTAAAAGCCTGAAGGATTTAGAGCATGGAGTTTATACCATATATGAGAGAGGAAAGAATACAAGATATTCTAAAGCAGTTTTCTTACTTCAAGATAAAAGTTTTGGGCTTCCCTGGTGGCGCAGTGGTTAAGAATCCGCCTGCCAATGCAGGGGACACGGGTTCGAGCCCTGGTCTGGGAAGATCCCACATTCTGTGGAGCAACTAAGACTGTGCACCACAACTACTGAGCCTGTGCTCCAGAGCCCGCGAGCCACAACTACTGAGCCCACGTGACACAGCTACTGAAGCCTGCACGCCTAGAACCCATGCTCCACAACAAGAGAAGCCACCGCAATGAGAAGCCTGCGCGCCACAACAAAGAGTAGCCCCTGCTCGCTGCAACTAGAGAAAGCCTGCACGCAGCAACAAAGACCCAACTCAGCCAAAACTAAATAAATAAATAAGTTAATTTAAAAAAGAAAGATAAAAGTTTTTCCTTCTACCTGGTAGTAAGAGAAGAATCAGAGAGGACATGACTAGAACTCTTGGGGACTCTGAGAACTTGCTCACTTTACTGCCTCACTCCCTTGAAAGAGCCCTGGGAGCCAAGATGGAGCAGAATAATAGAAATCTCAGAGAAACGAGGGGGACTTCCACAGCAGAAAGGACCATTGCCTGACCCCGCTGAGTGCAGCCCCTCACCCAGCCTGGCACTTGAGTGGAAAGTAGCAATGGCTGGGAAGATGTCCAGAACAGGTGAGGACAGCCCCCCACAAGAGCCCGCATTTCAGCTTGGAGGATGAGCACACTCAGAAGCTTCCTGTGCTGCAGGAGGCGCACAGACCTGGCCGGGAAACGATTTCCCCCGGCATGAAAAACAGAGCAGCCTGTGTAGACACTACTTAAGAGCAAAGGGCATTGGAAATTTAAGTCTGGGAAGGTGCTAATGACCAAAGCCCAGGGTGGCTTACCTACCAGAGGACACTGGGGGCAGAGGACAGATGGGGGGCCATAAGCTAGACCACCCTCCCCACAATGCCTGCCCACCATCTAGAGCAATCTCAAGGATATTAGGAGAAGAAAGGGCAAAGCCTTGCAGGAACTGAGTTTAAACACCAAATGGGGACTTCCCTGGTGGTCCAGCAGCTAAGACTCCGGGCTCCCAATGCAGGGGGCCTGGGTTCAATCCCTGGTCAGGGAACTAGATCCCACATGCCACAACTAAGAGTTCGCATGCTGCAACTAAAAGATCCCACATGCCGCAACTAAGACCGGATGCAGATAAATAAATATTTTTAAAAAACCAACCCAAATGGACTAAGAAAACTCTGAAAATGACTGAGTTCATCCTGAACTGTCAAGATAGAGTTTTCCATATCTGTGGACGTGGGCGCATGAAAGCTAAAGTTCAGTTATAGAACCATAAAGAAAACAAGTCCCACACCTGAGATGTGTGGAACTGTAAATTTTTGTACTTGTTAGATTTACAGATGTTACAAAGCAATGAAGGAAGTACAGGAGCACACAGGGAAGCAACTTGCTGGGCCTGCAGGAGCTGCAGAAGGTGTCAAACAGGAGATGCCATTTGGACTATATCTTGAAGAAGGAAGAGGAGTTCGCAGGACTAGAAAGGGTGAGGACAGAAGGCATTCCACATGGAAAGGCACAGAGGCATGAAAGCATACAGCACGTATTTAGGAAGCTCTAAGAAGTTCACAGCTAGTGTGTTGAGGAATATAGTAAGCGATAAGCTGGTGAAATAACGTGGGTCCAAGGCCTTAAATGCTCTGCTAAGGAGTTTGGGTTTTTTACCTTGTAGGCAACTAAAAATGTAGATGTTAAGCGGGCGTGTAATTTTTTAGCATGCTAATTCTGGTAGCAGAGTAAAGGACAGGTCAGATGGTTTTGAGGCAAGGAAAGGACCAGGTAATGGTCTAGGCTTAGGGGAAGATGAACTAAAGCAGTAGGAACAGAGAGGTAAGTCTGGCTGAGAATTTTATTGAGAATCACTAGAACTGCATGACTGCCTCAATATGAGAGTGAGAGAAAGGAAGGAATGGAGGATGATAAAGTTTCCAGCCTAGGAGACCTGGTAGATGGATGGGGGTATTAGCCAGTTTAGGGAGTATGGGGGGTGGGGTGGGGGGAGCCCCTTTCTTAAGGAAAAGTATGGCCAAGAAAAGCGTTCAGTTTGAGGTGGCTATGGGACATCTAGGTAGAGATGTCCAACAGACAGAAATATGGGCCTGCGGGTCCGGAGAAACGTAGGGGGTTAGAGTTACAAATTTGCAAGTCATCACCATAGAGGTAGGAGTTGAAGTCATGGGAATAGGTATAATCACGCAGGGGGACATTGTAGAGGAAAAAGAGTGAAGGTTCCTTCAGAACTCCAGAAAATACCAATATTTAAAAAAAGGACAACAGATGGACTCACTAGATTATAAATTATAAGGGCAGGAACTCTATTTTGTTTCACCGTTGTATCCCTCCCACCTAGCAAAGGGCCTGACTCTTAGAATGGTTTTCAATAAATACTTATGGAATGAATGAATGAATCCAATAAAGAAACTGCAAGCAGGCACATTCTTGCTGCATTCATCCAAGTCTTACAAGCAAGAGATGAATTCAGAATAGAACTGGCTAGAATGCAAGAAAGATAGAAAAAAATAAATAAAGCTTTGTTAATAGAAGCCCCCTCTACCAGCACATGGCATCTAAGTTTACTGAGAGTCCCATAATTTGGAACCATGCAGGTGTGAAAAAGCCAGGAGCCTTTACACTCCAAATGAAAACTAGGTTAAAAAAAATGAGTTTGCTCAGTGGTGACAAAACTGATGTCTCCAGGGTTTCTCAGGCACGTTCAGTTAAACGTTCTCACCAGACACATTGGCACAGGTCACATTATGAGTATTATCTCCCCACTGAGTCTGAATTGCCTGAATTCCCTCAAGACAGTAGCTGCTAAGCTAATGGCTAGGGAAGTGGGCGGAGCACAGAGCCAGTAGGTAAAAGACCAGAATCTTGAGGCTTAAAGACTAGATGGAGACAAGATATTTGGCTGGGTTAAAAAGACACAAACTTGACCAGAAACAAACAGGCCTCATGCTGCTTAGTTTTTAAAGGAATCGTATGGTTGAAAAAAACTACAAGTCCAGCTATCAGTAGCCTGGGAGCATTCTAGATCCCTAGGGCAATCCATAGACCCCTGGTAGGCAGTTCACCTAGAAATGACCAAGGGCGGCAATACGTAAGGAAGATTTTTCCCAGAGTGCAAAACAAAGGTCTTACTCCA
Organism: Lagenorhynchus albirostris; assembly: GCF_949774975.1. Lineage (NCBI taxonomy): Eukaryota > Metazoa > Chordata > Mammalia > Artiodactyla > Delphinidae > Lagenorhynchus > Lagenorhynchus albirostris. Next base: position 77,703,466 of record NC_083099.1, on the reverse strand, counting down.
CTCCCAGAATAGAATACTATACCGGTCCAGCAGCACGTGGTTAGTGGTATAGACCAGTGACTTGTGTGTTTTCCTTTCTCCCCTTTCGAACTGGGAGTTCTTATTGCGGTTTTCCTGCTCCCTCGCATATCATTGTGTAATGAATGTATTAGGAAAATTACCTTGCCTTTAAGCTTTAAGAAAGTACTGTCTGGACTTGAGGCTGATGATAAGCTAAGATGAGACTTTGTGACAGTCTTCCTTGGGAGGATGGTGTGTGTCTTAGCTACTTGGGGAAGAAACATGTGCACAGATGTTGGGTAGGCAATTAGCAGTGTCTACCACAGAACTGAAAAGAGGGCACTCGCTGGATTTGAAAAATATGAGGATTGTGATGTTCTTAGAGTAGTTTAAGTCGAAATAGGAGGGGCAGGGGTGGAGTGCAGAGATGCCAGTTACAATGGGTTTAGGAGCAAATGGAAGTCGTGAATTTTTAAGATTTTGCCAGTGAAAGGATCATACTGATCATCGCTTTCCTGGTTACGCTCCAAGACTTCTTGGTGGGGATTCATTTATCAATTTTTACCCCCAGGTGAAAAATTGTTCAGGTCCAATTTTTACCCTGGGTATTGCTTATGTTTTCTCTGGGGCAAAGAGATCATTTCCAGACCCTTTGCTTTCCAGAAATCAAGCCTTGGAGTAGGCTCTGCAGCAAGGATCATGCTATGTATTTGAAAGGTGAAGATCAAAAGCGACATATTTAATGGACCAGGCAAAATCAAGCTGCCTCGCTAGTATCCTCCATGATGATTACTAAACTTCTTAGCTTCTTATGGAGAGATTTAAAAGAGAAAATATAGCAGTAAAGTATGAAATATTTTTGTACAGCTGAGACATAGAAGCTACTACACGTAGAACCCCCATAACTAAGGTGATGCCTAATTCATTCGCTGGCAGCTACTGGAAATGAAGAGGATGGAAGAGAAAAGACCAGGGCTTCCCTGGTGGCGCAGTGGTTGAGAGTCCGCCTGCCGATGCAGGGGATGTGGGTTTGTGCCCCGGTCTGGGAAGATCCCACATGCCGCGGAGCGGCTGGGCCCTTGAGCCATGGTCGCTGAGCCTGCGCGTCCGGAGCCTGTGCTCCGCAACGGGAGAGGCCACAACAGTGAGAGGCCCACGTACCGCAAAAAAAAAAAAAAAAGAGAAAGGACCAACTTTATTATATTCAGGAAAATGCTCTTTTAATTAAGGGAGGAAGATTGTTTGGTAGTGTTGATAATAATTTCGTTGAGATAAGAAAAAAAAAAAGCTCCAGGGTGCTCTCTGCAGATAGGACACAAACACAGAAAGGGGAAAAACAGTGAACTGTAGCTCTTACTGCAAACACTTTCATCAACATAAAAGCCACCAGCCACAGTATACGTGAAGGAAAAATTTTAAATGTGACCCTTTCCAAATAACTTTACCACTAAATCCCAGCTGTAAATGACCCCCTTACCAAAGCAACAAATGCTGTTAGTGGTGAGTCATCTGCTGAAGTCTGCTCACCAATTCCCGCATAGAGTAACCCCGATTATGAGGGACTGACACCTACCGCAGGGCATGGAGTACATTCTGTGAAAGCCGACTCTGCATACCATTTTGCAGAACTGGTGTGGGACTTGCTGAAACAACCTGTGGCTCACAGGTTTCCCATGGGTTCTCTCTTCCATCATTTTCTTCCTTCTTTGGAAGGCAGCCATGAGAAGTGCATTGTCTACCTTCTCCACCTACAGCCCAAGGAAATGAAAAACTGAAAAAGAAACTGGAGGACTGCTACTTAAATTGCCTGCTACTCTGCTTCAAAAATAAAGGCACTTATGTGCATATTACTTTGCATGTGATTTGCTTTTCATATAAAGTTGCTAAGAGTCTCTCCTGGCCCCAGCCCTCTCCTATTTTGACTTCTATCTCTTCAAAATTCCCTGTCCCTACTTCGATAAAAATTCCCTGAGCAATCACTATGTGATAGCTGGTAATGAAATGGTCAACTGCAGACACAGTCTTTGCCCTGTTAAAGCTCATAGTTTAGTGAGAGCTAAAAATAGGTAAATAATTATAAGTGTGATAAATGCTATTGCGTTTCTTTTATTTTGCTTCAAGACAGGCAGATAGCTTATCTCTGAGTCTTGGTCTATGCTTCCGTACATCCTGACATCATTTCTACCACTTGATTCCAATTATACCTCTCATACCTGCCCATCCCTGCCCTCCTTTCAGACTAATTCCTAGGATTCCAGGTCATTGAGCAGCTAGCTTAGAGACATTAGCAGGGGAGTTCTTCTTTTGGCTGTAGAACCAAGTGAGAGCAGATAAGTCAAATTCTTCCCTTAATTAAGTATACCTTTATAACCCACAAACCACAGTCTTCAAACTGTTTCTTTTGATCCTGAATTTCTCGAGTTGAAATCTTCAGGCATTTCAAAAATGCATTTTCCATCATTGGATTCTGGTTTTCTGGTTGCTGATCAGTCTGCTGCCCTAAAAATGAGTAACGTAAAACTTTGTCTCAGTGCTCTGTGAGAGGGAAAGGTTTGTAAGGAAATTAAATGAGGGAATTCCCTGGCGGTCCAGTGGTTAGGACTCAGTGCTTTCACTGCCGGGGCCTGGGTTCGATCCCTGGTCGCGGAACTAAGATCCTGCAAGCCATGCCACGTGGCCAAATAAGTAAATAAATAAATAAACAGAAATTAAATGAAACAAATTATAAAAACTTGGAGGACTATATAAGCAGTTTAACTTGTATGCCTCATATGTTTAGGACATGCAAGGACAGCTATAATACCATGAGAAGTCATAGGATAAAATAGGGGGTTAATAAATTTGTCCTCAGGACTTCCTTGGTGGTCCAGTGGTTAAGACTCCACACTTCCACTGCAGGGGGCTCAGGTTTGATCCCTGGTCCAGGAAGTTCCAGATGCCGCGGGGTGCGGGCAAATAAATAAATAAATTAAATAATCGAGCTCAAGAAAAAAGTTACATCCCATGGGAGGCAGAATCTCCCACAGAATAAATAAATAAATAAATAAATTTGTCCTCAGATGATTTGGATTATGAAGCTGAGGGGATAAGAGAAAAAAGAGCATTAATATATACTCCCCCCATCAATGCTGTAATGATGATATATAGTTGTATTGCTAATAGGAAATGTTTGTATTTCTAGCCAGGATGCCAATCAACAAAAAACATAAGCATAAGAAAATGTTAAGGGGTGATGGAAAATGGTATGACATTTATGTAATACTTCAAAGTTTTCGAAACAGTTTTGTATCTCTACCTCATTTGGGTATTACAAACCACCACTGAAATAATTAACACAGTTTTACAAATAGGGAAATTGAAACTCAGAGAAGTTAAGTGACTTGCTCAATATCACAAAGCTAATAAGTACAGATCCAAGATTATAAACCTGGCTTTCACCAGTGCTTTCTGTAAGGGGCAAGGCAGAATATTTAGTATATATGTTATTCATAGGCCACCCAACCAAGAAGAACAAAATTTGGAGATTAATAGTTTGTGGTGTCATGTCTTTCCTCCCTTCCTTCCTTTTCCCTCTTTTTCTTCCTTCTTTCCTTCCTTAACTTCTTTCCTACTTTACATTCAAGGGACAACCTTTTATTGCCCAAAGGAGCTCCTTACTGGACTAAATACACAGATGGACATACGAAAACACCAAAAAAGGCTTCTTTTCTTTCAGTTTACTTTCCATTTGACTTAAGACCAAGTATACTAAAATGACCTAATCCCTAGCACATTATCTAATTGAGTGGGCTCAATTTAACCACAAAAAGCAGATGATAAATTCAGAGAAACTTATAGAGGGCCAAGCTGTAAATCCAGAAAGCAGGAAAGCAGGAGGAACATAACTCCATAGCAGAGGAACACCAAAGCCAAGACATTTCAAAGAGACTGTAAATTAAATCTGGAGAGCAATAGCTCACATTTATAAAGTATAGTATTAGAGTTCAGTTCTCTTGAGTTCAGCAAACATTTACTGAGCTCCTATTACATGCCAGGCACTGAGCTGGGCACCGGAAACTCAAAGATCCACGAAGTCCTGCCATCAGAAACACTCACCAGGAAGGATTAAAAGAGAACCATAAAAGAGGAGCATATGCCTAACTTCTATTATTTAAAACATACTGTTCTGGTGGATAGCTGATGCTCCCTGTAGTGATAACTCATTTGAAAATTACCCATTTTGGGTTTGCCCAGTGCCCGCGTACCGCAAAAAAAAAAAAAAAAAAAAAAAAAAATCTAACTGGGGAAACTGAGAGGTTTCCCTCTCAGGTTTCCCTCTCAGAACAGGAAGGTGAAAGTGCTCTGGAAACAACTAGGTGAGGCACCTAACCCAGACTTGGGAGGTAAGGGGAAAGCTTCTCAGGGGATGTGTCACAAATGGAGAAGTGAAGAATAGGTAGGAGTTAGTAAGGCAAAGAAAGAAGCTTTCAAGAAATCAGACCATAGCTGGGCCTAGGTTATGCAAGACTTTATAAATCACATGAAAGTATTCAGAGTTTTTCTTGAAACAAATGGAGAGCCTTGAATGATTTTAAGCAAAGACAAGGTCAGACTTGTATTTTAGAAAGATCACTGGTTGTAACATGGAGAGTGACTTTAGTGCAAAAATTCAGATGTAAAACTTCAGAGAACGTCTTATTTTCACCATGTGTTTGTAAAAATAGTTCAGGCAGATATGGTCGAAGTGAGTGGGAGTTTGCAATAAATGTTGTATCCATAGTCCACAGAAAACCCAATGTCAAAAAACATGGACAAAAATAATACTTAAGAATGAGACCCAAGATTATGATTTCTACTTAGCTCTTAAAACATAGTGAATGTGCGTGTTTAAACTGACATTGACACTTCTCAAGAGAACAAGGTAGAAAATAACACTGATGTCCTGTAATGCTTGTGGCATTACTTTAACTGCATTTGTAAAGTTGGCCCATTCTCCTAGCTGTTGGCAATTTAGTCATGTTAAGTCCCTTGCTCTGCTGCAAGGTGGCATTTTTTGGCAGTTGATGACTAAGCATATTATTCTACAGCAGCGTTTCAGAGGTTCATAGAGACTCACCCCCTCTTAATCAGGTTAAGATCTACATTAACAAAATGAATAATTTTTTTTTTTTTTTTTGCGGTATGCGGCCCTCTCACTGTTGTGGCCTCTCCCGTTGCGGAGCACAGGCTCCGGACGCGCAGGCTCGGCGGCCATGGTTCACGGGCCCAGCCGCTCTGCGGCATGTGGGATCTTCCCGGACCGGGGCACGAACCCGCATCCCCTGCATCGGCAGGCGGACTCTCAACCACTGCGCCACCAGGGAAGCCCCCCAGTTAGATTTTGAGTGGGAACAATGTTCATCTTATCACTGTATCCCAAGCACCTGGCACAATGCTTCACATAACACGGATGCAATACACATTAGTTGAATAAATGAAAGAAATAAGGCTCAATTTCCCAAGACAGTATTTTCAATGGTATGATCTCTCAATTAGCTCTAGGGCTAAGTTAAAAGGATCTCTCCAGACCCAAATTCCCACAGTCATCCCAATGGGTTTTGCCCCATTGAATGAGTGATACTTGAGTGGACCTCACAGTACCAATGAAATTTACTCTGGTGGGAAGGCTCAAAGTAATTTTAGGGCTCCTAACGCTGTCAGCAATAAATAATTGCAATAAAACTCTATTAAAGAAATGAATTAAGTAAGTGGAATGTGTCTGCATTTGAATGCTCCATCTGCAGAATTAAGGATGTATTTTTTTTCCCTAGAGCCTGGTCTTGGGTTATCCTGGGCTTTCCTCATAATTGCCTCTTAGGCAATCCATGTCATCATCAGTAAACCCAATCGTGTGTGTGTGTGTGTGTGTGTGTGTGTGTGTGTGTGTGTGTTCATTTACTAATAATTAACCCTGCTGGTAGAAAGAGCCAAAAAACGGTTATAAAAGTTATGGCCTAACAGACCCAGCATGGTTTGCTCTCTCTCCTCTTCCATTCTATCTCTCACTCACTTACACACGTGCACGCTCACGCCCAAAAGTTGGAAGGGCTGACTTTCCAACTTAATTGAAAGTTACTCACCTGACAAGCTCCAAAGGATGCACTCCTTTTTTCTTGCCATTTCCTCTTGAACTTCACACAGCATTAGTTCAATGTTCATAACTGCCTTAAAGAGGTCAGCCTGGGCTCCTTTAATCTCTAACTGTGCTTTTCCCGAGCTGATCATCTCTGAGATAGAGACACATGAGGTTTTCTGAAGCTCAGACAAATAGTCATGTTTCTTTTTCCCGAGGTAGAGGATATGCATATCCTCAATGATGTGGTAGTCCTGGAGGGTCAGTATCCTCTGGATCCACGCTTGGGCCTCATCTATCTTTTCCTGATCGGATCCCATCAGATTGAGGACAGGAAATCTATTTTCTCTCTTCTCTCTGGTCCCCTGGGGGACTGAAAACACTATCATAAGCAACCACAGAAGGCAGGTGGGTTTTAAACCAGTACAGAACAAAACACCATAGCCACTGTTTGCCCTGAGCATCCTTAGCAGTAGCAGCCTCAATTAAGTACCTATCTCTGAGAGCTTTGCTGGGTACAAAGAAAATCTAAATGTATAGTTTACAGTCTCCTTGGGGACACAGAGTTTAGCTTATCATGTCTTGCCCCTGCTGTGTTGCATTTGTCAATTTACAGATGAGTTCACCTTGTAATCTCATCCTGGATGCTAACCAACTATTATTTCTTGCTGAATGGGATTTTCCGTAAACTCTTGTTACCACCAGGTTTAAAATCAAATATCTCTGAAAGCCATAGATAAAGCCAATTTTTGAAAAATTGGAAATTATCATAGTATAATGAAACAAAGAAATACCCATAATTTCACTACCTGGGATTCCTTTTTATGTCTTATCTGTATATGACAGGACATTTTGCACCTCCACAACCAACAATGGAATATTATAGCAATGAAAAGGAGTGAACTTTAACTATACGGATAAATCTCAGAAACATACTTTGAGGGGAAAAAGTAAGTTGAACACTTAATATTTCTAGGCATTATTCTAAGTGCTTTACATGTATTATTTTATTCAATTCTCACAATCCTATGAAATACATACTATTAGTAGGACCCATATTACAAATGAGGAAACTGATTCAGAAAGTTACTAAGTAACATGCCCATAGTAATAGGACTTGTAAGTGGTGGCCAGGGAGCTGGTAGGTGTGTGGGCAACCTGACTCCAGTGCTCATACAATTCTGCTTCCCAGTGAGTGATCTCAGGACAGTAGTGGTCATTAGCATCTTTTCCCCTGATATAGCAGTTGGGTGGTACCAGGAGCTATGAAAAAGTACCAGGACATACCTAAAAGTAGGAGGGGGAGAATGGCCTCCCTCTGGTAACAATAAAAGCCAAAGTTTTAGACAACAGTAAAAAGTGACAGAGATTCTTATATTGATGACATACTTTTTAAAAAAACGCTTGTTCTGCCTGGGAGCTTATATTATTTTTAGGAGAAAATAAAAACAATGCATGGTGATATTTCATTTATCCATCATTATCAGGAAAGAAGAGTTGTTCTTCTAGGTAACTAAATTATTGAAATCACTCAAGGAGTCTCTTCTAGCACCAAAACATAATTCACTTTAACTATTTATTAGCTAAATACTTATAATAGAAACATACTTCCCTGCCTTCCTAAATAGTTTAACTTTTCCTTAATAATCTGAGATCATCATCATTAATCATTATTAATGTCTGTTACTGTCCTGTACTATAATTCCTTTATCGATGTCCTCAAAAATTACTGAAGTAAATGGCAACGCCTGGCCCCATTTTTCAGATTAATGATATAGGGACATTTGTATGTTCCTCTTGCATATTATCCTCTCCTAAAACTCCTCTTATCTAACTTCCCTAGAGTCACTGTGGTTTCCCAAACATGCAGTGCATTTGTTTGCTTCTGTGAGTTTTCTTCACTTTGGGTGCCCTACCCCCACCAACTCTGGCCATTGAAAATCTTGCCATCCTCAAAGCCCAACTTAGAACCATCTTGTCCATGAAGCCATTCTTGCTCCCTTCCAGTCAAAGGGCATCTCTCCCTCTTCTAGGCCACCTTGGGAGTCTGTCCATCCTCTCATTCATTATTTATCCCCTGGCATTTGTTTAATGCTTCGTAATTTACAGAACATTTTTACATAATCTCCAGTTATCCTCACAACAATCTCTCATTATCACCATTTTACAGATAGATAAATAGGTTCATAAGAGGTGCAGTCACAGGCCAGAGCTCTTCAAGTTCCCTCTTCTTCATTTCCAACACTGCTGGACACTGAAGGTCCAAAAGTGAACTCTTCTAATAAAGGGTATAAGCAAATCATTTCGACCCTAATAGAAAATATACTAATAGTTTCTATTGCTGGTTGAATGTCTGATGTTCTTAACATCTATAGAACACTGTGGATTAAAAGACTATTTCAGAAGTACACATCCTAGTTGTCATGACAGAGTTCCATCTCAGTCCACTCAAACTCCTCTACAGGAATGGAGTTATAAGACAAAGTTAATCCTTCTCCAACAACTACCAGGATTGGTTTAATCCAGTGATCCCCAGACCTGGTTCTGCAGCAAAACTGACCAGGAAGCATTGAAAAATATACATGTTTGGCCCAGACCCAAAGTTCCTGAATCAGAATCTGTAGAGTTGGGCCATACATATTTTTGTTTGTTTGTTTGTTTTAAAGTTTCCATCACAATCCCAATGATTACTCAGGTTTGGGTAGCATTGGTTTAATCCACTTATTATTATCTGGTATTACTGAGATGTATTTTCTATGATTACTAATAAGTAACCCCATTTAGATGGCACTCCATTCAAATCAGAAAGCGTAACTGGCTTAGTAAGCTTATGAAAAAAAAAATAGACATCTATTTGTGAACGAACTACCCACACTGTGGATTACCTACTTCAACTTAGCTTCTCTCTGTTCATATCATGAAACTAGACTGAGCAAAAACAGAATCATAGTCAGGTATAGAGCACATTGGTATCCAGGCAGGAGCACAATGAAACATGTTTGGCTTATTTATTCATCTTCTCCCCTCCATTAGTTCGGATGATCAAGAATAAAATGAGCCTATGATGGTAGACTCTATTTCTAGATCCGTGAGTTTCTTACTCACCACCAGGGTAATTGTTGAGACCCTGCAGCTTCAACTTATTCTTTTCCATTTCAGTGCTGAAAACCTACGAGAAGCAAAACAGAGACGAGAGTCCTAAGTGGGGCTTTTAGCCACTGTCATCAAAATCCCTCTCTCTACCTACACTCACATACTTGACCTCATCCACTCTTTCATCCCCCATTTCCACTGCCACAAATCTAAAGCAGCCTTTAGGAAAGTCCTCGGGAACAGCAAGTGCGGCACTGCACTCTATTAGAACATGTAGGGGAAACAAGTATAGGAAAAATGGAAAAGAAAAAACAAACAAAAACACCTTAAAATCTGGCATACAAAAAAGGAGAATGTACATCCCAAGGCAAAATATCATTTCTTCATTTATTCATTCATTCATAGATATTAATGCCCTGCTAATTGCACATTAGGCACTGAACTAAAGCTGTGGATATGTCACTGAAGAAGACAGAGGAAGATGCTCTTGTAATCAATAAAACAAATTCATTTTAAAAAGTGATACACACACCATGCTTTGTAGATTAAATAAATGATCAATTCCTGTAAAGTGCTTATAATTGTACCCAGCATATTATAAATATTCAATATGTTAGCTATTGTTATAATTATTAGTATGTGACAGTCTACACACAAAGATTTATGTATATTGCCAGGTAGATCCTTTAACATAGTATCTATTTGAAAACACTCATCTCTCCTAGGGTTTGGAACCACCATGCCCAGGGTCTTCCTTGTTTAAAGTTGATGCAATTGGCAGTAATTCTTCATTGAAAAAGATGGTAAATAATGTAGTAAAGACTACATTTTTCATTGCATCTGAACTTTAATAATGAAGTTTCTTAATCTGTAGTACTTTTCCTTCATAAATTATATTTGCAGCTGCTATTTACAGAGCAAAAAAGCCCTCAATCTTACCATGCTTATTTAGTACCTGGAGAGGTCATAACAGGGAGGGACTTCCCTGCCCTCCAAAACAAATGACATAACATTATCTGCTGATAAACAGACTAATGACAGCTGCCAAACACAACATGGATAAAAATCAGTTCTCTTGCAAAGTCACTTCAAAGTCAGTGTGTGTCGCAGGGTTAGAAATCATTTAGGCAAGGCTTTTGAACTGAATGTGAAAGAAAACTGTAACTTAATCAGTATCAATAACATAGAGGGTGTGGATAACAAGCAGACAGGCTGCAAGTAGTTTGGAAAAGTAGATCCAAAGGACAAGAATTTGGCAGTTTTTCCAGCTCTGTCCACAAATGACTAACACCTCATGTGAGGAATGTGAGGAGTGTTCCTAGTAAGGAGTTCCTTTTCCTGAGACGTGATGTCTGGCACAAGGTAGATATGCAAAACATATTTGTTAAATAACCAAATGAATGACTGTTCATGGCCTTTTACAGATACTCAGTGGCACCCAGGACGATTATCATCATGAAATACGAGTGAACACAGTATTTCAGTCAGCTGGGGAGTTATTTACTCGTTGTCATCCATGAACTGGAAATTCATGAGTGTGTGAACATAAATATCACTTTATTGTGAGCTCAGTATGGGTTGGTCTTCCTGAGTCAGGTCCACTCTAGATGCCTGACAAATCCATTTTCTGGAATGTAGGGACCTTGCCAAGGTAATGCCCCCTGTGAAGAACTGTGTAAGTTGCCCTCTGATCTTTCTGAACATACACCCCTCATTGAAAGACTTATTTAGGAAGAAAAGATGTGCTTAGCAGAAGACCAGAGGTGTACACATATGTGTACGTGCACGTCATACCTCCACATGGATATAATGTAGTGTTAACATTGAAAAAAGCCTGAAGGAATGGTCCATGTTCAGGGTATAACATAAATTACTTTGTAAGATAATCTTCTCCTTTGAGTTACAAAACTGAAAGCTGTATCATCTTTCAAGTTATTTTTTCTGTGGTTTTGCTTAGTGGTTCAGAACACAGGCTTTGGGGTCAGACCAACAGACACAGGTTGGTATCTTGGCTCAGCCACTGGATTGGTGTGTACATATTAACCTCTGGTCCCATTTGTAAAATGGAGATGACAATAGTGGCTTCATCATGGGACTGAGGGGAGAATGAAGAGAGACAGCTTCTTCTTGGCACAGTATCTGGCTGATGCAACTCATGGCAACTACTGTTATTATTAGCCCCTGGGGGAGCCCTCAGACTGTGGTTGATCTTTTCTGTATTGTTGAACCGCCATTTACATTTCTGTTTGTATGTTGAAGAGAATGAGAGCCTTCTTTTCTAGTTGTGGTTCATTCCTCTTACAGGGATGTGGTGCTTTATGGACAGTCCAGAGATGTACTCAGGGCACCTATCTGGGCCCAGTAACAGTCCTCTGCTGGGGGCGGGGGGAGGACTGGTGAACTTCATTCGAATGACAGGATGTTTAATTTTGTCAAGAAGGTAAGCTACTTCATTGGGTAATTCACCGATCTTTCAGGTCAGCTGTGGATGAGACAGTGGTGTACTGGAGCTGGCTTACACTGGCTCATGAGACCCCACTGTGAACACCTCTTTCCAATTCCTTCTTTAGTGATGTAACATGGATAGCTTGACATCAGCAATGGAAATCAGTAAACACTACAAACTTCCCTGTGTCTAGTGAGGCAGCAAGAGGAATAAGAACCTTTACACTTGTTCCAGAAAAGAACAAGATAGAACAAGTCTGTTTCCTTGTAGGGAGAGAAAATGGCAACCACCCACACGGAGACAGCCTGGGAGGTGGGAAAGAGAAGGGGTAGGAGTAGGGGACCCCATAAAACTAGGAGGTTGCTTACCTTTAAGGAGCAGAGGGAAGAATAAATGCCAGCAAAGGACAAGAGAGAAGCTAGGTAGTGAGGTTAACATGGCTTGTACAATGACATTCTTTACTAGGTCAGAAGTGAGCAATTTATAAAAATTAAATTTCACCAAGTTAGACCATCACCATGCTGTACAGCACTTAACAGGCCCCGTGTCTTACTCTGGAGATACTAAACAGATGTTGTTGAGTGAATGAATGAACAAACGAACTGAAGTACATTTCTAAGACATTAACTTACCTTATATAACTGCTGTTCTTTTGGGAAGATCACAAACTTTACAGTTAATTGTTGCAAATGGTGTCTGGCAAACATTAAAACTTCATTAAACATAATCTCTGCTGCTTCAGAGATTCCAGTCCCAAGGGCAGGAAAGGAAATGGAAGTTATATTTAGCTCAAGGCATTTTCCCAAGCATTTCTTCATTGCAGTTTCCAATGTCTGCAGGAAAAACACAAATTCAACATCAGCCTTGAGTCAAAAATAAGACTTCACTTACCCCTTAATCCTGCCTGTATTTTACAATGCCAGCCTCCACTATTCCTCAGGGCCATGTCCATCCCTCCTCAGAGAACAGGAAAGGTACCACTCCATAGGGGACCCATTATAGCTATAAGGTTAGATGATGAGAAATGAAAGGGCTGAGAAAGTGGTCCATTTTGTGCCATTCAGGACGTCTGAGCATCGTGATTTCCCTCAGTTTATGTAGCCTTCTCCCCAGGTTAGAGAGCCAACCTTCAGTTTATCCCCACTTACCTGCCACTTCTGGGTCAACATAAAGAGCTTTAATAAAAGGAGGTAAAGGTTAAAGTAAGTAAGCAACATTTATTTAATGTCATTAAGATCTGTTACATAATTTATTTTTGGCAGATTTACACTTCCATCAATGTTTCAACATTCAAACTGAATACTAATGTAGGAAGGTTATCTAATAACCTTCCTACATTATACTAATATATATTATACTAATTACATATACTAATTACACTAATATATATTAGTTATACTAATGTAGCAAGGTTTTACTAATGTAGTAAAAACTGAGGGGTAGAGAGTGACTGGAGGACCAATTTGGGATTTGAGGGCTCTCTAAACAAGAGAAGACCAGAAATGGAGACAAAATAAAGATAGACAAAGTTAGAAAAGGGGATTAAGTTTCCCTCTCTCCACTTGTCAGTAGGTTCCCCCTATTCTTTAATGCATGTAATTTACGTCCCTCAGTTGTAGAGTCAGGCAGAAAGCTAAGCTCCACCACAGGCACAGACGCCACAGGCGATAGATTTGACTGGAATGGTATTGGAAGGGAGATCCAGGTACTCCTGGGATTTAACAGATGGCAGGAGATATGGAGAGGCTGAATCCCAGGCCCACTAGTAAAAGGCCTACAGGGTCACTGGGTGCGCTGAGGTGAACAAGTGTGCAGACTGAGGGAGCCCTGATGTTTCTGTGTCTATTTGCGGTAGGTCCACTTAAAATTTAGACATGGGTTAGGTGATATTTTAAATTAAACTTCTTAAGATAACTTGTGACAGCAATACCTGTTTAGTATTTCAGGTATTCACAGGAGTACTAGAGAATGGGGATTATTCCACTTGACAATAACATTTCATGAATGTAATCACAGGATGGAAATTCAACAGACGACATAGACTCTGGAGATACAGAAAGATAAATTTATTTTGACCTTACCAGTTTTTGTTCAGAATATCCTGAAGGCCACAACACATGGTATACGTATTTGCAGGGCAATTTAAATCCTTTTGTGACCAGTACCAACTGGGAATCTAGTGGTGTTTTAGTCATATTTTGGCTAAATTCCCTTTCTATTTCATCTCCTGCTGCTTGTAGAATTGATTTTGACACAGATGTAGCTCTAAGACCACCATGTGTATATACAGAATTAACAATTACATTCGTCTGAAAAGGGAAAAAAATGAACAAGATTCAGTGTTAAATTACTTTTTCTTAAATGACTAATTTAAATCTTTATTTCCCTGAAGAGCTTTGAAAAATACATTTGAAAATCCTAAATCCACAGAAATATCACTTAATAATGGATATAAAATTTCCAAAGCGTGATCATTTGACTGCCATGAATCTGTCTGTCCTAGTCAGAAATTAGGTAAAGTATGTAGATGATACAAGTTTTATTGCAAACATCTGTCAGCCCCTTGCTGGCTTATACCCCCAATATCCCAGATTCACAGCATTCTCTATGATTTGTTTTAAGCTTTATCCATAAGTGGTTTCACTCTCTGCCCCACTGTCATCACTTTTTGCTGTTTCTATGTGAATTTTCATTTTGTCTTACAGAGTGGAAATAAAATTTCTCAGGCAATTTCTATCCCCTAAAGTTTGTGTTTTTTAAGGTAAGTAGTACATGGTGAAAGAAAGCACAAATGGGACATAAAAGTCTTTGGTGGGAAATAAATAAAAATTAAAAATAAATAAATAAAAATAAAATAAATAAAAAATAAAATATTTAAAATATTTTAATATTTAATAAAATATTTATTATTTATAAATTAATATTATTTATAAATAAATAAATTTTATATTTTATAATTTTTATATTTTTAAAATATTTTAAAATATTTTTTATATTTATATTTTTATAAATAAATAAATTTTATAAATAAATTTTATATTTTATAATTTTTTATATTTTTTTAATATTTTTTAAAATATTTTTTATATTTATATTTTTTGTTTATATTTTTATTATTATATATTTATTTATATTTATATTTTTTATTTATATTTATATTATATTATAATTTATAATATTTTATAAATAAAATTATTTATAAATTAATAATTTAATATTTAATAAAATATTTAAATATATAAAATATTTAAAATATTTAAAATAAATAAAATAAAAAATAAAATAAAATAAAAATAAAATAATAAATAAAAAATAAATTAAAAGTCTTTGGTGGGAAATAAAAGTCTTTGGTGGCCTCCTTCTTGGTGGGGTCCCCAGATCCCCCAATTCATCCTGATGGCTTTGGCTCCCTTTGGGGGTAACTTCGGTACTTCTCATGGATGTTAATGAATGTGTCACTTTGAAAGTGAAATCAGAATTTGCAAGTCGGGGGCATTGGCATCCTTTACAAATTTTAAAGTTCCTTGTGTTGGCAATAATTAAATACAATAAAATTTTAGTTAAAGGGATAAGTTACTCAACCAGGATGTTTCCACTTTAATTTTAAATTGGCATATTAATGATTTATCAAATGAATATTTCATCTCATGGGGTCCCTGCAGTCTTCTTTCTAATTGTCTTGCAGGCAATAAATGGCATATTTTCACTTGTGATTAAGTCTATTTGATTGTGTCCATAGGAGGGTCAGATCCAGGGGAAAAATAGAGAATATAGCCTTATATTCTTTCTCTCTCTTCCTCTGTTGCAACCCTTGCTCCCTGCTGCCCCCTTCAGTTACTCATCGGTAATTTGTTGAACACCCAGCTGCATGCCCAGAGACCAGCCCCAAGGCTACAGAGATGAACAAGCCACGATTTCCACCTTCGAGGTACTCCCTGCCTGGCAGAGAAGCTGCACTAATTCAGAAATACCTAGGTTCACTGTTACCCTGACTCTCTCCCCTCCCTGTCAGGGTCCTCACCTTTGTGCCCTATGATCCCTGGCTAAATGCTAAGTTACACTTTGTATCCTCCACAGCTCCTGGCACAGAGCCATATACTCAGAATACAATTTACAGCTCCGCTTAGGTCTCCTGACTGGTCCAGCCTACTACTTTTGATCTGTCAATTCCTCTGTATCTCTCTGATCCGTCATTCTAACCACCCAGACCTCTTCTCCTGCCAATTTAAAACTCACATCTTCTGAAGTAATCCTTCTTGATCTACTACACTCCACTCTTGTCACAAATGTATATACTCTTAAATATGAATTCACTTTGTATTAAGACTTTTTTGTTTATTATTGCTAGGTTGCTTTAGAAATGTTCAGATGGTTTGTCTCCCTAACGAGATTTTTCAAATAGAGAATCTTTTTACATAAAAAGAATAAAATAGATTTTAAGTTCCTCAGAATCAAAGATTGTTCTATTTCCTCATGGTGCCTAAGAATAATGGCAATAATAATTATAAATACCACATGCCAAGTTTTATTCTAAGCAGTTTATGTGTATTGATTCCAACTCTAAGATATAAGTGCTATTATTATCCTTATTTTATGGATGAGGAAACTGAGGATCAAACCGTAAAGTAATTTGGTTCAGGTCACCCAGTTAGTAAGTGGCAAAGCTAGTATTGAAATCCAAATGGTCTGGCTATGAAATCCATACTCTTAACCTTACTTAAGAAGATGCTTTCTAAACCGTGTTTGAAATAGTATATGCTCAAAACATACTTGATAGGTAACAAACAGTTCAGGGATACCCTTTGGGAGTGCAAGAGAATAAAACAAAGACTTACTTCCTGCATTTCAATGTGGCCCTGGACAATCTGGAGAGTCAGGTTGTTCACAACCATAGTATTGAAAAGGTCGGTGGCTTCTTGACTCACCCGGGACCCCAGCTCGTTCCTCCCTAGGATGGCTTCTGAAACGGTTTTAAAGGCAGCAACAGTAGGGTCCTCATTGCTTACCAGGTGAATTTCTTTCAAATTACTGGTTAGTTGCATGTTTTGGAAATAATGCTTGATAGTTTCCACAATGACTTGTGTACACAAATCCAGAGGGAACTGGAAAATCCCAGAGCTCAGGGCTGGAATAGCTACTGTCTCAGGGCACCCATTACGATTGACAAAATCCAAAATATTTATAATGGCTCTACGCAGTTTATCGATACATTCCTGTCTATCCATTAACCCCCACCGAGGCCCAACAGCATGGATAATGAGTTTGCAGGGAAGCTTCCCTGCTCCTGTGATAGCTATGCCACCAGTTGGAATTTTGCCATGTAAGGAAACATATCTTCTGCTCTCCTCTTGGATTTCAAGGCCGCCAGCTTTCACAAGGGCCTGGGCCAGGCCTCCCCCATGAATGAGGTCTTCATTGGCTGCATTCACCACAACGTCAACAACATGTCTGGTGAGGTCATCCTTCCAGACAGATAACTCTAGCCTGGGCACCAGCATTTTTCTGAAGACTTGTAGAGACTCACTGTTACCTTCCTGGGCTGGAGAAACTAGGGTAAAGATACAGCTAAATTTTTTCTGGAGGACTTCCCACAGCTGATTCTCATTATTTTTTAAAATTTTGAAGTCATTGTGCTTAATGGAAATTTGCCGACTGTAGTTTTCTCTGAGATTATCAGTCTCTGGAAAGGGAGAGAAGATAAAAAATAAAGAAATGAGCAAGCGTCCCTTTGAAAAGGATGTAATTCTACTTCACACCAGGAGACTGAGCTTCTTCTGTGCAAGAGGAAAGACAAGCTTCCTCTAGCCCCCTTCCTGATTCTCCCTCTCACCTAGACCTGTAATTAGACCAAAGATATCCAAGAGTTTTCAATGGTAAGTCACCATAAAGTGCTTAGTCGTGTGCCCGGCATACAGTAAATATTCAATAAGTGGTAGCTACTATGATACAATGATGGTGGTTTAAAACTGTGCATATCAGGGCTCATAGATTTTAAAAATCTACATAAAAATGGCAAGTGTGGGAAGACCCATGCTTAAGGCACAAGTATTAGAAAGGACTTACTTATGAGTCAAAAATATGTGGAGGCTTTATTCATAACTCATTAGCCTTTGTCAGTGTCTTGGCTTGGGTTCTCCTAGGAGCTGATTCTGAGGCGGAGATTTGAGTGTAAGTTTATTTGGGAGGTTATCCCAGAAAACACCAGGGGTGTGGGATGGGAAGAGGAGAGTGGGAAAGTGAGACAGGGAAAGGAAAGAAATGAATAAAGGGGGTGTTACAAAGCAAATGAAGCTTTAACTCCACAGGGGGACAGTTTAGACCATGTGTCTCAGAATTATATCACCAGAGGGGTAAAGGAGCTGGGATATTTGTCCAGTTTTTATCAGTCATTGGTCGAGGATGCTCCTGGGGACATAGTCCAGCACATGGGCGGAGCACTGACGATATGACAGTAAACAATTCTCCACCATACTCTAGTTTTGTAGCGTGATTTTGGTGGAATTAAAACTGATTGGCTGGGCTTCCCTGGTGGCACAGTGGTTGAGAGTCCGCCTGCCGATGCAGGGGACACAGGTTCGCGCCCCGGTCCGGGAAGATCCCACCTGCCGTGATGCAGCTGGGCCCGTGAGCCATGGCCGCTGAGCCTGTGCGTCCGGAGCCTGTGCTCCACAACGGGAGAAGCCACAACAGTGAGAGGCCCGCATACTGCCAAAAAAAAAAAAAATAACTTATTGGCTAAAAATTATTTACTGCATGTGGCAGCAAGATGATGTGCTGCTCAGATCCCCCTTCAGTGAAGGGGGCAGTATGGTTAGCTGACAGCCTCCAGTTGTTAGCCCCTCAGGGCCCATCTCAGCCTTCCAACCCAGGTCACGCTATTCTCAGGGTGGCTCCCATCAATGGCTGAACAAGGCCATTGATGTCCAATGTGGGACTCCGCCAATGAGCAACCTCAGACTGGCAGAGCTTTTTTTTAAAAATTAATTAATTAATTTTTGGCTGCATTGGGTCTTAGTTGCTGCATGTGGGCTTTTCTCTAGTTGCGGTGAGCAGGGGTTACTCTTTGTTGTGGTACGCAGGCTTCTCACTGCAGTGGCTCCTTTTGTTGCAGAGCATGGGCTCTAGGCGCACGGGCTTCAGTCGTTGTGGCTCGCGGGCTCTAGAGCGCAGGCTCAGTAGTTGTGGCGCACAGGCTTAGCTGCTCCGCGGCATGTGGGATCTTTGCGGACCAGGGTCCGAATCCGTGTCCCCTGGATTGGCAGGCGGATTCTCAACCACCGCACCACCAGGGAAGCCCGGACTGGCAGAGCTTCGCCAGGTTTACATTACAGTCTGATGGTTCCACCTGCCCAATCCAGTTTCTTCTCTTTTCCTTTTACCTTCTGCATTCCTAACTCCATCTCAGTTTCCGCGTCCTGGAGAACCCAACCTGTGCCAGTGTATTTCATGGGGTCTAGGGCATCATTATTATATGCCACTGAGAAAGGAAAAACGATGCCAACTAAACCTATCAGTGGGTAGAGAGTAGCCTTACTTCAGAGATGTGAAAAAAATGTGTGCCCTAAAACAGATTATAGTGTAGTAATTATTTTTTACTTCAATTCCCATTTCTAATCTGAGCCACCTAGAAAGACCTCTGGTGACCTCAATTACAATCACCTAAAAGCAGCAGCACATGAGTAGTCCGAGCCAACAGGCTTGTGCTTTGGTTGAAAATCTCAAGTGGGCCACCCAAGTTTAGGAAGGTTCCGTTTTGGCTCTTTTTTTTTTTTTTCTTTTTTTTTTTTGCGGTACGTGGGCCTCTCACTGCCGTGGCCTCTCCCGTTGCGGAGCACAGGCTCCGGACGCGCAGGCTCAGCGGCCATGGCTCACGGGCCCAGCCGCTCCGCGGCATGTGGGATCTTCCCGGACCGGGGCACGAACCCACGTCCCCTGCATCGGCAGGCGGACTCTCAACCACTGCGCCACCAGGGAAGCCCCCGTTTTGGCTCTTACAAGCCTTGTTGAGCAAGGAGACAATCAGTGGGTCACCTCTTATCAACAGTTTCAGTTCTAGGGCTGTGGTCAGAAGGGTCTCACATCTTGTGGGCAAAGGATAAGATCAACGGGAGCCCTAAGGGAACACATCTGCTGGTGCCACATTGCTTCCGAAGCAGTCCCCCTTCTGAGGCATATGCCCGGTCCCCACAAGGTCCTGCAGTCACGCACCTGAGCATCTTTGGGGGGAGATAGTCTCCTCTGTATTCCCCTTTCTCCACTGAGGAAAGATATGAGCAAAGATTTTCTGAGACAAGAGTGGGAGTGAGGTGATCCTACCTGATTTCTCATTGTAAGCTGCTGCTCCGACACCCTGTGAAAAGTGAGAGTGGTTTAAAAAAAATTGAGACCGAATGATTTACAGATTACTGATAACAAATACCGCTTCATAAACACAAAGCAACAGAAACCTTCCTAAGAACACTGGGTTTGAGGGGGAAGGGGAACACGTTTGTTTGTTTAATCAGTGTGCCTGAAATACCTGAAATACTAAATGTTCCAGCCAACACTGACTCTACCCCTCTTCCCTAGAGGCCAATGCACTTTTAATTCTGGATGGGATGAAGGGCTGGAGATTACCACTTGAAAAGGTCACAGACCAAAATGACCCAAAACTCTCGGACAGGATCCAATCTCCAAAGGTTTGTGGGGTTTCTCTAGACAGAACAACATGGGGACATGAGCCTCATCAGCTACACCTCCCCATCTACCACTTTCAATTGCTTACTTCATGATACAAGCCTGAATGTGGAATTTTCAGGATAAACAAATGAGGTGCCTTTTCCCTAGTCCCTTATTTTTATTCCTCCTCCGTCCTCCTCCTCCCCGCGTGCTGCAAAAGTAGAATTGTTGAATGAGTAGAGAGAATAAAAATGATACTGAGGCGACATTCTTTTAAAAATCACCCATCCTCATGCTGACTCTGTTGATTATACTAGCATATTCTGAGTCCCCATCTCTCGCATGGGGCAAAGAGAAAACTTTTACTGGGAGAGTAAAACCAAATAAGTATACCAGTTATAACTGAAGACTCCAGATTTTTTGCTGTTACAGGAAGAACTATTCACGTGCTGATCAAAGTTTATTACTTATATACATTTATGCTTTTTACCTTGGAAAAGTCCATCCTCCAGGTCTCTGGGGTCTTTCAATGTTTACTCTGTTTTGTCTTTCCCAAATGTGGCGGCCTCCTTCTAGGAATGAATAGGATGTAATATGATGAGCATCTTAGGGAATTTGGTGAGAATACACAACAGGAAGACTAAACAAGATTTCTGATCTTGAGTGATTTTTAATTTCACTTGGTGAAGATGCACACATTGCTTTTGCTGCTGTTGTTACTGTTTACCCTCTATCCTTTACAGAGAGATTCAAAGAAGGGAAATAACTGTATGGGCTACAGCAGGGAAAGCTTTATGAGGAAGGTGAGGCTAGAGCCAGGCCTTAAAGGACGAAGCAGGCTTTTACATATTTAGAAGAGGATGATGATACCAAATGGTAAAACTAAGCACAGCATTCAAAGAGCAATGAGGAAAAAACCAGCCCATGGGTGAGTGAAGACCCCTGAAGGGTGTCCAAAGAGAGGGAACTGTGCTTATGCCTG
The DNA here is from genome assembly GCF_949774975.1 of Lagenorhynchus albirostris. NCBI lineage: Eukaryota > Metazoa > Chordata > Mammalia > Artiodactyla > Delphinidae > Lagenorhynchus > Lagenorhynchus albirostris. The sequence continues at coordinate 77,682,196 of NC_083099.1, read as the reverse complement.
TGGAGGACATACGTTACTGAGTTTGTGATAAATATCTCTGATCGAATTAGAAAGGAGATTGTCTGGATAAAAATCAGAGACCGTGGGAAAACATATTTTAATAATTTTTCCTTCTAACAGGTAGGAATGAAAGACTGTGAATTTTGAGGAGAATAATAATAAAAATGCTTAAAGACACCGTTGCCCACACTTGTTTCCACATAGTTGCCTCTAGGCCTCCGAAATGATTTCTGATGCCTCTACAATAGGAAAATTTTGTGCGACTCTCTACAGCATCAGAGCACCATCATTCTTTCCTTTTTTTTTGGTAATATTTATTTATTTTATTTTTGGTTTTGTTGGTTCTTCATTGCTGCGCACAGGCTCTCTAGTTGTGGCCAGCAGTGGCTACTCTTCGTTGTGGTGCGCGGGCTTCTCAATGCAGTGGCTTCTCTTGTTGCGGACCAGGGGCTCTAGGCATCTGGGGTCAGTAGTTGTGGCTCATGGGCTCTAGAGTGCAGGCTCAGTAGTTGTGGCTCACGGGCTTAGTTGCTCCGCAGCATGTGGGATTTTTCTGGACCAGGGCTCGAACCCGTGTGACCTGCATTGGCAGGAGGATTATTCTTACGTGTCAGGAAAAGCTGCAAGTCCAAGTATAATCCAAAAATGCAGGGAGAAGACGCATTTTTGCCTCCAGAGGGCACTGCTGTTTTCACAAAAGAAGGAAAACTGCCGCATCTGCTCCCACTGTGGGCTTCCAGTGGGTTTTTCTTTAGATGATGTTGCACTTGTTTTCTTTTTTTCTCATTATTAATTTTTATTGGAGTATGGTTGCTTTACAATGTTCTGTTAGCCTCCACTGCACAACGGAATGAATCAGCCATACACATACAGATATCCCCTCCCTTTTGTACTTCCCTCCCATTTAGGTTACCACAGTATATTAGGTAGGGTTCCCTGTGCTATACAGTATGTTCCCAGAAACCGTCTATTTTATACATGGTATCAATAATGTATATGTGTCAATCCCAGTCTCCCAAGCCCTCCCTCCCCACCCCTTCCCCCCTTGGTGTCCATACATTTGTTTTCTATGTCTATGTCTCTATTTCTGCTTTGCAAATAAGATCATCTATACCATTTTTCTAGATTCCACATATATGCTTTATGATACGATATTTGCTTTTCTCTTTCTGACTTAATTCATTCTGTATGACACTCTCTGGATCCATCCACGTCTCTACAAATGACCCAATTTTGTTCCTTTTTATGGCTGAGTAATATTCCATTGTATATAGGTACCACATCTTCTTTTCCATTCCTCTGTTGATGGACATTTAGGTTGCTTCCATGTCCTGGCTATTGTAAATAGTGCTGATAGATATGAACATAGGGTGCATGTGTTTTTTTTGAATTATGGTTTTCTCTGGGTATACTCTTGTTCAGACCAGGCTTCAAGGGCCCTGGGATAGACTTGACAGTGGTGGATGACACTCTTTTAACCCCAAAGAAATTAAAAACAAGGAGCGTATTGTCCAAAACATTCAATCTCTTCTATTTTATTTTAACAACAATAGCAACAAAAGCCTTCCCAGCTTTCCATCACTGGTTCCTACTATGTTCCTTTCTCTTCATGGGCAGCATGAAGGAGCTGACTCTCCATCCACCTGTCTGCTCAGCCCACTGCAGTCTGACTCCCAGCTCATCCCCAGCCTCCTCTGAAACTGCTCACAGTGTCTTCCACGTGGCTAACCCCAGTGGACTCTCTTCTGTCCTAATCTTTATTTGACCTCTCTCTATAGTTTCATTCTTCATTTCATTTTCTGATTCCTGAACCTCTGCTTTTTGGCTTCTCCTATACCATCTTCCCTTGGTTCTTTTGTTACCTCTCACTTTGCCTTTACAGACCTTTCCCCTGGATTCAGCCTCAGTCAACTGTCCCAGGATTTTGTCAAGAGGCACGTCTCAGCTCATTCAAGGGTGATCTCATCCACTCTCACGACTTCAACTCACCAGATGCAAATATGACTCCCACATCTGTATCTCTAGGCTCTCCTAAGCCTCACTTTTCAAGACTACCTGAACGTCCCATAGTCCCCTCAAACACAGCCTCTGCAAAACTGGACCCATAGTCTCCTCATTTCCACTCCCCGCACCGCTACCTACCCTCACCCAACCCCCTCCAAAATCCATGCTTTATCTCCTAGATTCCACAGCTTGGTAAATGATACACCATTCATCCACTCAAGTCAGAAATCTAGAATCTTCTCTTCTGTCCCATATTCAACTCATCACTGGGTCTTGCCCACCTAAATCACTTTCAGGTACGGCCCTACCCTCCTTGCCCATTGTTACCACTTCACTTCGGGGCCTCAGGGCCCCTTGCCTGAGCTATGGCAATACATTCTTTTTAAACATTTAAATGTACTTAATTTTATGTTTTATTGTTTGAATTGTTCAAATTTTGAAAGTATAAAAGGCTCCCTCCTACTCCCCTCACTAAATTCCCTTCCCAGAGGCAATCACTGTTATTAGCTTCTCCTGTGTCCTTCCAGAAGCATTTTTACACAAAAGCATCTTTTTTTCCTCACAAAGAAGGCATTTATTTGAAAAGCACTCTCTGCTCAAAACCTTCAGCAGACTCCATCACCTGTGGTAAAGATCAAGCTCTTCAGCCTGGCATTCAAGGGTCTCTTTGCCACATCCGTTTCCCAGCCTCCCCATTACATACCCAATGCTCCAGCGGAACTACAGTGCTGCGAAACTACTCGATGTTCTCCAAACTCTCCTTCACCTCTGGGTCTTTGCCTTCATGGGGAGGAAGCTCTGGGACTTCACCTTGGTCAGAGTGCTCTTCAGAGCCTGTGCCCATCCTCAAAAGGTAGCATGTTATACACACTGCTCTGCATCTTCCGTTTTCCATTTAATGTATTCTAGAGATCTTTCCATGTTGGCACATAGAGAGGGTCTTCCTTCTTTCTACTGCTCATTGCATTCCATTGTATAGATGCACTGTAAGTTATTCAACTGCTAGTACCCTCTTTTATGGACACAAGGAGTTTCTAATCTTTTTTTTTTTTTTGCGGTACGCGGGCCTCTCACTGCCGGGGCCCCTCCCGTCGCGGAGCACAGGCTCCGGACGCGCAGGCTCAGCGGCCATGGCTCACGGGGGCCCAGCCGCTCCGCGGCACGTGGGATCCTCCCGGACCGGGGCACGAACCCGCGTCCCCGGCATCGGCAGGCGGACCCTCAACCACTGCGCCACCAGGGAAGCCCTCTAATCTTTTACTATTATAAAAAAGGCTGTAAAGAACAACTTAGTACATAGGTCACTTCACAGAGGTGCTAATCAATAAACGGGACAAATTCCTAGAAGTGGAACTGCAGAATAGGGATGTATATGCAGTCGTAATTCTGATAGCACTGCCAAATTGCTCTTCATAAAGACTCACCCATTTCCAGTCTTACCAGCCACGTGCAAAAAAACCTTACCTCTGGCCTCTCCACCTCCATTCATCCCTGCATGGAAATGTGTCCTTCACATGATTGTCAACACCAGCTTTCTAAAATGCACATCTGACATGTCACTCTCCTGCTTGCCCTGCCTACGAGCCTTCCATGTCTCGTTAACCGATCTTGAAGACTTTTCACTGTCTAGAACTATGCTGTCCAGTGTGGGTCACTAGCCACACGTAGCTCTTGAGCACTTGAAATGTGGCTAATCACAACGGAGAGGTGATGTAAATGTGAGATAAACACTGGATTGCAACGACTCAGGATGACAAAAAAGGATGTAAAATATGTCATTAATAAGTTTTTAACATTGATTACATGCCTAAATGGTTAATTTAGGATATAGTGAGCTAAATAACATAAAATTAATTTCACCTGTTTGTAATTTAAAAATTATAGCTACCAAAAATTTTAAAATTAATATGTAGCTCACATTATATTTCTATCGGACAGCACTGGTCTAGACCCTTCCTCTGTCATCTCCCTTACTCATCACGGCTTCCCAAGGCCTCAGTGTCCCCTCTGTGCTTCAGATGCAGTGGTCTCTGTGCTTTTGATGCTCCCCATCCCTCCCTCTCCTTCTCTCTTTTAAGATTCTTCTTCAAACTTCCTATCAAGGCCTTCAAGAGATTTTGCTTTTTTAGTCACAAGTCTACCTCACCTTACCAGCAGGTGAGGTCAGGTGCCTCCCCTTTCACCTTTATTCCCTAGTACACAGGGCACAGCATGCAGTTCAGTATTGGCCAAATCGAGAAATGAGAGCAGAAAAGCCCCAAGAGCCAGTCTAAAGCATAGCGTTAGAGAAGGTAACATGTGATGTGTCACAACGCAGGTGAACAAATTCAAATTTTTAAAAAATGTAGGTAAGTTTAACCTGAATTCAGAATATTAATTACATTTCAGCTGCAAATAATAGTAACAACAGTAAGAGTTAAAAGGAATCAAAAACTCAGGAGAAACTTTCTTTGACTTGAGCATCTGCCCCAGCCTCCATCCTCACCAGGGGAGGCTTGGCCCTGGGCGCGTCTCTCGACCGCTTCTCCCCGGCCCGTTCCCCGCCCGAGTCCGCAGGAGAGGAGACCCGGGCGCCTGGGCGCCCTACCGTCCCGGGAACAGGGACGGGACCTACTCACCCGGCAGTCCGCGGCAGGGAGGGCAGCGAAGAGAGGAGCGGGTGCGGCTCTGCCGGGAACCGAGAGAGGTCTCCGGGAAAGCGAAACTGAAACTTTGCGCTCCAGGGCGGCGGGGCCCGACGCACCCCTGCCAGTGCCCGGCACAGCGGCGTCGCGAGTCGCGGCGTCATCCGCATGCGGAGAGCCATGGCTTCGAACCTCTGCCCGCCGTCCCCGCTGCTCGTGCGGGTGTCGCATCCCGGCACCCGCCTACCATGGAAGCTGGAAAAGTACTTCCAGAGCCGAGAGTCGGGCGGCGGGGAGTGCATCGTGCAGGCCCGGGACCGCAACGACCCCAACTCGGACACCTTCCGGGTGCAGTTCGTGCATAGGGCGAGTGAGCTGCGGGCCCGGGCTGGGGGGCAACCACCGTCCTTGGGAAGAGGGGAGGGGTGGGGGGCTCCATGCAGACCCAGTTCAAGCTGACCTAGGAGAGAGGGCGGGAGAAAGTCTGGTGGGGGACAGGAACCTGGGGGTCCTGCTGGCAAGAGGCGCAAACCCAGAGAGTAGGACAGAGCTCACAAGTGCCCAGTCTCTGACCTGGGCCGACTGTGCCTTAAAGTTGATACTTCGCAGTCTCCTCGCCGTGACTCCTATGTCTCAGCTCTCAGAACACGCTTGCCACCCCCAGCCCTTGTCACTTAGGAATTTCACTTTTATGTTTTACATAATTATTCCACTGATTTGTTTTTGAGAATTCGAAAAGTTATATATGCTCACTAGGGAAAAGGGAGAAAAGAATAAAGAAAACAACCTGGAGAGAAACAATGTGAACATTTTGATAGATTTCCTCCCAGCCTTTTCCTCTGAATGTCAGTAAACACATAGTAGTTCTAAAACTGAGTCTACACTTCTGATTCCTGCTGTTTTCACTTAACTCATAATGAGTGTCAGGGAAATGGGGAACTGGCAACAGTTTCAGGAACATGACTTTTAATGAGTGGGCGATATTCCATTATCATTAAGCTTTCCTTTCTACAGTAGAACTTAACCTGCCTACTTTAGAGTTTTGAATAGCTCCCTCACCTTATCACCAACCCACCATTCCAGGATATGCAGGGAGCAGCCCTTACTGGGAGGGTTGTTGGGGCAAGGTACAGATGCATGAGTAAGAGGATTATTTGAAATTGCTCCCATTTCTATGTGTTTGTATGTATTTAATGTCTCCACTGAAGGTAAGGAGGGAGTGTTGAAGAAAGGAAAGCACCAAATTGTGGTTGACAACAAACCTGTGACTATATTCCTGGAACCCAATGACAATGCAGCAGAGAACACCAGGCTGTCTTCTTTGACACAGTCACAAAAAGGGGCCAGCCCTGGTGAGAAGCATTCAAATGAAAAGGACATTTCTAGCGCTGTGGATTCCTGTGTCCAGAAGGTGAGTATTGAAGGAGCTAGGTATGTTCCTGCAGCTAACTCTCCAGTCCAAGGACCATTTGCTGAGGATTCATTATGAGCCTGGCACTGTTGTAGACATTGGGACACAGAGGTGAACACAACAGACAGGTCCCTGCTGGGGAGAGGTACATAGAAAGACAATAAGCAAGAAAACAAAATAAATAAAACCATTTCAGAGAGTGATACGTGCTAAGGAGAAAATATAATGGGGTTTCGCCTTAGAGCTTGACAGGGCCAGGGCAAGGAAGGAGAAGGAATCTGTGTTATTTCCGACCAGAAGTCAGAGTCTCTGAGGAGGTGACATTTGGCCTGAGACTTGAATGATGAGCAGGGGCCAGCCATGCAGAGTCATTGGACAAATCAACTGCCTACTGTGTGCCAGGCACTGTCACAGGAGCTGGAGATCAGCCAGGAGCACAGCAGACCCTGCCCTCAGGGACCTTAACATTCTAGTGAGGGAACCAGACAATAATAGTAAACATATAGATACGGAATAAAATATCTGCCAGTGATAAATATCTGCTAGGAAGAAGAATAAAGCAGGATAAGTGATAGTAACAGGACTACTATTTTAAATAGGATATCAGGAAAAACCTCTCAAATGAGGTGACCTCTGAGTAGAGACACAAATGAAGTAAGGGAGCTAGCTAAGTGGATTTCTAGGGGAAGAAGGTTCTAGGCAGAGGGGAAAAAAACAAGTGTAAAGTTGACACCCCCCCTCCCCCCCTCCCCACACACATCCAGACAGGAGCTCGCATCCTGAGCCCAAGAGCTTCAAAGAGAGAGATAAGCGTGGCTGGAGGGCAGAGAGCGAGAGAGAGAGTGAGAGAGGAACTTGGAGAGGTACCTAGAAGTCAGGTCTTTGAGGGATGAAGGTTAGGACTTTGGATTTTAACTTAAATGTTAGGAGATTCCTTAGATGGTTTTAAGCAGGGGAATAGAGTGATCTGATTCACATTTCTGTAGGATCACTCTGGCTGCTGTGTGGAGAACAGAATCTAGGAAGAGGCTGAAGTGGAAGGTCAGAGTCCAGTTAGGAGGGGTTGCAGTGAGCCAGGCGCAAGGTGACAATGGTTTGGACTCCGGTGGTCCTGATGGAGGTGTGAGAAGTGGCTGGATTCAGGAAACATTTTGAAGATCTAGAGGAAGGATGTTATATGCAGAGGAAATAGCTTGTGCAAAGACCTCGAGGGAGAACAAAACATTAGAAATCTTGCTTTTATATTACATTCAATTTGCCTCTGTCCTTTTTCACCTGATCTGGTGTTTGTCTTATACTTGAGCTTCTAAAGGCCAGGGTTTAGAGGGCCCAGCAACATTGCATGCAGTTAGGGGGTTAGTTTTGTTTTGTTTTTTAAAAAGAGAAAAAAAGAAAGAAGGACGAGGGCAGAAGAGAAAAAACAATAATAGGAAAAAACATCATCCTCAGATTTATGGCTCCCTCCCAGGCTCACACTCTTCAGTGAGAGACACAGCAATTTACCCAGAAAGTCGAACAAAGTGCCTTCCCTCCGCCCTACTCCCCAAGGTCAAAGCAAGAGTGGCAGCTCTAGAATCCGGACTTCCTGTCCATGGAACTTTTAAAAATGTTAGTGCCCGGGCTCTACATTTACATCAGAATCTCTGGAGATGTGCTTGGGCCTTGGGTATTTTTGTTTTTTTTTTTTTCTCCCCAGGCCATTCTAATATACAGACAGGGCTGGGTGCCTCTGGGTTGTAATACATGGCATGCTTTGCAAAAAGGATTGGAAAGAAGTCACAGCGGTTATTTCTCTAGTCTCTAGACATTCTCCTGAGAGGAGCGTAGACCTGGATGTCTAATAGATTTTATTTGTTCCCTTTTAAAATTTCAGATCTTTCTAACTGTCACAGCTGAACTGAACTGTCACCTGTTCTCTAAAGAGCAGAGGGAACACATCGCCATTCTCTGCCCCAGTGTCGAGCGAGTGAAGGGCCATGAAGGAATTGAGAAAGTGCGTGGTGACTTCAGAGATATTGAAAAAATACATGGCTTCTTGAGTGAACAACTCCTGGAAAAGGAGCAGAAACGAGAATCTTCCCCTTTGACAACAGAGAGGGAGCCACTCCATCAGCAGGACGGGAACAGCTGTGTTTCTCCCTCTGAACCAAAAACCAGGTCGGAAGAAAAAAGCAACCGTTTTGAAGTTCCCTTGGCTTTCTTTGAATACTTCACATACACCTGCCCTGATAAAATATACTCAATAGAGAAAATGTTTGGTATAAAAATTAAAACTCAGAAGAGTTCTCCGAATATGGTCTGTTTAGACATCACCTCAAGTCAATCAGGTAACCTCGAAGCAGCTTGCGAGTCTTTTGTCAGAGAATTTCAGAAGCGTGTGAAGACTCTGAAGCAGGAATGTGTTACCCTGGCAGACAGTAAGCAGGCACACAAAATCAGACAGGAATTAAGTCACCAGTTTACAAGGCTCCTTATAAAGGAGAAAGGAGGAGAATTAACTCTCCTTGGGACCACATATGACATTGCAGCTGCCAAACGTTTTCTTGCCTCAGAAATCTCTGAAAGTCTTGTCGAGGCACCTGTGAAAATATCGACTCCCAAGCACATGATGAATGGAATTGAGGTTGACACTGCTCACTATAAGCTTTTAGAAGCAGAGTTACTCCAGGAGATATCACAGATAGAAAAGAAGTACGACACTCAAAGTAGGGTTTTGGGAACAAGTCAGAAAACCTACATTCTATTTGAACCTAAAACCAAGGAGTTAGATCTATCTGTGCATGCTTATTCAAGTTTCATTGATGCCTATCAACATGTCTCAGGTCAGATTATGAGAGAAGTTCTTTTGCTGAAACTTTTGGACAAGGAGAGAAAGCACTTACATGGGACCAAGTTCTCTGATGACTTTCGAAAAAGGCATCCAGGTGTAGACTTTGTGCTAAATCAAGAGTCAGTGACTTTGATTGGGTTGCCAAATCACCTTACAAAGGCAAAACAGTATGTCTTAAACAGAGGGGGAACGTCTCCATTAGCTAGAGAGAAATGGAATGAAACACCCACGGACACGGATAGTAATGATTCAAAAACAGCTTCACCAACATCGCAGCGCTCTGCCAGTTCTGAGGTGTCAGAAGTGGACAAGGAAAAGGACATATGTACCATCTGTTTGAACACCATTAGTAACAGACAAGTGCTCCCAAAGTGCAAGCATGATTTCTGCAGCCCTTGTATCAAGAAAGCCTTGTCATATAAGCCAGTCTGTCCTTTGTGCCAGACTTCCTACGGTGTCCAGAAAGGGAATCAGCCAGACGGAAACATGAATGTCATTTTCAAAAGAGACTCACTTCCAGGTTATGAATCCCATGGCACCATTGTGATTACTTACAGTATCGAAGGAGGCGTACAAACAGTAAGTGTTTCTGAGGTCCATGGGTTTCTTTCCAGTGTGCTGGGGGATCACCAGAGCCACGGGGACTGTTCTGTTACCAATTAGACAGTGGATTTCCCAGGTAGTTACCTCCATGGTCATATGCAAGGATTTTAAATGCTGATAACGGTAACAATGTTTACTTATAATTTAGGTATCTTTTGTGTCTGTTAAGGCAGAGAAAGGGTGGGTGGTGATTGTGCGCTGGAGTGGGGGAAGTCAGGAAGGTGGATAGTGTTCCCAGCATGAACTTGGGGAAAGAGGAGAAATATGAATTATATGGGGAACGTGAGCAAACCTTGAATACTTTTGTTGATTTTTGTTTGTTCTATATGCATATGAACACATCTACACATCTAGTAAAATTCTGACACAATGTTTTCATGTGACATTTTCTTGCCTTCATATAGAAAGAGCACCCAAACCCAGGAAAGAGATTTTCTGGAATATATCGAACTGCATACTTGCCTGATAACGAGGAAGGAAGAGAGGTTTTGCGGCTGCTTCGTAGGGCCTTTGACCAAAAACTGATTTTCACAGTGGGAGACTCTCGAGTATTAGGAGTCTCAGATGTCATTACGTGGAATGATATCCACCACAAAACGTCCAGGTGTGGGGGACCAGAAAGGTGAGAAGCTTTTGAAACAGAATGGCTGCTAAACTAAACAGAATTTAGAGGTCGTAAAACATGGCAATTTGAGGATGTGACTGCAAGGAGACAGTTTCTAGCAGTGGGATTGGATGCAGTGTTTTGACAGATGCTCATCTGGGGTGATAATCTCAAAGACAGAAAGATTGCTTCCTATGACCTTCTACCCTCCCAACCACAAAGCGTCATACAGTTAATAAATTTTGCATCAGTGGGCAGCAGATCTTCAGAATCCAAGATGAATGGTATCTAAGGTGATTTAATTTGGGGTTTCATGTCTATTTGAAGGGTAGATCCTAGGAATGTTATTTACTTCGTCTTCTTTTAAGATCACCCTTTCTTCTACCCTCCCCTCCCATGAGTCCATAGAGATCCTAAATTCACTTGGCTAACAGAACTCTAGAAAAAGTCTTACTTAATGGGGATGGAAGTTGTATTATGGGCAATCCAATTGCTGTTTATGAAATTCAGATAGAATACCTCAGACCCTTAATATTCAAAAGGGAATACATCTTAAGACTTAATTTCCCAAATTTGAAAATCTTCCTGTAGCAAAATGATTACCGTCCCTAAAAATATAGTATATTATAACTTTATAAGAGTCATTGCTTACCATGAGCTGAAAATTAAAGTCTTGTTGGAATGCAGATCCTGGGCAGACAGCTAGGCCTGCTCACTAGCGAAATGACTCACAGCAGCGCACTTACAAATCAGCCTTCAGGATTGCTTGTGAATACTTGCAACACTGAAGGCTAATGCCAGGGACCTACTGTACAGATTCTTTAAAACCATCTGTGATGAAGCTAAGGGCCTTTTTCTTCTGCAGGTATGGCTACCCTGATCCTGGCTATCTGAAACGCGTCAAACAGGAGCTGAAGGATAAAGGAATTGAGTAAGAAGAGTATTGGAAGGATAAGTTGAGCCAAGCTTGCAAAAGGCACAGTTGAAGAAGCAGAGTAAATTCTAATCTAAATCCTTATGTAAAAACACCTTTAAAACTGTTTCATCTCAAGAAGTGGTTTGTGGGGAATTCCCTGGCGGTACAGGGGTTAGGACTCCGAGCGCTTCCACTGCAGGGGGCACAGGTTCGATCCTGCGGTTGGGGAACTAAAATCCTGGCTGCACAGCCAGAAAAAAAAAAAAAAGAAGTGCTTTGTGTAAGAGTAAGAATCTGCTGGTCTGTCATTTCTGGAGTGTTACATTTCCTGGAAGATCTGTGTAATCTTGCTGCAGAGGTAGTGTGCCTCATTCTCGTGTCATCTTTGTGGAGGCTAGAGGGGTGGAGTTCTGTGGATCTGAAATCATCTTCTGTGTTGTTCAGCTGAAGTACCAGCTGTCAGTGGATCCTCCTTTTATTGCCATCTCTCGGGTAGTCCCTCAGTTTTGTCTGTTTGCTCTTTGATCCCTACCCTAAAAGTAAAACCTTAATGTGAAGGGTGGTCGGGTGGGAGGAAGGCTTTGGTTATGGAAAATTAGAGACCTCCGTTAACCTCCCTGCACCATGGCCAGAGGAGTGGCCAGGACAGAGACTGAGCAACCTTGGTAATAAAGGGAATAAGGCTATTATTTTTGACAACACAGAGCCTGGTGAACAGTTGGTGCTTAATAAATGTTTGCTGCCTGACTCAAGTTGCTGGTAACCCCGCAGAGAAACATGTTCCCTAAATCTTTGGCAGAGGCAGGAGTAAGGAAGACAGCTCTGGAGTCCTCACCACTTATTTGGGAAACGGAGTTTCTTACTCCAGAACTCATGACCTCTGAACTCTGACCGGCCTCTAACTTTGTCCTTGCTCCCTGCTGATTCCTATAACCTGCCATATGGTGTGCACTTCCCCTGCCCTAGTAATGCTACCCATCTCTGAACATTTTTCCCTCTGGATATAACCGTACTTTTTCTTTTTTTTTTTTGCGGTACGCGGGCCTCTCACTGTTGTGGCCTCTCCCGTTGCGGAGCACAGGCTCCGGACGCGCAGGCTCAGCGGCCATGGCTCACGGGGGCCCAGCCGCTCCGCGGCATGTGGGATCTTCCCGGACCGGGGCACAAACCCGTGTCCCCTGCATCGGCAGGCGGACTCTCAACCACTGCGCCACCAGGGAAGCCCTATTGTACTTTTATGTATACCCCGCTTGCAGTTTTAACAGATAAATCACAGGAATCTCCATAGACTCTCATGAGAAAAATGAGAAAAAACCCTTTTCATCCCTTTTGCTAAGTCCTACCACGTCAGTGCTTTCTCCCTGAAAATATGTCTCCCTAAAATTGTCTGGACAGAGAAAAGGCTAGAGTCGTGCCTACCATAAGGAATACGGACATGTCAAAATTTACTTTTAAATGGTTCCTCAAGTCAGAAGAAAGTTTTAATAGCAAACTATATCTCGTTATCCATGTCCCAGCCTCTCTCCAAAAATGATGAAAGAGATGTCATTTTCTTTTCCTAAAGATACGTGTACACACAGTTTTTTTGGTCAGACAGTAATAGTTAATATTGTATACTTATTTTGTCCCCTTTATGAGAGCTTTATATCTGTGTGATTGATACTATTGGCATCCCCGTTTCATAACTGAGAAAACATACACAGAGAGGATAAGTACCTTGACAAAGATCACATAATTAATAAGAAGTTCTGGGATTCGAAGGAGTTAGTCTGGCTCCAAGGCTTCTGTGCCCTAGAGCTGTACTGTCTCCTACAGGGGTCTTTTCCTCCATGGAGGAGGCTGAGGACTCCTCATTATTCTGAGCTTCTCTCAGAAATGGATTCCTGCACAGTGCTCAAAGCAGATTTCCTCTGAGGAATTCCTGTTTGAAGAACTTAAAAACCCAGAATCTTTTTCTTTGTCCAGAGAGTTGAGGAAGTTTAAGGTAAATGATATGTCTTTTTAAAAAAAATCAGATTAGACATTTAGTTTTTGGTGATTCATTAAAGTCTTAGCGTTATGATTGTTTTGTATCTATGGATATTTTAGCTAAATTTGCTTCAAAAAAGCAAAAGTTTGGTCCCTGCTAAGGTCTGGATCCTTGATTGCAACGTGTACACAAGTTTCCTAGTGTGGTTGGTGAGCCTTTGGATTACTGCTCTTGCTCTGTGGAAGGTATTATCATTGATATCTGCTATAAATAAAGTTATATCCATTTTAGGAACAGATTGCGTTCCTTCCCACTTCTTTTTCCTTAGGTTTAGATTCTGGGTGTTTCCTACAATACATACAGTGTACAACATACCATGTGGGCAGAGGTCTTTGCTTGATTTTGTGTGTAGCTTTTGCTAAATAGTATCACAATAGAACTTTACTGTTGACTTCACTGCTGCCACGTTCAGCTGTAAAAATCACATTTCTTAGTATTTTTCCTCCTTAACACATAGGTTACTACAAAGGTAAAGGTAGGCTGCAGGTTTCATCACTTCTCTCCTTCTACATAATAACCCATCGAACTACACTTGCCCCTCCTTGCTGCAAGAGTTTTTGTTTCACCTTTCTAGCATTAGTGCTGGATTACTGAAATGGCTCACTAGGCCCCAGCAAATTAGGGCATGTTTTTCTCAAAAAAAAAAAAAAAGAGAATTACAAATAATATTGAGATATTTGATGTCTCCCTAAAGATAGTAAGTTTCTGCATCCAGTTTCAATGTGTGGGATTTTCCCCCATACATCGAAGCAATCCAACACCAGCTGAGTGTCCTACAATTCAACTCAATTCTGACACTTTCCACCTGGGGATAGCATCAGATTCCAGAGGTAAGGGCTCAGCCCCACAAGACTGCCCTCCAGTTCAGGTGCCAGTTGCAAGTCCAGATTGTTCTTGTGCTTCTGACCCAATGGCTATAAAATCAGAGGTTCCCATGACCCCCTCCTTGGGTTCAAGTAATTTGCTAGAGCAGCTCACAGAACTCAGGAAACCAGGTTACTCACTAGATTACTGGTTTACTATAAAATGATATAACTCAGGAACAGTCAGATGGAAGAGATGCCTATGGGGAAAGGGCATGGAGCTTCCATGCCTTTTCCAGGTGCGCCACGAAACCGAGCAGAACCCTGTGGGGCTCTTCTGGGTATGAAAGCATTTCCGTGTCCCCCATTTCTTGTTTGTAGGAAAAAGGTTTCAGCCTCCTAGACCTTCCCTGAGTTCCAAAGGGCAGATTCAAACAGTTACTAATTAGAGGAGTGAGGGAATGTAGAAACAAAGGAAAGGCAGTCAAGAAGCAATAATGCAGCAATGGGCAGGCTCCTGGTTCCTCCTCAAGGGGCATACATAACAATCGGATACATATCTCTGTCCACAAAAATAATAAGTAAACGATTTATAATAGGAATAGAAAAGGCTTTTATCTGAGCCAAACTGAGGGCTATAGCCCAGAAGACAGCCTCTCAGATAACTCTTGAGACCTGCTCTGGAGAAGCATGGTTTTCAGCACAGTTTTATGTCTTGTCAGAACAAAGAACATCCAACAAGTCAGGGATACATTCCTTCAAGGTTTCAAAAACAAAAACAAAAAAAACCCCAAAAAACATCAGGACGTACACAGCAAGTAGTATGGCCTTCGCACCTGGGAAGGTATTCTCATCATCAAAGGAGTACCAGCATTGGCATCCCAGGAAGGGAGGCATTTAATCTTTATTTTTAACATGGACATTCTTTACTTCTGGTCAATGCACCCTTTTCTTTAATAATTAAAGCAGATGTACAGTGTATGTTTGATAGGCCACAAACTGGCTCTTCTAGTTAGCATAAAATTCAAGTTAACTCATGCATAAGCCAGAAGGACTTCCCTTTACCTCAACATGTGAAAATTTCTTTTATCATCTCTGAGTTCTTCTACAGGAACTAAGGTCCCCACCCAGGTGGAGGATGGTAACTTCAGGCTGAAAACAAGCATGTGGACTTCAGACTGGGTGGAACCAGACAGCTGATGATTGAGATTCCAGGAACCCCACCCAGTTACCTCCCCACCAAACCATCAGAGGGAGGTCACACACCCTGCAGCTCTCTCCCCAACCCAATTTTGCCTATAAAAACTCTTCCCCGAAAACCATCAGGGAATTTGGGTCTTTTGAGCGTGAGCCGTCCATTCTCCTTTCTTGGCCCTGCAATAAACCTTTCTCCATTCCAAACTCCGACATTTCAGTTTGTTTGGCCTCACTGTGCATCTGGCACACGAACTTCCGCTGGACAGCAGCCACTCTCCCCAAATCTCCAAGTGAACTGAAACCCAGAAGCTCTTCAAACCCCGTCCTTTTGGATTTTTATGTAGGCTTAAAAACATAGACATGACTGATTAAGTCGTTGGTCATTGGTGATTGGACTCAATCTCCAGTCCCTCTCCTCTCCCTGGACTGAAAGTTCCAACCCTCTAATCACGGTTGGTTTCTCTGGCAACCAGCCCCCAACCTTAGGTGCTTCCCAAAAGTCACCTCATTAACATAACAAAAGAACCCTTTTCACTCTCAGCACTGCGGAAATTTCAAGGGTTTTAGGAGCTCAGTGCCAGAAATGCGGATGAAGACCAAACATATATTCTTATTATAAATCACAACATCACAGATAGCATCAAAGCAGCCATTAGGAGAAAAACCAAACTTTTGTTGGACTTCCTTACACTTATCTTTTGGTTTGGTACTGTTTTTGCCTTGATTTCCATATGGGAGTTGGGCACTATTTCCTTTTCTATTAATTGAGACTTGCAGCCTCTAAAACACAGAGCCCTAGGCAAAGAGTAAGATGGTAACAATTTGTTGGGGAGGTGCACATCAGGTCAGTGAAGGTGAGAACAAACTAAGATAAAATGCTATGCAATACCTTGGGTTCTCACCCCTTACCCCACCCTGTGCCACTGCTTTTCAAGTTAAGATGCAAATCAAAGGAAAATTTCAATAAGCCATATACATAGAAAAGCACGAAACTATGCATCTTCACTACCTAGAGCCAGTATCCTCTTTTTCTCCACCCTGAATTCCCCTTGGGGTGCACTGTGGGGGTCAGGTGTGGGGGAAGACAGCTGCAGTGTTTGATGGCTTCAGAGCCAAAACATCCTTTCTTCACTGAAATGGCAGGTGACATTCTTTGTCCACACCCATACCCCACAAATCTATTGTCACCAGTCCTGCCTCTCCCACATTTCAAAGCTCACTGTCCAGTTGGCATCTTCCTTGTTCCCCCACCAGAATCACTGGAATGCCCCCTAAAGACTCTGTCCCCTTCCCCCTTCTTCCTCCCACCTCAAACTATCTTTTGAAAAAACAGCTCCAATTGCATCAGTCCTCTGATGAAGTGCCTTTAGTGACTCCCTGATGTCTAGAGCAGTGCTTCTCAAACCTGATCTTGTGTCAGATCACCTGGAGGGCTCAGTAAAACACAGATTGCTAAGACCCACCCCCAGAGTTTCTGACCCAGTAGATGTGAGGTTGTGCCCCCAAATCTTCATTCCTAACAAGGTCCCAGATGATGCTGATACTGCTGGTCTGGGAACCACATTTTGAGGACACTGACCTAGAAAATAAAGTTCAAACTCCACAGCATGGCCGTCAAGTATTTTTCATTCTACTTTGCTTACCTCATGTCCCTTCCTCCCCGCCAAGCCACTAATGGTCCACTCACACCAGACTACCAACTCTTCCAAACCACAGTCTATACTTTTATTCTTCTGGCCTTTGCTCTGCGCACAAGGGTGTGCTCTCACTCTCTCTTGCTCTCTCTCCCTCTCTCTTGCTCTCTCTCCCTTTCATGGCCTAGCACCTCATTCTCCTCTTACAAATCTCCTCTTCATCTCTCAAGTTCTTACTCAAATGCCACTAGTATAGAAACTTTCTTTCTAATTTGTCTCCAAATTATGAACCACCTTTTCTCTGGTTTCCTAATATATTACACATATCTCTATTAATGCAGATGTGATATCAAAATCCACTTACCCATTTTGAGTATACCATCTACATCCCGCCAGGACCTTTCAAGATACAGCAAGTAAATGTGTATTCTTTCTTTTTGCTTTTCTCTCCCCTTACTAATACACTTACCCCAGAGAGAAGGAATCCGTGTCCAAATCATCTTTATAATCTTAACACGATGCCAGGGCCTTCACTACATGTTGGCTGAATGACATTAAATAATGTCAGGCCGGAGGGACACCTGATTCTATCCCTGTCTTAGGGGGCATGTAAAAGATCCAGTGTATTTTTCTGAGGATGAGTGTGTAGGGAAAGTGGGGTGGGGTAGAAATGGGTTGCCCAGCAGAAATGGGAACTAATATTGATTTTTTAAAATAAAATATGCGAGGCACTCTACAGACATTATCTCATTTAAACCTCATGACAACATCATGAAGTAGTTACAGCTCTGCCCATTGTACAGATGCAGTTGACTGAGTCTACACAACTAATGAATTATAGAGTCCAGGATTTTGACCCCAGAATTTGTCTAACAGCAACATCTGTCCCAAAAAGGTGACATAATCGTAAAACAGCTATAAGCGGTTTTCATAGAAAAGAAAGCGAGGGCTTCCCTGGTGGCGCAGTGGTTGAGAGTCCGCCTGCCGATGCAGGGGACACGGGTTTGTGCCCCGGTCCGGGAAGATCCCACATGCCGCGGAGCGGCTGGGCCCGTGAGCCATGTCCGTTGCGCCTGCGCGTCCGGAGCCTGTGCTCCGCAACGGGGGAGGCCACAGCAGTGAGAGGCCTGCGTACCGGGGGAAAAAAAAAAAAAAAGAAAAGAAAGCAAAAGAAGATCAAGGCACAGCCTGCTGGGTGGGGCAGGGCCCGACAGTGCGGGCAGATGAGCGGAGCTGAGGAGGGCTGAGCCTGCGCCCCCGCCGCTGCTGGTCTAAGCGTCCTGGGGTGCTGGGGCCCCCGACCCTTTGAAGAACTGACCTCCAAGTTGTACCTCCTCAGCCCAAAAAGACTGAAGGCCATGAGCTAGAGTTCCTCCAGGAGCCGGGGATCCCGTCCTCTTCCTGGCGCTTTTCCTCAGGTTGGATAGTGAGGGGCTCCAGGGGGGCGGGGAGGCAGGGGAGATCCTGCCGTCCCACCAGGCGTCCTGCGCACGCGCGACGCTCTGCCTCGCAGTGGGCAAATCGGTGCAGAGGCCTCGGTCCTTCTACACCTGTCTTGGGGTAGCGCTCACCACCCTGGCTTGTCCTGGGAGAGGAGAGTTGTGCGTAGTCTCTTCCATAGCATTTTTGGTCTCTTTCCCCCAAGATTTTAAACTTTCCTTATAAGTTAGGGATATTAGTCATTTTTTGTGATGTATCCTATGAATATTTCCTCTCATTTTGTCATTTGTCTTTTGAGTTTGCTTATTGTGGCTTTTTTTTTGCCAGGCAAACGTTTTTTATTTTTATATAGTAAAATTTACCAATCTTTCATTTTATTGCATCTGGACTTTTAGTCACATTTTAAAAGCTTTCCCCTACATCACATGTAGGTTATAGTCTCCCCATGCTTTTTTTTTTCTATTCGTAATGCTTTATTTCTTACATTTAGATCTCTGATCCATTTGAAGTTTATTCCTTAATAAACTTCCTGTGTATGTTTCCTGTATATTCCTGTGTATGTTTTGAGAAATGGATCTAATTTTATCTTTTTTTCTGAATGGGTATCCATATTTTTATCTCTGGTAATACTTAAATCCAAACAGCATTTATTAAAAAGATTATCACTGCCTCGGTAACTTGAGATACCACCTTTATTTATCATATACTAGAGTTTTAGGTGTAGTTTGGCTGTTCTGGAACTTCTGTTCCACTGACTGCTCCATTGACCTGTTTATTCATTCGTTTTAGAGACGCTTTGTATATACATTAAAGTCAGGACTAGACCCCCTACAGAGCTCTTCCATCTCAATGTTCTCCTCCATATTCTTGTGTACTTTTCTTTCCTTATGAACTTTAGGATAGGCTTCTGATTTATGACCAATGTCAAAAAAAAAGCTCGCTGGGATTTTTATTTGAATTGCATTAAACTTGTAAATTAGATTGCAGAGAGCTGACATCTTGAGATGGTGCTGAGGTGTTCTCACCATTTCGTTTGTTCAGATCTACTTTTGTGCTTTAAAGAGTGTTCATGCTTTTTTACATAGAAATTTCTTAAGTTTGTTTCTATATATTTTATCTTTTTTCTTGCTGTTGTAAATGAGCTTTTCTCATTCACTATATCTTTTAACTAATTATTTAACTAATTGACTTTTCCTATATTTCTAAAAATTAAGGTATAATTTACATACAGCAGATTCATACTGTTTAGTATATAGTTCTGTGGCTTTTGAGAAGTGTATACAATTGTGTAACAACCACAAGACACAAAGATATAAAAGAACTTCAACACTCCCCCAGATTCCCACCAGTCCCTTTGTAATCAACCTCTTCACTCCAGGTGAGCCCCTGGCAAACACTGGTCAGATTTTGGTCCCTGTAGTTTCAGAGTGTCATATAAGTAGAACCACAGTGATCAAATAAGGTTCATTCATGTTGTAGAATGTATCAGAACTTTGTTACTTTTTATTGCCAAATAATACTCTATTGTATGGATATACCACATTTTATTTATCCATTCATTTATGATGGACATTTGGATTGTTTAATTTTTTTAATTGTTGGGGTATAGTTGTTTTACAATATCGTGTTAGTTTCTACTGTACAGTGGAGTTCCCTGTGCTATACAGCAGGTTCTCATTAGTTATCTATTTTATACATATATGTATCTATTTTATACATATATACATATATATGTCAATCCCAATCTCCCAGTTCATCCCACCTCCCCTTTCCCCCCTTGGTGTCCATATGTTTGTTCGCTATGTCTGTGTCTCTATTTCTGCCTTGTAAACTGGTTCATCTGTACCATATTTCTAGATTCCACATATATGAGTTAATATACAATATTTGTTTTTCTCTTTCTGACTTTCTTCACTCTGTATGACACTTTCTAGGCCCATCCATGTCTCTACAAATGACCCAGTTTCGTTCCTTTTTATGTGGAGTAATATTCCGTTGTATATATGTACCACATCTTTACCCATTCGTCTGTCGATGGGCATTTAGGTTGCTTCTATGACCTGGCTATTGTAAATAGTGCTGCAGTGAACACTGGGGTACATGTGTCTTTTTAAATTATGGTTTTCTCTGGGTATATGCCCAGTAGTGGGATTGCTGGGTCATATGGTAATTCTATTTTTAGTTTTTTAAGGAACCTCCATACTGTTCTCCATAGTGGCTGTATCAATTTACATTCCCACCAACAGTGCGAGAGTGTTCCCTTTTCTCCACACCCTCTCCAGCATTTATTGTTTGTAGATTTTTTTGATGATGGCCATTCTCACCGGTGTGAGGTGATACCTCATTGTAGTTTTGATTTGCATTTCTCTAATAATTAGTGATGTTGAGCATCTTTTCATGTGCCTCTTGGCCATCTATCTTCTTTGGAGAAATATCTATTTCTCCAAATAGATATTTCCATTTGGAAATATCTATTCTATTCTAAATATCCATTCTATTACCATTTTTTGATTGGGTTGTTTGTTTTTTTGATATTAAGCTGCATGAGCTATTTGTATATTTTGGAGATGATGGATTGTTTAATTTTTGACTGTTGTGAATAAAGCTTCTATGAATATTTGTTGTCTCAGTCAGCTTGGGCTGCTATGACAAATACCATGGACTGAGTGGTTGAAAAAACAAACATTAATTTCTTACAGTTCTGGAGGCTGGAAATCTGAGGTCAGGATGCCAGCATGATTGGGTTCTTCATGAGAGCCCTTTCCCTGATTTGTAGATGACCCCTTCTTGCTATTTCCTCACATAGTGGAGAGAGAGAAAGAGAGAGACAGAGAGATCTGTTCTCTTCATCTTCACATAAGGGCACTAATCCCATCGGAGGCTCTATCCTCATTATGTCATCTAAACCTAATTACCTCCCATCTGACCCCAACTTCAAATACCATCACATTGAAGATTAGGGCTTTATGAATTTTGGAGGGACACAAAGATTTTGTCTATAGCATATGTGTACAAGCTTTTGTGTGGACATATGTTTCACTCTTGAATATGTACCTACTTGGGAGTGAAATTTGTGGATCATGTAGTAAACTCTAACTTTCTGAGGGACTGCAAAACTGTTTTACTAAGTGGTTTTATCATTTAATATCTCATCAGCAACGTATGAGTGTTGCACTTTTTCCACATCCTAGATAACACTTATTATTGTCTGCCTTTTTTGATTTAGTTATCCTGGTAGGTGTGAAGTGGCATGGTGGGTTTTTTTTTAATATATATCTCAATTAGAAACTTTTTTGGTTTTAAAATATAAGAAGATACAATGAAAATGTTTAAGATGAAATGAACTTATTTCTAACTGAGTTGGATTAGACTGTGACAGACCAGCCCTCATACCTAAAACAGCCAGAAAATTGAAACAAAATAGAGAAATCATCTATTTTCAGGCAGAGGAGAGCTGCTGAGTCAACGAGAGAGAACCAGAGGGGCTGAGACTCCAGAAAGGGAGAATCTTGGAGAGGGAGGGCTGACTTCTGCAGCCACTTCACCCAGGTGTTAGTTGCTGATTCTGGGCGTGGGCCCGAGGCTGATGATCCCAGGGCTCGCACCCAGGGAAGACCAGATCAGCAGAGCTGGGAGACAGCTCAGCAGAGCTATGGCAGGAGATTTGGGAGGTCCCTTCAGAACATCTGTTAAATTCTGGGGATGCACGAGTCTAGAGTTCTGAAAACAGAAGCAGAAAACTTCTGCAAGCAGAACAGAGCCTTCCAAAATCTTGTGAGACAAGGATTAGAATTCTGGACTCATCAGGGGGATTTCTGCCAAAAATCCTGAAGAGACAGGAGTAAAACTGAGGTAGACCGAGCCTTACCAGGGCTGCAACTCAGCCTCAACTCAGAACAGGACATGACATTATTGGATTCAGGTGACCAGCCACTGATTAGAAATAAAATGCTTCATAGAATTCACGTAATTTTTATTTTATGTGGAAAAATAAATGGGCAAGAACATCAGTGTATTCTAGGTTCAAAAGGAGTCATGAGAAGAATTTTTCCTAGCAGACATTAAAATCTTTTGTTTGTTTAAAAACAAGCTCTGGCCAGTTTTATTAAAGAAAAATTGTGCATGATTTACCTTTCACTAGTCTGTGCGGGCATGCTTTTAATAATATCAGAATCACCTGGATCAGTGATAGCCATTGTGTATCCTCTGTAGTATTTTCCACACACTCTGCCCAATTCAATATTATTACCACTGTAGTGATGAACACCAGTTTTGGCCAACATGGCATAATACTCTATTTCAGATTTCTTCAAGGCTGGGCAGTTGGCGAGGATGACCAGTTTCGCTTTGCCTTGTCTGATCATTTTCAAAGTCAGCTTGTACCCCAGCACATACTTTCCACTTTTCATAACGAGTTGGAACCCAGAGTTGATTGACTCCAGTGACTTTTTCTTCTTCTTTGCAGCCACCATCTCCCTGCCTCGGGTGCGGGACACCCCCAACCAAGAGCAGCCGCCAAGATGGCCAGGGGTCGAGAAAGGAGACATTGAAATCTGTTGGTAACCAATTTGAGACCCTTGGTTTATAAGAATATCAATAATGAGAATATTAAAAAGACCCACACCCTCCACCATACTCTCCAAAAAATTCCAGATGGATTGAAAGTTAAATGCTTAAAAATCAAAACAAATACACTCTCATGTATGTGAACAGACTAGCACTAGAGGAAATCACTTTTTGACTTTTGATGGAATAGAAATGAAAAGAGTTGGACAGGTTCATTACTTAGATAGTTTTAGCTTTGGTGGAAAGTACATCAGTAAAGCTAAGATTTTAAAAATTCAGAAGAATGGAGAAATTGCACATAAACACAAAAGTTCAATAACTGAAAAGTATAAAGAGCTCATATAAATGGGCAAAAATACCAACTGTCCCTTAAACAAATAATTAAAAGATAGTCCCACAAGAGAAACATGATCTTAAATCATGATTTTTAAAATATTCAGTCAACCTTGTTGGTAATACTTCACCTACTGGGAAGTTTCATTTTGTACCTAAAAATACAATTAGAAAAACTTTTGAAAAGTGATAAAACCCAAAGCCTGCAAATCTTGAGGAAAGTAGATATCATCCATTAATGATAGCAATGCAAATGGAGCCAGTCTTTCTGAAGGGCAAAATGGTACTTTATTGAAGGAATCATAAATATGCCTAACCCCCCCACTAAGTAATAGAATTTATCCTGAGGAAATAATGTTTAATAAAAACCAAAAGTCTACATAAACAATGTTTATTTTATGATATTGAAACACTGAAAGAAAGCTAAGATCCTAACAACGCCAAAATATAGAAGCTAACTGTGATATATCAAAATGATATACTCTAGTGATATACTAAAAATATAAATATAAATATGATGCAGGAAATAGAAAACATTTGGTTAAATCACATTACATAAGAGGAAGAATACCAAATTGTGTATACACACCCATTATAATGGTAAAAGAACAATGAATACGTAGAGGTAAAGGAGGCAAAAGGACAGATAGAGGGGATGTTTCTAGTCCGGTTAAGATCAACAGACTTGGAGTGAATTATTCTGTAAAGTTGCTAAAATTACATTTCAGAAGAATTTAATATTGCTCTAATGAGAGCAAGATTTTCTTTGCAGGACATTGAACTGGCTTATAGAAATACAGTTATTTGCTGCCTTCTTGATTGGATAGATGGAAAGATGGTGTTGTTTCCATTTGGTTATGTGAACTTTACTGCAGCTAAAGGTCATAGGTAAATGATGATCGAGTGGCTCACCCTAGTCCAGGGGAAGAGAAATAACTTTCCTTCTACCCTTCTGAGTTCTTGGCTGAGACCCATGTAATAAAAGACAGATTAACAACAGACAGACAAACAGAAGTTTATTGCATGTATACCTCATGTATATGTGGGAGATACCCAGAGAGAATGAATAACTACCCGAGGTGGTTTAGAATCCAGACTTAAATACCATCTTAATAGGGAAAGAGGAGGGGGATGTAGATCTCTTAGGTGAGAGTAAATGAATTTTAGGAAAAATGAAGGGCCCTTAGAAGGATAGATGAATGGTATCATAGTTTGTGACAAAGTGTGTCTAGGTGAGGTGTTAACTTCCAGTACCCTCTCCTGCAAAAAGAGTTGATCACCCCTGGCTGATGAAACTTCTGGGGGGTGTGGGGTTGGGTGTGGGTGGATTTATGACAACCGAGTTCCTTTTGGAGGATCTGTCTTTAGGCAGATAAGGGGAATCAGAGAAAGCCTCGCCCTGCATTCGCTGTTTTATATGTGCCTACAGCTCAAAATAATCAAGATATCAAAGCAGGATGTTTTAGGGGTGGCACACCTTGAACTCCTACAGTCATATTTTGGGGTGGCATATTCTGCAGCCCTTTAGTTCAACTAAGACTGTTAGCAAAAAAGGAATGTTTCCTAGTAAATGAGCAGAAAGGAACTCTTAGGTCTTAGCCACATGCCACAAAGTAATCTGAGAAGTGGGATGGCAGTGGGTAGAATTTTGTCCCCAAAAGGTATGTTGAAGTCCTAACCCCAACCCCATAATTGTAACATTTGGAAACAGGGTCTTTTCAGAGGTAATCAAGCTGAAAGGAGCTCATACTGCATCAGGGTGAAGCCTAATCTGATGACTAGTGTCCTTACAAGAAGATGGGCGTTTGGACACAGGCAGATGCCAGGAAGGCACTACGTGACAATGGAGCCAGAGAATGGAGTGGTGAGGCTGCCAGCCAGAGAATGCCAAGGACTGAGGGCAACCATGAGAAGCTAGGGGAGAGTCATGAAAAGCCTTCTTCCTCAGAGCCTACAGTAGGAACCAACCCTGCTGACACCCTGATTTCAGACTTCTGGCTCTAGAACTGTGAGAGAATAAATTTCTTTCCTTTTAAGCTACCCAGTTTGTGATACTTTGTTACAGCGGCCCTAGGAAATTAATACAGGGACTAAATGTGTACAGTCTAGTAGAAATACTAATTAAAACAAAAAACTGACAGCAGCTGACTACTGGCTTCCAAGGCAGTGGCAAAATCCGTGGTTCACTGTTTTTAGGAAAGCATCTTATGTGGAATCCCCATCACTGTCAGAGTCTAGGTCAGGGGTTGGTAAACTATGGTCCGCAGAACAAATCCACCCCACGGCTTGCAAGCCAAGAGTGGTGTTTACATTGTTAAATGGTTTCAGAAAAAAAAATCAAAAGAGGAATAATATTTCATGGCATGTGAAAATTAAATGAAATTCAAGTTTCTGTGTCCACAGTAGTTTCATTGAAACACAGCCATACTCCTTTGTTTACATACATTCTATGGCTGCATAAGATCAAAGATGAATTTAAAAATTAACTTGCTCAGGTGTTGAAAAGGGAAGAAATCTCCCCTCCACTTTCCATTTCAGCTTTAGAAAACTTGCAATTGTTAATGCTTTCTCTGTCCCTTTGAGATGTACATAAAACTTTTGAAAGCTAAAAAAGCCTCTGGTCAGTTTTACAACCTAAGAGTGTTTTCTCAAAGATATGGGAACCATCTCTTTGAAATGCAGTCATCAAGGAATGTGGAACTCCATCTCCCAATTTCCCTGGGAGGGTAGGAGCCTAACTTCACCAGCAACTGGCTGCAAGTTGTAACTACCTACCGGTCATAGAGATGTGAGAAGTTGTATTATTCTTTTGGATAAAGGCAATTAGCTAACACAGATGGACACCCCAATTACCAGGTGAATTTAGGATGAATTGTGTGTAACAAATGGTGTTGTCAGGGCCTCTCACTTGAGGACTAGTTATTTTTCTTGAGGCCATGCGTGTTAACGGGCTGTATCTGCCTGGCTATATATAAAGGTGAGATTTCTGTCTGTCTTCTAAATTCCTTTAGTGGATTGCCTGTGATGAGTACCACACTCTGGTTTAATACTTAATCAATAATAAAACTATTTTCTTTCTCTTCTACTTTGTGGAGAGGTCTTCTGGGTTGGCAGAAGATACGTTTTTTAATATTTCCCCAACAGTTGCTTTTGGTCCATGACAGAAGAACTGTATGGTTGTAGCAGAGACCATATGGCCTGCAAAGCCTGAAATATTTACTATCTGGCTCTTAATAGAAAAAGCTTGTTGACCCCTGGTCTAATTGACCAGGTGTATGAGCAAGATAATGAAAAAGCTGAGTTATTTAGTATCATAAAGTGAGTGGAATTTTGGGTTTGTGTGGGTTCTAAAGAGGAGCGATAGGGGCCTGGGAACATGGGGAAGGGGTGGAGGAGGAAGTGGATCTTAGGGCAAGGGGTTGCAAACCCAGATGTCTAGAGGAGCTGGAGGTTACTGTAATGAATGAAGTGGGCCAAAGGAACTTTCAATGAACAGAAGCCAGGGATCGGATGATACTGGCTACACTTACTTGATTGCTGACATGCGAGGAGGTAAACCGAACGTTGGTAACCTGTCCTGCCTTTTCCCGAGAGAAGCTGGAAATCTGAGGTTTAATGGAAACTCACACTGTTACAATGTTATCATCTAATGCAAATTTCGAAAGCAGGTCTTGGGGCAGGCTTCAGTTGGGTGGCTACCAACATTTAACTGCTGATCTAGAGAGTGGGAGAGGACCTCTCCATGTTAACACTGAGCGAGGAGATGGTTAGGTAGGAAATGGCTGATGAATTCCTGGAAATATTTATGAGTGACGTTGACCTGGAAGTTGATTCCTGCACTAAGATGTAATTAGTCCAAACCTTCAGTGAACGTGCTAGTGATGATTTGGGGGAAAAAGAGGGGATGGTGTCTCTAGCACAGGAGCAGTGTGGAAACAGGAGCCAAGAAGTAGATTTCAATGTGGACTTTCTCTGGAAAATGTAGTCCACTGAAAAGAGCTATACTGGGGAGGGACTGTCCCGCAGTGCAGTGGATGGGGACTTGAGATATTTTATTTGGATACTAAGTGAAGGATAATTCAAAACAGGATCGAGAACTTGGGAACTTAGATTACCAGCACAAAATAAGCTCTAAATAAATGTTGGCTCTTGTCATTTTTCTTGTAAGTTTTCTGGAATGTACACAGAAACAGGATCACGTGGTCAGAAGGCAACACCAGCTAAGAAAGAAACAAAGGAGGCTCAACTGCTTTTCTGCTCAAAAGGAGAAGGTTTGGCATATGCAGTAGCTTTAAAACATGTCAGCAGGGCTTCCCTGGTGGCGCAGTGGTTGAGAGTCCGCCTGCTGATGCAGGGGACACGGGTTCGTGCCCCGGTCCGGGAGGATCCCACATGCCGTGGAGCGGCTGGGCCCGTGGGCCATGGCCGCTGAGCCTGCGCGTCCGGAGCCTGTGCTCCACAACGGGAGAGGCCACAACAGTGAGAGGCCCGCGTACAGCAAAAAAAAAAAAAAAAAAAAGTCATCAAATTCTTATAAATACTCCTCCTGTGAGGAAGTGGAGTCTATTTCTCTCTCCTTGAATTTGAGCTGGCCTTAGTGACTCACTTCTAATGAACAGAATGCTGAGAAGTGACACTGCGTAACTTTTGAGGGCTAAGTCATAAAAAGTGATACAGCATTGGTCTCTCTCTTCTCTCTTTCGCTGTCCCTCCCTGTCCCTCTCAACACGCCTTAGGAGCTGAGCTGCCGTGTTAGAAGTCCAGCTACCCTGAAGCTGCCATGCTGGAGAGGCCACGTGATGAGCCCACATATTGATGGTGGTGCCAGAGGAGCCCCAGCTGCTCCAGCCCCCAGCTGTCTGAGTTGTCCCAGTCTTGGCACCAGACACGTGTGAGGCTAAAACAGCCTTTGAGACGACTCAAGCCTCACGCACAGATTGACCACAGGCACACGAGAGAACTTGAGGGAGATTGCCTATGTGAGCCCAGAATCTGGAGAGATAATAGTAACAAGTGATTGTCATTGTTTTATATCACTATATTTGGGGGAGGGTTGTTAAACAGCAAAAGATAACTGGAATAATGTACTCAGCTCCTGCTGTGTGCCAAGAATTTTTAAAAGTTAGGTTCACTGCTGGATATAGAAAGAGAGTAATTTATACTGAAATTTCTTTACGTTCATGTCTTGATTTCACTGACAGATTACGGCAATTAGGGAAGAAGTTGATATGTAGGATAGATATTTTATTTCTTTTAATTCAGGCATAAGACTGGCCTATGGAAACAGAAAAAATTACCAAATCTCTTCCATAGAACAAAGACCTCTAGAATGTAAGGGTTGTAAGATATGCACCTTCTTGTATGTAGACTAACTCACAAGATTGTACTTTCAGACCGAAGATAATATAACATCCAAATACCTTGAATTTGAGACTGCGAGGAGGAAGGACACTGCTGATTTCTTCAGAAGGTGCTCTGGTTGGGCTGGGAAAGACACATGGATTGAGCGGATGGCCCTTGTTCCCAGTTGCTGATCTGCCTTCATTCAATGGAATGAAAAGATGCTTTAAAATGTCCTACCCAATTACGTTATGGGCTGGCTTCTCCAGGGGTCAGCTGCTGACATAAAATGTAACACACAGGATGTTTACTAAGGAATGCCCTCGGGGTCAGCACCTGTAGAAGAGAGACAGAGAAAGCTGGATTGGGCAAAGAGGTCAAACTGCAATGCGGGCCTGAAGACAGGCTCAGTTGACCCCAAGGGGTGCTTGAGCATTAAAATGGCCCATCAAGGCTTCCCTGGTGGCGCAGTGGTTGAGGGTCCTCCTGCCAATGCGGGGGACATGGGTTCGTGCCCCGGTCCGGGAAGATCCCACATGCAGTGATGCGGCTGGGCCCGTGGGCTATGGCCGCTGAGCTTGCGCGTGTGGAGCCTGTGCTCCACCACGTGGAGAAGCCACAACAGTGAGAGGCCCGCGTACCGCAAAAAAAAAAAAAAAATTAGAACTGTGGCCGAGTATGGATCATCCATTCTGTTTCTGAGTGACTTTGGACTTCAAACCTCAGGGTTCCCACCAGAGCAATGAGTTTCAAGTGGAACTGACTGAGCTATAAGAGAGGAGACTCAAGAACAGGACATAGTCTCCCTGGAGTTTGGGGAATGATTTTTATGAACCTCTGAATTATTCTGAAATTTCTGGCTATGTGGCCAAATTGTGGGCAAAGGTGTGTCAACTCAAGTCTGTGAATTGAATATTTTAGTTTCTGGCTGTGAACTGCATTTTTATGACTCTCTTTTTGGCTGAGTTTGGATTTGACCACTGCTCACTGGACTTGAGGAAAATTTTTAAAGTAAAATTAGTAAAGACACAGGATTTAATAAAAACAGATTTGGATAGTGCATTGTTAAAAGTCACTTTTCCTGTACCCTATGGCTTAGTTAGTTATAAAAAGCTTGTAATTCCAGGTGACCACATTATATTTCAAGTTACTGCTTTGAAGAATGTGGTTTAATCCAATTGATTTGACAGGAACATGCTTATGCAGAAAGAGTTAATTAACACAGTTATCCTTAGAAAGGCCTGCTTGCAAGGTTGATCCTGGCTGGCGTCTGATCTTTGATTTGGGGAGGGGTCTCCCAATTCCCTAACTGATAAAAAGAGTGGCTCACAGAGTGCCTGTCTGTACAAACAGCGGGATTTGTGCTGAATACCTGCTTTCCTTTAAGGAGTCGGGAATTTTGGTATGTGCTAGGTAGAGGCTGCCTGCATGATCAGCCCCAAATAAAAACCTTGGGCACTGAGTCTGTAATAGGCCCCCTAGTAGACATTTCACATGCATGGTCACAGTTCAGTGCTTGAGGAATTCAGTGCGTCTTATGTGACCCCACTGGGAGAAGACCATCTCTCCTCCAGAGTCTCCTCGTGCTCTGTTCCCCACTGCTAACTTTGCTTTGTATCCTTTCACTATAATGAATCGCAACTGTTGAGTGTTTCTGTACTCTGAATCTTTTGAGTCCTCCTAGAGAATTACTGAAGCCAAGGGGTGGTATAGGGACCCCCAACACAATGTCATTGTCGTACATGTAATTAAATCATATTTTTCTCCCTGATGGTCTACACCTGTAAATAGTAGTTCTCAATTACAATTTTTCCTTAATTAAAGCCAGAAGTAGTCATATTTACTCATAAAGTTAAGTGAATGCAAACTTTGTGGTTTATATAGAAGACAAAGGATAGATTTTAAGGGCTAAAATCCGCTATTAGCCATTTCCACAGAACTGATATGATCTGGGAGCAACAGCTGGTAACCAAGATTTCCAGTGCAGCATCTTCTTCTTCTTCTTTTCTTTCTTTCTTTTGGCCATGTCTTGCAGCTTGTGCGATCTTAATTCCCTGACCAGGGATCGAACATGGGCCCCTGCGGCGAAAGCGCCGACTCCCAACCACTGGACCACCGGGGGATTCCCTCCTCTGCATTTTCTAAGGAGCCCCAGAAGGAAGCCTTCACCTCATCACTCCTCATCACCCTCTCCCTACCTTCCCCCCCAAACAAAGGATGGGATGCCGCTCAAGCAGTACTTAGTGGAAAAATTATAACATTAATGCTTACAAAAAAGAGAGAAAGGTCCCAAGTCAATGGTACAAATTTCTATCTTAAGAAACTAGAAAAAGAAGAGCAAGTTAAACCCAAAACAAACCAAAGAAAGACAACCGTAGAGATAAAAGCAGAAAACAATGCAATCAAAAATAGAGAAAGAGCAGAGGAAAAAAACAGCATAATTGAAACACGTGAAGTCAGACAGTATATGATACTCTTTATATACTTATCTTTTTGTCTTATATAATCCTGAAAAAAACTTTTCCTGGCGAGTACTATTAAACTTATTTTTTAAAGTTGAGAAAACCAAGATTTATAGATTTTGATTAATTTGCCCAAGGTCACATAGCTGGTAAAATCCAGAATAACTCTTGAACCCAAGTCTGTCTGACCCAGACCTTAACCATCATATTACCCTAACTCTTAATACCTTGAAGAGGATACAAGGGTGTCTCCTCTTGTATCCTCATTTCAGGAATGACTAGCGTTTCTCTCAGTTGCTCGAAACATCTGCTGCTGACAGGTCACAGCTTCATCCCTCACTGGAAGTTCATCTGAGCCTGCAGAGAACTGCCTCCCCCAAGACTGGCTGATGTTTTCAGCTGTAGGCAACTGAATATAAAACTAAAGGGGGCTTCAACAACAAGGACGTTTACTGACTCAATAAGAAATCTGGAGGTAGGTGGTTTTAGAGCTGATTCTGTACCTCGATTATGCCCTCAAGGACCTGGGCTCTTTCTCTCTCTTCAATTTGCCATTCTCAGTGTTTCTGGCTGCAGTATCTCTCATCAGCATATCCCACCGGATAACATCCCCAAAAAAGGAGGGAACAGAGATTTCTTGTTAAGTGTCTCTACATAAGGAATGGATGGCAGACTCCCTTTGTATCTCTTTGCCTAGAACTGGATCACAGGTCGTACCTAAACCAATTCCATGAGAAGGGAACCGAGAGTCAAGTGTGTGTCTGAAGGGGCACTTCCTTTACCTCAGCACTTTGCTCCTAACAAGGAAGGAGGGACTGCCTTTGAGTAAGCGGCCAACCTACTCAAGATATCTGTAACACTTAGCAAGGACTAACCAAATTAAAGTGGTTTTAATATAAGACAAAATGGACTTTAAGACAATGAGAATCAATAAAGGAGAAAGAACAGCACTCACTAATGACAAAAAGAAACAATTCACTTGGATGATATAAAACTCTTGAACCAATATAGCCTTAAATTAAGCAAAAGCAGATAAGAAAAAAGTGGCAAAATTACAAGGGGAAATTAACAAATCACCCACCACATGAGAGACCCCATTTCCCTACACCCTCACTACCACAGCTTTGCTGTTTGGGCCACATAAGTATGATATGGTTAACCTAGCCTGTGGGTAGAACTGGACTCAAATGTAGGAGATATAAATATTCTCTGCCATGAGGAAACTGTTGATGGGAAAGATGAAGCAAAGGTAAGGCGAGTGAGAGATCCTGCTGTGAACTGTCAACAGCTGATATGACCAGCAAGCTGGGGAGTGGGTTTATTATCCTGTAGAAGGGATCTGAGCAGAACGTCACTGTGCAAGGGTATCGTAATGTTGAGCTCTAGGGTAAGGTTGCCTGGGTTTGTATCCCAGCTTATAACTAGTTGTGTGACATTGGGGCAAGATATTTAACCTTTTTTGTGCCCCAGTTTCCTCTTAGTAAAATGGAGGTAATATTAATTTTCTCATAAGTTTGTTGTATTAATTATTACACTTTAACATTTTAAACTACATTTGTCCTTGTTTCATGATTTTCATTACCCTTTTATTTCTTCCAGGGTAGAATTCTCAAAAGTAATGAACAGATTAATGAATGTCTTGGTGACTAATTGTCCATAGGAATGAAAGGAAGCAATCAGCTTTAAAGCCTATTTGACTAGGAGAATATTAGTATAACACTTGTACTAAGGTGTGTGTGGGAGGAGCTGGGAGGGGCGAGAGCATACCAGCTGCTCTATCTGATAATACTACCTCTGATGTGAAAAGAGTAGTACGGTTTTGTGCTGGAGGTACAAGTCATACTGGCTCACCAGAACTGATTCTTCAATTTTCAAAAATTTTGTGAGCCAGTTATTAAAAACTATTATTTAGAATTACATTGTATAAACTTATAATAAAATGGATTATATTTTTAAAAGATTCATCACTTTCTAATTATTTCACTACACTTTACTATTATCTGTACTCTTGAGTTATTTGTGTCTACTGTATGGGAGAAGTATTATACAATGGTATGCTACTGTTCATCTCTTCCCAACTCTGCATTCAGTGCTATCACACTGGGAGCTTAAAATCAGCCATGGTGAGAATATTTACACCATAGAATTGAAAAACACTACAAATCAGGGCTTAATTTATTGTTTTGTTGATGAAGACTTAAGAAAGTAATGGAGAATATGTTAATAAGGCAGACTAAATTTAAAAGTATGTCATGTCTGTAGCCATAACCTTGTAAAGGAATTATTCTTCTGGTAGTTGAAAACTATTATCCCATTCAGCAAAGAAGGAGCCCATGGCATTGACAAATAACAAATTCTGACACATGTCTTCATTGTTTCATCTTCATCTCCCTTTTTAGTGTAGACAAAAGTATCGACCAACGACCAACGTTTATATCAGAACTACCCTCATTCATCAATTGCAACCATAGATTGGCTACAAATATGAGAGTTGGGCAAACATCTTTGAAACATTCAGTGAGAATCAACTATTTGAAATTTACAATAAAGAATATTATACATTTTATTATTATTTGTAAACTATGTGCTATACAACCTTTATGTCAGTAAAATTTATAATAACGTACACATAAATGTAAACTTTTTTTTTTTTCCCAGAGAGCAAGTTGTTCAATATTTAACAGCACATCACTGGGGATCATGCATGATATGGTGTAGGAATAAAATATTGTATGCTTTTCTTTTTTAGTATGATCTAGGTTGTACTCTCTCTGATAGTTAATGCCTGTCTTGAGACACGTGCATGACTGTCTGATTCAGTACCTACTGAATGGCCAAGAAGGATCTTTACTCTGCTTTACTCTTCCCATCACATGAACTTGGAAAGATCAAGTCGGCTCTGGACTCTTCTGCAGAAGTCTCCCTCCACTTCCCAGCAACTATAGTATTAATGAACCTCAATGACCTTTTTTCACTTGGAAACACCCCTTATTTTTTAAAAAATAAATTCATTTATTTATTTGTTTTTATTTTTGGCTCCGTTGGGTCTTCGTTGCTGCGCATGAGCTTTCTCTAGTTGAGGCAAATGGAGGCTACTCTTCGTTGTGGTATGCGGGCTTCTCATTGTTGTGGCTTCTCTTGTTGCACAGCATGGGCTTTAGGCACACGGGCTTCAGTAGTTGTGGCATGTGGGCTCAGTAGTTGTGGCTCACGGGCTTAGTTGCTCTGCAGCATGTGGGATGTTCCCGGGCCAGGGGTCAAACCCGTGTCCCCTAAGTTGGCAGGCGGATTCTTAACCACTACGCCACCAGGGAAGCCCCTAAATGACTCTTATTTGGGAAAATATACCATTAGGGATTACCATACTAGAGAGTGGGGGCATCAGAGACATTCCTTGTGGAAGAGTGAAGAAGATGAAACTCCTAAAAGGGATTGGAGCACAGGGAATAAGTCCACAAACTGGTGCGTGTCCATCAGGTGACTCCATCTGAGGACTGAACTTGGAGTGGTAACGGGCAGGGGAGCTTGCCTCACTTCTGAGATCACATTCTGTTTTGGGGGACCAGGCCAGCAGTTGCAGGAGCAAAGTGAGGCAGAGAGTTCGGCATGAGGTGCTCACAACTCACTGATTCAGGACAGATGGGAAAGCCAACCCCTTCCCCAATATATACTTCAGCGGGAGAAATGGGGGGCCTGATGCTGGCTTGTGGAGAACTTGAAAGGAGTCTGATGCTAGGTTATAGAAGTCTGTAGAGAGGCTGAAAGGGGAAATTTAGATGAAGCAGAGAAAGGGAAGTTCAGCCCCCAAATGCGGATGTGGGTTGTTCTATTAAGATCAGCCGGGACTTTTTGGTGGAAAGACAAACAGGGAACAGCCACGTAAACATGGCCGCCTCTCTGCTGGAATCTGCTCTCCCCCAGGCCCTGAGAGGATGCTTGCTTCCTTGGAAGGAAGTGAGTTTCAGGAGGCAAACACCCTATGGAGACAGAGAATTGAAAGAGGATAAGCACACTGGGGGAGGGGGGAGGGTATGGGTTCAACAAATGAAAAGGGTCAAAACGACCGAGGAGAGAAGACAAAGTACTTCAGGGGCTAATGATGGTTAGCAATTTGCTCCTTCTAGAATATTTTTTTTTTCCCTTGGCTTTCAAGACCTGACATCCTGATCCTCTGATAGATTCTTCCCAGTCAACCCAGGAATAATGAGCAGCCCATGTGTGACAAAATACACTGCTAATAATTAAATAAATCCTTGAAAGCAATCCAGAAATGGCCTGCCACAACTTCTACTATAGTTTACTTCTGATTTTATTTTTGTAAAACGATGGTGTGAGGAAAAAGATAACTGTTTGCCCAGTTCTGGACTCCCAAACTGGTTAAAGGAGAGTGCTGATTTTAGTTGTGGTTTGAATGGAAAGGGTGACAATGCCCTGAAGAGAAACAGTCACCACTGTGGCTGAGAGCCCTGGCTGGCCGTTCTGTATCTTCCCCATTTCCCCCTGCAGGGGCCCAGGGTGGTTTGGACTGGATGATGAGCGCCACCTGCAGGAAGAAAGCTGCAGGTAGGAGAAAATAGCTGAATATTGTTTAGCATTATTATGCATCAGAAATTAAAGTCCTGTAACCTCTCTTTGGCCCATCTCTGGTTCTCTTCTTCCTGAAATTTTGTTTCATTGTGATGAAGAGATAATACATAAGGTCCAGCCCTGCAGGGAGAAGCAGCTCTAATTTTGGCAGTGCCTAAGAGGCCTCGTCACCTTCTTCACAGAGAAAACAGAATCTATCAGGAGAGAACTTACAGACCTTCCCATCGGCAGTCATTCAAAATCACCTACTTCTGTACTCCAGCTCCTCCTTCCTGGTGCAGTGGGAAAAGTGTCCCTTCCTTGGGCCAATGCCCCCAGGATCCCCTCCCACCTTCTCCCACAACCTGTGTCCTCAACCTTCCTTTTACTTTTCTAACACTATTTAAACATTTCTAAGCTTCTTCCAGCTTAAACATATTTTAAAAGCCAAAAACCAAAAATAACAACACCTCCCCGATTCTATAACCCCAGAAGCTGCTACCTAACTTCTTCCCTTTCACAGTCACACTTCTGGAAAGAGCTGACAGCGCTTGCTGCCTCCCTTCCCTTCCTTTCAGATCTCTGTACACCGCCCTCTACTCCCTCCTCACCAGAAGACAGCGCTTGCCAGGTCCTCTGAGTCCAAGAGACATTTCTCTCACCTGATGTATTGGTTGTATTTGATTTGAATGATGATCCCTCCTTCTCACTTGAAACATTCCCTTACTATGGTCAAGGATACACACATTCCTAGCGTCTCTCCCACTTTAGTGCTCCCATCGGGTAGATGCCACTTTATCTAGCCAGCTGCTCAGGCCATGCATGGATGACCATGGAATCACGCTTGAGTGTCTGCTCTCGCTTTCCACATCCTTCCGCAAGTCCAATATCAATTCGGAACCCCACCCCTTCTCTGTTCTCCTAGATCAGTACCCTGGTCTCAGTCACCCTCATCTCTCCCCTGCGACACTACAGTAGCCACTTGGCTGGCCTCCTGCCTCTATTCTGGCTACCGCCCAGCAGCTCATGGGATCCCACACAAGTAAATCACACGGAACTCCCCTCTTCCCCACCCGCCAAGGTTATCTCCAATCACCCTTGGCTTCAGGTTCCATGTTGCCTCCCCATAAACCCTCCCTGAGCTCCCACACCTGGGCTAGGAGCCCCTCCTAATTTGTTCCAGGAACACCTGCATATTCCTTCCAAAAGCACTTATTCCACTGTGTCCTAACTGCTCTGCATCCCCACGGCTTCATGAGCGCAGGGAGGGCACAGACGGTGTCTGTTGGTTGAATCCATTCAGCGTGCGTGGCACCTAGCCAGTATTCCATAAAAAGACAGCTGTGAATGTACTGTCTCCCCCACATCTCTAGACACAGAATATTAACAGGTCAGGAGGGAAGCAAGGTAAAATTCTGATAATTAGGTGACTGTCGAAAGAAGACTGAAAATGGGCCCCAGACATTCTAAAGAATCAGAGTTTGTAAAATGGCGGCCTGCGGCAAAAATTAAGCTTTCTTCGTGTTTCCGCAAGGTCCAGTGACCAGAGCTGCTGATTTCACCTGTGGCTTGGGTGAGTGGCAGAGAGTGCCCTGAGCTTAGGGTCCCGCGTATACAGATGCAGGGAGGCCACGAAGGCGATACCACCTTCTGCCGTGGTCCAGAGATGAAGGTGAAGAATTGGGGAGGAGGCGTCGGGAGGACGGTGGTTTCTAGTCCCAGCTTGGGGCAGCTGGGGAAGTTCCAAAAGCAGGAACTAAGGGTGGGAGGAGTGTTCTGGGAAACGAAAGCGAAAGATGTTTAACCACCGGGATCTGGGAGGGGCCTGCAGTCGGAGCCAGACCAGCGGAGAGGAGGATGGCTGCGCCTGGCTCCTTCCCGCTGCTGGTCGAAGGGTCCTGGGGTCCCCACCCCCCGAAGAACTTGAGCACCAAGTTGCAGATGTACTTCCAGAGCCAGAAGAGATCAGGAGGCGGGGAGTGTGAGGTCCGCCAGGCGCCGGGGAGCCCGCCTCGTTTCCTTGTGCTCTTCTACCTCGACGACGGTGAGGGGGGCAAGGGGTGCGGGGGAGAGGGGACAGCGGGGGCTCTCCTTCCAGGGAAACTTGGGGCTGGGGCGCGGGGCGGGAGATTTCGTCCGCCTCCGGCAGCAGGTGTAGGAAAGAGCGTGGGGCGCGCAGAATAGACAAGGCGCGTCGGGGACGCTGCGTGCGCGGCGCTTCCAGGCGCTCCCGGAGCTGGTGGCAGACCTCCCAGGTGGTTTAAATAAACATTAGCACCGTGTGACTGAAGGGAGCTGCCTGAGAGCTGGTGCACCCACCTCATTTTACGAGGCTACATCGTGTAGTGGCATCGTGTGTTAGGGGCAGAGCTGCAATGCCATTGCAATTTTTGTCTTCTTCCTATGAAAGCCGCAGTTCTGGAACGCCAGAGGTTTTATGGGAACACAATTTGAAGGGAAGAGAAGGTTTCCAGGAAAGTCACATCTAAACTGACTCCTGAGGGTGAATTCAGTTCTTGATAGGCGAGATACTGGGGAGGGCTCTTCAGATGGGAGCTGGCTGCAGTGCTGGGGACGGGAGAGCAAAGGCATCTCCAGGGAAGTGCTGGGCGCCCTTGGGCAGCTTTGGTTTGAGGAATGAGCCCTTTCCTTATCTCTGTGCACAAGCGAGGTCTGGAGACTGGCTCTAAAAAGAACAGGTGGGATCTGGGAAATTTTATAAGATTACAAAGGGGGTGCTTGTATTTTAAAAAATCTTAGGCCTTCTTTTATTAAACTTCCTTTTTAAAAAGAAGTGGGGTGGAAATTAAGGCTAATAGAATATTGGGTTGAGATAAAAGAGGACCTTGCATGACGTGCTAAGGAGTATGAACTTTCCCCCACAGGGAGGCAGGGGAGAGCCATGTCCAAATATACTTTTGGGAGATAAGTTTGGTTGCAGATAAGTACAGTGATTTCTGTTGGGAGAGACCATGGACATCAGACCTTTGAAGAGTGTCATGCAATGTCCAAGTGAGGACCAGTGAGCCCTTGAACAAGGAAAGTCAGCATGGGGATGGAAGATGCATGTTTGCGTACCGTCTGGATTTGGTAACTGATTCTACAGGATGCTCCGCTTGGGAGAGAGAGAGAGGGAGAGCCCCTGTGCTTTCTCTTATTTTTTAGATGGGGAAGGATGGAGGGAGCTAAGCAATGTGAGGAGTCACAGGGATTTCCCCATGGTGGAGATTCCCAGTGATTCTGGGATCACTTGGGAGAGGGGCAGAAGCACTGCCTAGAATCTCATTGTCTGCATGTAAATATAGAGACTTATTGGAGGGGAAAGGCGGGTACTGTTGATCAGTGCACCGTATCTTCGTCGAGGGTCTGCTGGAACCTCTCCAGTTGGTTTCAGGGTGGTCCTCAGGCTGGGAGCAGGGGTGGCATTCTGAGTTGATTGAGGGTTAGGAGTTTTGAACTTTGAGGGGGAAGTTCCCTCCCCATAGGCAATTGAGCAGCTGAGTTAACCTCTCCTCATGCTGTTGCTATTAGGGAAGCGGGAGGACAAGTACCCACCAGTTATCTGCTTGCTCGAGACACCTACCAGGTCTGCACTGGGAAGCACATGACCTGCTGTTCTCCCAGTGCACAGTTTTTTCCATCAGGATCTCAAAGGCAAGGATGTGGGCAACCACTGACCCTGCCTTCCTGTTGCTGGATTTGGAGAAGCATTTGGGTCAGAGGAGAAGCAAGGAGGCTTACGAGGCCATCAGAGCAATTGGAATGCTCTAGGGCAGGGATGCAGAAAGGAAAGAATGAAACCCAGAGAAGAGAGGGGTGCACAGACCCGTGTGAAGGAAGCGAGGTGGGCAGGGGTCAGGAGACCTGCCTGACTCAGAGCCCTTAGAACAATGTCAAAAAGTTTTCCAAGGGTTAATTTCACCAAGCAATGCTCAAAAGGGCATCTGTGCAATGTAAGCCATTTCCCCGGGGCTTCACTTTTCCTCAAAGGATTTTACCATTTTGATTCCGATTATCAGATTATCAACATCACCATGGACCTGGCCCTTAGGGACACTTCTTTCTTCTTTAAAATCCCATTATCCTCAAGAGTAGTCCTCACATTGCGGCAACAGACCCCCTGCATCCAAATCACAACGGGTTAAACAGGCACATTCCCAGCTCTGTCCTAGAGACTCAGGTACCCTGAGTGTGGGGTGGGTGGGAATCTGCATGTTTAACCGCACCCCAGATGACACTGATTCGCTAAAGTCTGAGAATCCCTGTTGTTTGTTGATGACCCTGAATGAACAAAAAGGGAAATAATTGTAGAAAATACAAACCTCGTAAAAATACAAACAGCAAAAATATAATTGTGTGGTGATAACATCATTCTG
Source organism: Lagenorhynchus albirostris (assembly GCF_949774975.1). NCBI lineage: Eukaryota > Metazoa > Chordata > Mammalia > Artiodactyla > Delphinidae > Lagenorhynchus > Lagenorhynchus albirostris. The sequence continues at coordinate 77,642,458 of NC_083099.1, read as the reverse complement.
TTCTAGTCCTCAAAGCAGAAGTGATTTCAGTCTCCCTGCGAGGTTTCTTCCTTCCCATCTCCCAGCCTGCTTTCTCCCTTCACCCACCTCTAGACTGCTCTAATGCCCTTCTTGCAGTAGTACCCACCCAGCCACACTCACAGCTTAGTGCAGCTCTTTGTATGGTCAAAGTTCTTAGGCGTGGAAAGTCCCTGTTCAGTTTTGGTTTCCTCCCAGAGGAATGGCTTTCTCAGAAGCAAGTGGTCAGGAGTTTGCTAACATCATATTACCTACCCCAGCACTGTCCCTCGGACAAAGGTCTTCTTCCACAGGAACACCCTCTGCCCTCCAGGGAAGGAAGTGGCCACAACAGGTGCAGGCCTATAGTGTAACACAACTTGATTCTTATCATTCACATAATAAGAATGAGCCCCAAAGCACTCCTCTGTAGAAATGAGTGGATAGCAAACAGAAACTACTTGGAAGCTGTGTACTTCTGTATAATTGGCTGAATTTCCGAAAAGTCGAGTGTAAATTGCCTTGTCAGATTTTAAATCCCGGGCTTCCCTGGTGGCGCAGTGGTTAAGAATCTGCCTGCCAATGCAGGGGACACGGGTTCAAGCCCTGGTCCGGGAAGATCCCACATGCCGCGGAGCAACTAAGCCCATGCGCCACAACTACGGAGCCTGAGCTCTGGAGCCTGCGATCCACAACTACTGAAGCCCGCGCGCCTAGAGCCCGTGCTCCGCCACAAGAGAAGCCACCGCGGTGAGAAACGTGCGCACCGCAACGAAGAGTAGCCCCCGCTTGCTGCAACTAGAGAAAGCCCGCGTGCAGCAACGAAGACCCAACTCAGCCAAAAATAAATAAAATAAAAAAAATTTATATAAAAAAACGATTTTAAATCCTGTTTCAGATGTGTACATTTATCATCTTTTCTGGTCATAATTTTGCTCCTGATTATTGTCAGCTTCTCCTTAAATTAAATATGGATGGTCTGAGATTGGTGCAGAAGAGAGCCTGTCCACATGGGTAAGGGTGTTTAGATGGTAGCATTTCAGCTCTTCTTCCTCCCAGATTCACTTTCTCCTTGTTGCGGTTCACTTGCTGTTACTGCTACCACTTGCTCTCTTAAAATAGTTGTGCCCGTACATATTACACACAATCTCAGAACACGCTGGCACATGTAGATACCTGGGCAGGACTCTACCAAAGTATAGGGAGTATTAAAAGGAATGTAACACAGAGGTCCATGACTCTAGATAGCTTGGCTTATAAAACTTAGCCTGCTCTCTGGGCTCAGGGGTCCTATCCAGTCCTTAGTCCTCACTCCAGCTTAGGACAGCTTATCAGGAGTCCATGCAAAAACACCCACCCTGCTCATAAAGAATGAAATTAGAGTCTGGCATTCCTTCTCATATTGTTTTTGAGGCCTGTTTTTGAGGTGGCATCCAATTAAGTCATTACCTCCCTCATCCTCTTCATGGATGGTTGAGGTGGGAAAGCTATTCAAGTCCCTCTTTTTTTTTTTTTTTTTTTTGCGGTACGCGGGCCTCTCACTGTTGTGGACTCTCCCACTGCGGAGCACAGGCTCCGGACGCGCAGGCTCAGCCATGGCTTACGGGCCCAGCGGCTCCACAGCATGTGGGATCTTCCCGGACCGGGGCACGAACCCGTGTCCCCTGCATCAGCAGGTGGACTCCCAACCACTGCGCCACCAGGGAAGGCCTCAAGTCCCTTTTGATGAAAGATTCTACCCATATCTTCAGCCTCAGCAGGCAACCATATCAGAATACAACATAGTAGCCCAACATCCATAGCAGACCCACACCTGTGAATGCAGGGCACTCTCCAGGGTTTTCCTTCGCCCTGACCTCTTTGTACCGCCTGACTTCGTTGGCCAGGCCTCCTCCTCTAAACTCACTCATTCCCTGTTCTCCACTGTCTCAGATACACCGCTTTTCCTTTTCTCTCTCTGACTGCTCCTTCTTATAATTGTACAATAACTTACAGTTACACAGCTCTTATGGGTGTCACAAAATTCATTCACAGACACTGGTTCAAGTATGGAAACTGAGACGCAAGAAGTTAAGATATTTTCTCAATGACACAGCTAGTTGGTGGCAGAGTTGGAATTTGAATCCAGGTCTTTGGACTCATGTCCACTGTTCATTTTTTTCTTCCACTACAGCCCAGCTGCCAAATATGTGTTAATTTTTTTTTTTTTTTTGGTAAGAATCTCTCCCATCTTATCATCACATGTTAAAGAATTGATTGAAATACCTTTTTAATGAGGCTCCTTGCTATTCTGCTTATGTTCACCTGAGTCACTTTCCTAAAACATGGCTTTCATAATGTCATGTCCTAGCATCCCTGGCTCACAGTGAGGGATGCTTTAATTATTTCCTTTCACTGTAGAATAAATAATGCTACCTTTCTGAGTGCCTACTGGGCATCACATACTGTACTAAGCTCTTTATAATGTTTCTTGAATCTAATCCATGTTAACACCCACACAAGACAGTCTTCATTAATTAATAGACAAGAAGACTGAGATTTTGTAAATAAGGCTTATTAAGGAACATGCTCAGCGTTAAAAAAGTAAGTTTAAAGATAGAATTCAAATCTGTGTCTGCTTGCTAAACTTCCCCCTTTTCACCACACATAGCCTCTCTTGAGAAATTGACCAAGCCGTTGACTGATGATGATGAAGCCTACAGAAATCACAGAATAATTTTGTGAACAAAGATTGCTTTAACAGTTGCCTTTTTTTAAAAAAATTTCAGTTCGGCAGCAAGTTCTGGCGAGAGAGAACCACGAGTTAGTATGGCCAGGAAAAGGAACATTCAAGTTAACTGTCCAGTTGCCCAGAGCCACGGATGAAGTCCAGGAGGGGAAAATTCCAACAATGGTAAGGAAAGGGGTGATTACAAGGGAAGTAGGGTGTTCTCCCAAGGTGTGTGGGATGGGAACCACGATGAGGAAATACAGTGGAATGAGAAGTACAGCTCAAACTGGGGTGAGGAAAGCAACTTACAGATGTGGAGGGAGTGAGAGTGGTGATAGGGTAGGTATGAAATAATGGAAGAAGAAGCACTTTTTGTTTGATTTTTGACGCTTTTGAAAAATCAAGATTGGGGGGTTACCATAATGGTGGTTTGAGATGTAAAATCTTGGGTCTGTTTGTCCCAGGTACTTGCTATATTGGTTTCATTTTCACATGGTTTAGAGGGGCCAGCGATCTATACTGTAATGTACTAAGTATTTCCTCAAGTGTAAAATGGGATAGTAATAGTACTGACCTCTTTGGATTATTGGGTTGTTGTGAGGATTAAATGAGACAGCCTTAGGAAAGCACATGGCCTAGTGCTTGTTAATAGTACACACTCAATAGATGTTAAATGGGAAAACGAACATGAGCTAAATTATTTCTCTGACTTAGGTCTTACCTCAGACACTTGGTGCTCCTTTGGGGTTTCTTTTATTTGTGACTCGTTTTTACAGGTGATTTGTGTGCTATATATTAAACAGCATCATTGCCTGTGCTTTTAGTTATAATTTCTGTAGACCCTACATCTCCAGTCTGGTCCTAGGGACACTTTCTTAATGTAAAGAGATTATTAGTAATTTATTAATGCTACTTTATTGTTTGGGTTTCAGGAATCCAAGACCAAAGAACGTGTCAAAGAATCAGGTAACTTTTCATCCACCAGGCAGTTTTGCTTTCAATATTAAACACTATGTGTTGCGGAGGTCATCCTTCTCTTCTTGACTTCACAAGGCAGGGTTTGTTAGCTGAGAGATGCTTTGGGCTGCATCATCTCCATCCTCCTAGCCAGTTGTGCAAGGGTTGCCTCTTGAGCCCTAAGGGTTCAGGTCAGAAGGATGGGAACAGCTCTCTCTGTGGGGGCTGGGAGACACCTTGCAATTGATGGGAGGATAAAGAGGTACCCGGGAGGTGGATGAACTGACCTTCAGAGTCTACCTGTGCCCATCCAGCCATTGTGAAGCAAGGACATGATGTGACAGTGGGTGCTGTGTGTGGCTAAGTCAGTTAGTGTTGCTTTCTGAGCGCTGGGTGCAGGATGTGGTGTAGCTCTCCAGACCAGCGGCAGCTCTTCTCGTCCCATCTGCTGTAGGAAACAGCCAGCAACCTAGTAGCTATACAGTAGGACCTTGTTGTTTATCCACCCTATATATAATAGTTTGCATCTGCTAATCCCAAACTCCCAATCCTTCCTTCCCTTACCCCTCCTCCCCCTTGCCAACCACCAATCTGTTCTCTATGTCTGTGAGTCTGTTTCTGTGTTGTAGATATGTTCATTTGTGTCGTATTTTAGATTCCACATAGAAAGACAAATACCATATGATATCACATACGTGGCCTCATTTCTTACACCTCTGCACAAGTGCTCCTTAAGCTTCATTTGTCAAATTGCCACCATTTCCTAAATGGTTTTGGTGTAGTCTCGGCACTCTGCCTATACTTCTGTTGCTCACAATACATTCTACTCCACTTTTCTCTACCTAAATTCTAGGATAGTCTTCAGGATCTACTCAGGTTCTTCCTCTTCTCTGAAGCCACTCCAGGCCAGCCCAGTTCCTTCATCTCCCTGGTTTGGATTCTTGGCTTGATCGTTGACACAATCAAGTTGACTTTATTTGGCAGTCAACCAAGCCACTCTCGTGATGAAGCTTCTAATAGACATGGGGTTATAAACTATATTGGTGGAAAGGCTCTTTCCATTCACTTAAGTCCAATCATCTCATTTTGTAATTAAGAGATGTGCCCAAGGTCACGTGGCTAAAGAGTGGCAGAGTCAAGGGTCGAGCTCATATAGCTCACCCCAACTCCGGTAGTCGTTCCGGTTTGTCATGCCTGTCTCACTGAATGCTAACTTATGTTGTTATCGAATCCTTAAGCTATTTTTTATTTGGCATGAGTGTGTGTTTGTGTGGTGTCACATCCAGCACATAACAGGAGTTTTTGTCAGGGTCATCTAACTGCTGTAACAAACAAGCCCCCCAGATCACAGTTCAGTGTAGTCAGCAGCTAGGGTGGTGGGGAGAGTCTAGACTGCTTCACACAATTATTCAGGAATCCAGGCTCCTTCCATCTTTTTGACACCGTTATCTGTGATATGTGGCCTCCAAGGTCACTGCAAGGGAGAAGGAGATTCACGTAAAGGAGATTTGATTGGCCAGGTCTGGAAAATGGAGTTCACCAGATCCACCCATATTCCATTAGCCACATGAACTCTACTGTAGGAACTCAACTGTAGGAAGTCTGGGAAATGTTGCCTAGGAAGAAAACAAAATGGATTTGGTGAGCACATAGCATTTTACTCTGCCATGATAAAACATTTACAAATGTCAGTTCCATTTCTTATTTATTTATTTATTTATTTTTGTATACATCCATTAGAAAAGTGGTAATTTCCTTTTCTAGCATTTTTTGTATGCACCCATCTCCACACAACCAGTGCCTTGAACATAAGGGTGCTAATTGAATAGTTGCTCACAGAATGTCTAAAGATCATAAACATACTCATTATGCTTCATTGCACAATCAGAGTGAGACTGACCTCCTGTATACAGTTAACCCTTGAACAACATGGGTTTGAACTGCGTGGCTCCACTTATACGTGGATTTTTTTCAATAAATATATTTGAAAATTTCTGGAAATTTGAAAAAACTCACAGATGAACTGCATAGCGTAGAAATATTGAACAAATTAAGAAAAAATTAGCTATGTCATGAATGCATAAAATATATGTAGATGTACATATAACATACAAAATATCTGTTAATCGACTGTACTGTTCATGTTATCAGTAAGGCTTCTGGTCAACAGTGGGTTATTAGTAGTTAAGGTTTTGAGAAGTCAAAGTTACACGCAGTTACTTGGCCATGCAGGGGGTTGATGCTCCTATTCCCCGTGTTGTTCAAGGGTCAACTGTATATGTAACTCACTTATGGCCAACGATGAAGCAGAACAAGCTGGCTTGGGTGGTTGCTATTCTGTTAAGTTTGAGGTATACCCATAAATCTCTGGGCCATTTTATCTTCCATGTGCATTCCTTAGTCATTCACCGTAAGTATCCTTTTTCTCTCCAGTGATAGGAAATTATTGCTTTTCAGAGCATAATGTGTTAGGTGATGCCCAAATATGGGCATGGGATAGTCTTGCTCTTCTCCAGTGACCTAAGCAGTAATTCTCCAATTCAAACATTTATTGAGCCTCAACTATATACCATATGCCATCCATACAAAGATGAATAAATATGTCCCTTGCTTTGGAGTAGCTTGGTTCAATAACTGTAATTTGGTGCTGTGATAGAAATATATGTCAAGTGCTATGAAAAACAAGGCAGGTTCCTTAGAGAAACAAGGCAGAAAAGAGTGTAATAAAATTGAACATAATCATCATCATATTAATAGACAATTAAGTACTATTTTTTATTTTAATTATATTAAGCTAAAAGTCCTCTAAGATCTATTTTTTTTAAAAAATATATTTTTTTATTTGGCTGCGTTGGGTCTTCACTCTAGGTGCGGCCCCTGCGGCATGTGGGATCTTATTTCCCTGCCCAGGGATCGAACCCATGTCCCCTGCATTGGAAGGGGGATTCTTAATCACTGGATCACCAGGGAAGTCCCCTAAGATATGTTTTATTTGAGTTAGCCAAGAGACCAGGAAGGGAACAGGGCAGTGTAATTAGCTTATGATAATTTACTTTGCTAAGAACACGGTAGATAAATATAACATCTTGTACCCTTTTTTGTCTCCCTAAAATCAGATGCATCAGAAGAACTAGATGCAAATATCTCTCTCAACAGAAGATCAGAAAAAAAGGAAGACGCCCCCGAAGGATGTGAAAATATTTCCTCTTTGGTTGCATTTGAAAATCTGAAGGCAAATGTGACTGATATGATGCTAATCTTCTTAGTGGAGAACATAAGTGGCCTGACCAATGATGACTTTAAAGTGGAATTAATACAAGATTTTAATGTTGCTGTAGTTACCTTTCAAAAATATACTGGTAAGATCAAAGGATGCTCCATTTGTCAGCCTACTTTGCACTACACTTTGGGATTTGGGACACCTAGATTACGGAACGTTTCTGAAAGCTTCACTCTTTCTAATAGCTAGTAAGAGAGGACTCCAAGTTAATACAGATGCTTTCTTATTTTGAAAGAGAAGCAAATTCGTTCTGAAACCAAATTCTGATTTTTTTAAATAAGTTTATTCATTTTATTTATTTATATTTGGCTGCGTTGGGTCTTTGTTGCTGTGCGCAGGATTTCTCTAGCTGCGGCGAGCGGGGGCTACTCTTTGTTGCTGTGCGCGGTCTTCTCATTGTGGTGGCTTCTCTTGTTGCAGAGCATGGGCTCTAGGCGCGCAGGCTTCAGTAGTTGTGGCACAGGGCTCGGTAGTTGCGGCTTGCAGTCTCTAGAGTGCAGGCTCAGTAGTGGTGTACGGGCTTAGTTGCTCCGCCGCATGTGGGATCTTCCCGGACCAGGGCTCGAACCCGTGTCCCCTGCATTGGCAGGCAGACTCTTAACCACTGCACCACCAGGGAAGTCCCTCTGATATGTTTAATAAGTCAAACTTTATTGCATGAGTTTGTGTGTGTGTGAGAGAGAGAGACAGACAGACAGAAAGACAGAAATAACACACCGAAACAGAAATCTAAAGTCAGGTTATTAAAGAGATTCCAAGCAAAGGACTCAGTGTTTTCCCATGTGTTATCTCATTGGGAGGAGTAAATATTGATCTGTGTTACTAAACTGGACTTATTGGAGAGTAATAATAACAGCAAATACTCATATAGTGTTACTATAAGTCAGGTACTATGCTAAGTTTGTTCCATGTATTAATTTATTTGTTCCTTTCAACAACCTTTTGAGATTATTATTATTCCTCATCTTACAGTTGAGGAGACAGAGACACAGAGATGATAATCAGAGACAGAGATGCTAATAACTGGAAGAACTGGATTTGAACTGAAGCAGCCCACCTCTATAGAGCTTGTTCTCTTACCCCTTTACCATATATTTCCTTAGTGAGGTTGGCTAAAAAGTTCGTTTGGGTTTTTTGTAACATTTTACGGAAATACTTTCATGGTTGTCACATATGCAGGGATGAGTAAGTGCATGTGATGCAGAAAGTGAGTGCTTTTTAAGGTCTGTGTGAGGAGTCTGTGGACAGTTTCTGAGATTGGAAGAGCCATCTCTGGAAGTCAAGGAAATTTTCCAATTCCAAGCCCTCACTATTCCACGGCCATGGCAGTGGAATGGTTGATCTTAATCAACCAGCACAGGTCATGAAGTCAAAATTCTAGTTCCACCATTTAACTAATTATCTGAGGTTGACCACGTTACTACCCTCTGTGTGCTTTACTTTCCTCATCTATAAAATGGGGACAATAATACTTACCTAATACAGTTTCTGTGAGGATCAAATAAGATGGTGTTTGAAAAGCTCTTAACATAGTACCTGAGACATGATAAGGACTCAATAAAGGGAGCTATTATTACTTCAAATTTATGATTATTTCTTATAAAGGTAAAACTAAGTTGACTTGCTTTTGTTCATTGATCAAAAATCTTGATACCTACTACGTGCCAGGTACTTGTCTTGCTGTAGGTACATAGATGAATTTTTTGGTTCCTGCTCTTGAGGAACTTGTGTGGAGCAGGGAGGAAATCCATTCATAAGTGAACAATGAAGATGCAAGAGGAGAAGCTGCTTCCCTCATCTGTGAACAGCAGGCTGTGGGGAATGGGAGGAAAGAGGACACAAGAATGGTGGCTTGGTTTTTCTTTGAAGTTTATACTCCAGCAGTACCAGGCTATCAGGTCTCAGATGTGCTGTGTTGCTACACACCCCTGCTGGTCCCTCTGCCTGAAATGTTTCCTCCCCTTAAATACCCGGTAAACTCTTCTTCATCCTTCAAAACTCAGATCAGTGACTACTTACTCTGGGAATCCTTGTCTGATTCCCAGTATTAATCTTCCCACCTCATTTGATCCCCAAATAGGCCATTTGTTTGCTTTCAAGACTTCCTCCCTCCTGGATGGTGAACTTTCAAGGAGCTGTTATATCCATCCCCTCTATCCCCGGATCCTAGCCCGGAGCCTGTTACATCATGGGCTCACCGTCAATATTTATTAATTTGAAAGAGATAATTGGGCTGAGTCTGGAAGGAGGAACAGGACCAGGGTAAAAAAATTGGAGAAGAGCGCTTTAGACAGAGGAAATTGTATATACAAAGGCAAAAGAGAATGTAGTTTTCAAAATAATCACTGGGTTTTGTGGCAGTGTGGAAAATAAAATGAATGGTCGGTAATAACAAGAGGTGACATTTAGAAATTAGTTTGAAGTCAGATAGCCAAGGGCATTGTAAGCCTAGCCAAGGAGCTTGAACTCATGCCTGCAGGTAATGGGGAGCCGAGGAAGGAGTGAAATGAGGAGATTTGTATTGTAGAGAGTGCATTCAGGTGGTGATGTCAAGGAGGGGTGGAAGGGGCTGTGACTAGAGGCAGGCACACGACTCAGTGTCAGCAGTCCAGGTAACACGTTCCTATGTGCATTGCTGTTCAGAGACTGGAAGCTTTAGGCATGTAGATTCTCATGTGGGAATTAAAATCTTGCATTTAAAAATTGGGTGCTTAGCCTCCCTCCTTTATCTCAATTAATATTCAGTTTCTTCTATATAATATAAAGATATAATCATAATTTTTGATTGATTGATTAATTGATTATGGTTTGTAGATGCCCTGAAATTTGTTGATGAATGTGTCAAGCACCATTCAGTGAAAGAACTTCAGCTTTCTGCAAGACTTCTGGAAGTGACAAAAACAGTCCGAGTTGAAAACCTGCCACCTGGTGTTCGTGACCATGATTTGAAATGTTTATTTGAAAATCCTCGTAACGGAGGGGGAAGAGTGGCCAGCATTGAATGTTTTCCTGACGAGAGTTCAGCACTGATTGAATTTTTCGACAGAAAAGGTAATACCTATTAGCCTAATTTTGTAAACCTTACCTAGCATAATTAAAACCATTTTAATAGATCTTAACAGTTAACAGTTGAATTCTGATGTATTTTATTTTTATCTGTATATATTTTTGTTTTTTTTGTTTTTAAAATTTATTTATTCATTTATTTTATTTTGGGCTGTGTCGGGTCTTAGTTGCGGCACACGGGACCTTTGTTGTGGTGCGCTGGCTCAGTAGTTGAGGCGTGCGGGCTTCTCTCTAGTTGTGGCGAGTGGGCTCCAGAGTGTGTGGGCTCTGTAGTTGCGGCACACAGGCTCTCTAGTTGTGGCTCGTGTGCTCAGTAGTTGCAGCACGTGGGCTTAGTTGCCCTGTGGCATGTGGGATCTTAGTTCCCCGACCAGGGATCGAACCCATGTCCCCTGCACTGGAAGGCAGATTCTTAACCACTGGATCACCAGGGAAGTCCCTCCATATATATTTTTGGAAATCCAAGTAGCAATCCCGTACGTCTGGTATATCATGCTAAGTGAATCCAGTGATTCAAAACTTTAGAGAAGTAATGTCAAGTTTTTGAAAGATATGAGGAGATTCTCTCATGGGTCTGTACTTGTGACAGACTGAAAAATATATAATTCTTAGAGTCTTTGAGATACCGTATTTAAAGAGGTGATCTCTGTTTTAGCTATACATTTGGTAGAAATTCTCAAGTTAACTTCAACAAGATTAGGTAAAGAAATACTCAGAAACACACAGTTCCTATAAAGTATCTTCACTTCCTGCTTCACTTGTCAGTGTCATCATTCAGAAATTAATAGGGGTGGTTTCACATGATCAGTGGACGCCTGCTGGATTGTTCTTTGCAATGACCCTGTGAAAACCTTGCCCAGCTGAACCTTAGGGAAATGTTTCTGAGGGATTCGTAGACATAGATTGCCAGTTCTCTGAGGCATGTGCAAGGTCAGCTTGGAGATTCCACTGATGTTCAGAGGTCAGGGCTGAGGAGTAGGAATTAGGGAGCCGGACTTCTTAGGGAAAGAAGGAACGTTGTGCTTGGGATCAACTGAGGGAGGATGAGATAGGATCATGTGGAATGCCACTCACTTAAAGTAAACTGTTTCATAGGGGTACTTGGAGGAACCTCCTTTCAGCTGTTATGAGTTGGGGAAATTGTGGTGAAGGTATGGTTTGGATTAAAATGGAATGAGAGACCTAGCGTTCCTTGGGCAGAGGGATGAAAGATGAGCTTCTGTTGCGTGTTCTTTAAATCTCTCTCAGGGAAATGTACCTTGGGCCCAGTGGGAGAGCTACATAGAACTGGTACTCTAGAAGTTAACCTCCCAGCTTATGATGGGAGTTGACAACTATGGGGCTTTCGATCATCTTGAGGGCATGGGGCAGTTGGGTGTGTCCTCAGAATGTCTATGTTACATGTGTATGAATAATGATAGGAGCTATTTTATGCAGGTTTATTTTATGCTAGAGCCACACTCGTAGGGCACTCTCAAAAGTTGCTCTTTGCCCTGACCTCTTTGCACCATCTGACTATGTTGACCACACCTTCTCCTCAAAACTCACTCACTCCCTGTTCTCTGTGTCTGAGATACACTGTGTCTGATTTTCCCTTTCTCTCTCTGGCTGTGTCTTCTTATGAATATGACTTACACTTGCACAGCTCTGCAGGGTGCTACCAAGTGCCTTCTCAGACACTGCTTTATGGGCGTTGCTATTATTGTAATCCCTGTTTTACAAATGAAGAAACTGAGGCACCAGAAGGGCCAATAACTTGACCAAGGTTACACAGCTAGTAAGTGACAGAGCCAGGATTTGAACCTGGGTAGTCTGGCCCCATAATCTGTGCTCTTAACTTCTCCACTTTCCCCCAATCTCCTGTACATCTATAACATTAATTTTTCTTGTAGGATATTTCACCACTTACAATGAGTTAATAATGAAGCAAACTGTAGATAAAGCTGAATTAAAAACAGAATTTATTTAGCAATATTGTACTTTATATAGATCATTTGAGAGGAATAAGTTAGGCAGTTTACTCTGAAATTATTTTGTTCAACTTCACAGAATCCAATTCACAAAATCTTAAGGAAGGGAACTCTTATCGAATGCTTGTTGTACATGAGAACTTTTTTTAAAAAAATATTTTATTTATTTATTTATTTGGCTGTGCTGGGTCTTAGTTGCGTCATTCGGGATCTTGAGTAGCGGCATGCGAACTCTTAGTTGCGGCACGCATGTGGGATCTAGTTCCCTGACCAGGGAGCATTGGGAGTGCAGTGTCCTATCCACTAGACCACCAGGGAAGTCCCTACATGAGATCTTCTGCTGTGTTTTCTGCCATGGTATCTCATCACTGAATCCTCCTAAGAACCTGCACAGTTATATCGTTTTTTTTTTTTTTTTTTTTTTTTTTAACAGAGGAGGAAAACAGGATGGAGAGCTTAAGCCACTTTAAGGTGATATCTGTGATGGTTCTTGGGTCAGACAGACCTGAGTCCAAATGCCTGGCTTTGGTGCTTACTAGCTTTGTGATCTTGGGGAAGTTACTTTAACCCACCAAAGCCTCTGTTTTCCATCTGTAATAGAGGGCTCACATTACTACTTACCTCAGAGGAATGTTGTGAGGATCAAATTAAATTGTACCTGCAGAGTGCTTGGCACATGGTGGTACTCACTGGTACTCAGAATCTGTTCCAGGCCATGGTGGGAAGTTGAAGCCATGAGTCTGGGCCTCTGAAGGCCACTTTTTTTTCATTAGGTCTGGCTCCAGGCCTAGGAGCCAATCGTGCACAAGGTGAAGTTATTTTTAACATCTTTTCACAGGATGCTGTTTTAATCCAAGTTGTTACTGGAGTTCATTCTAATTCCCTTCCTGCTTAGACCCCTTGTAGCTGTCTAATAACTAACACAAAGTGAGGAGGGGTTTGGGGGAGAAGAGTACCCCTACACACACACAGGGACTGTCATAGTAAATGTGGCAGGAAGGGGATTAGAGCAGGGACAAGGGATGTACAGGACTTATTGAATCAGAGTCTCTGGGGCTGGGCTCTCTGATGATTGTGAGGATGCTCTTTGTTTGGAACCCTTGGAACAGGGGCAAGAGCATGGGCTTTGGGGTTAGACAGACACTGGCTTGAATCTTAGCTCAGATCTTTACAGTCTGTGTGACCCTATTCGAGTTACCTAACATTTCCTAGCTTCAGTTCTATCAATTGTAAAAAGGGATGATAATAATCGTGTCTCTACCTCAGAGGTTTGTTGTGAGCATTAAATATATGTAAACCACTTAGAATATTGTCTGACACGTAGTAAGCTGTTATAATTATTATTATGTTCCTCCTCTCAGAAGTATTAACAGAATCTAAGTCATCTATGAAATCTAAAACTGTGCAACTGTACAAGATGAAATAAATAACATGATTCTTAGATTAGCTTTGCTTTGAGCTGGAAAGTATTCTTCACACTGGAGCAAACATTATCCCCTTGCTGGTGACCAAACTCTTCTCTCTCTTTTTTTTTGCATTTCACCACTATTTTTTTATTTTTTATTTTACTTACTTATTTATTTATTTATTTTTAACATCTTTATTGGAGTATAATTGCTTTACAGTGGTGTGTTAGTTTCTGCTTTATAGCAAAGTGAATCAGTTATACATATACATATATCCCCATATCGCTTCCCTCTTGCGTCTCCCTCCCCCCGACCCTCCCTATCCCACCCCTCTAGGTGGTCACAAAGCACCGAGCTGATCTCCCTGTGCTATGAGGCTGCTTCCCACTAGCTATCTATTTTACGTTTGGTAGTGTATATATGTCCATGCCACTCTCTCACTTTGTCACAGTTTACCCTTCCCCCTCCCCATATCCTCAAGTCCGTTCTCTAGTAGGTCTGTGTCTTTATTCTCATCTTACCCCTAGGTTCTTCATGACATTTTTTTTTCTTAGATTCCATATATATGTGTTAACATACAGTATTTGTCTTTCTCTTTCTGACTTACTTCACTCAGTATGACAGACTCTGGGTCCATCCACCTCACTACAAATAACTCAGTTTCATTTCTTTTTATGGCTGAGTAATATTCCATTGTATATATGTGCCACATCTTCTTTATCCATTCATCCGATGATGGGCGCTTAGGTTGTTTCCATCTCCGGGCTATTGTAAATAGAGCTGCAATGAACATTTTGGTACATGACTCTTTTAATCATGGTTTTCTCAGGCTATATGCCCAGTAGTGGGATTGCTGGGTCATATGGTAGTTCTATTTGTAGTTTCTTAAGGAACCTCCATACTGTTCTCCATAGTGGCTGTACCAATTCACATTCCCACCAGCAGTGCAAGAGTGTTCCCTTTTCTCCACACCCTCTCCAGCATTTACTGTTTGTAGATTTTTTGATGATGGCCATTCTGACCGGTGTGAGATGATACCTCATTGTAGTTTTGATTTTCATTTCTCTAATGATTAATGATGTTGAGCATTCTTTCATGCGTTTGTTGGCAATTTGTATATCTTCTTTGGAGAAATGTCTAAATAAATTTATTTATTTATCTTTGGCTGCATCAGGTCTTTGTTGCTGCACATGGGCTTTCTCTAGTTGCAGCGAGCAGGGGCTACTCTTCGTTGCCGTGCGCGGTCTTCTCATTGCGGTGGCTTCTCTTGTCGTGGAGCGTGGGCTCTAGGTGCGTGGGCTTCAGTAGTTGTTGCACAAGGAATCAGTAGTTGTGGCTCGCGGGCTCTAGAGCGCAGGCTCAGTAGTTGTAGCGCACGGGCTTAGTTGCTCTGCTGCCTGTGGGATCTTCCCGGACCAGGGCTCAAACCCGTGCCCCCTGCATTGGCAGGCGGATTCTCAACCACTGCGCCACCAGAGAAGTCCCTCTTCTGTCTTTCTTAACCTGGTGGTGATATATCAGTGTTATCAGAAAAACAGAAAAATAGAATTTATTTAACAGAATTTCAACATAGAGTGTTCTTGGCTGGAAAGTAATTATTCCATGAAATAAGGAATCCCTGTGCAGTGTTAATACACATCAGTTTATATTTGAGCACTCTGGGAGTAGTGCTGCTTTTTAATAGCATGTAACATCAAAGTTCTACAAACATTAGGATTTTTTTTCCTCTAGAATAGGAAAGCTTGTTTGCTTGTTTTTTCATCTGAAACATATTACACTGAGATTACTTAATTTCTTTCCTTTAAGTGTTAGACACCATCATGACCAAGAAACTTGACCTCAATAATATGCCGCTCTCTGTGTTCCCGTACTATACTTCTTTGGGCACAGCCCTGTATGGACAGGAGAAGCCTCTGATCAAGCTTCCAGCACCATTCAGAGAATCACTGGATCTTTCCTTATGGAAGTTCTTGCAGAAGAAGAATCACCTGATTGACAAGATAAATGATGAAATGAGACATTGTCACTGTGAGCTAACATTGTGCCAGCTTGGCAGTGAAGTGATCATCAGACCTGCAGCTACCTTAGTCAGTCAAGGAAGACCAAGAATCAAGACCTGGCAAAAAGATGCTTCTACAGTATTCTCTGGTATCCGGTCTAAGTATACAGTGACCTCATTTAAAGTGGATTCAAAAGTATGGGACATCATAAAAGACAATTTAGAAGATGATAGGATTTTGATTGAGTTTGACGCACTAACAGGGATCGCAACCTTAGTGGGGAAATCAGAGGATGTACAAAACATTGAGCCACAGATCAAGGACTTAATAGAAAGCACCATTCTAGAAATGAGAAGAGAAGAGCAAAGTCTGAAGCAAAAACTGGCCATTTCTCCAGGAAGGTATTCACTTCTGTCGCACAGCGGTGTACTGGAGTATCTCCACACGGAGTGCCCAGAGGTGGAGATTTTTTATGATGAAGCCTCTCAACACATGTACTTCAAAGGACTCCCTGCAGATGTGTATAAAGTAAAGTGTGAAATCCAGGAAAAGGTATACACCATGGCTCAGAGAAACATTCAGGTTTGCCCAGAGGTTTTTCAGTTTCTGCAACAGGTTGACTGTGCAGAATTCTCTAAGTCTCTCTTTATAGCACAGAACATTCTTGCAGTTTATGAGCTAGAGGGCACAACTGTTCTCTTAACTGGTGCTTTTTCTGAAGTCCTGTTAGAAGCTGCAAAGCAAATGGTCAGAGCCTTAAAATATAAGTGCATTGACATTGAAGACAGGGAAGTTCTTAACAGTAAGAAATGGAAATGGCTCATTTGCAATTTGCGTAAGAAACACAATTCCTCCTCAAAGACTGTAATAATCCATGAGGTAACTTCAGCAACCACAGCCCAGGTCATCATCACAGGCTGTGTGAGAGAAGTAAATGAAATCTATGACTTGCTTTTTGACTTCCTGGAAAAACACACAAAAATAGAGAAATTGATTGAAGTAAAGCCTTCCTTAGTTATTGATTACTTAAGGGCAGAAAAGCTACTGTGGCAAAAGATAAAGAAGATGAATGTTCAGGTAATTTTTAATCCTGAGAACAAGCGAAAAGGCATTTTACTAACTGGCCCAAAGACCAAAGTCCTGGAGGGAAAGAACATTGTCACGCAAGCCTGGGATTTGGTCTGCGTTAAAAGCTTCCATATTGATAAGCCAGGAGCCAGTCAGTTCTTCCAGGATAAAGCACGGTATTATAAAAGTGAGGTCAGAAGGTTATTTGGTTGTTTTATTGAACTACAGAAGGATGGTGGGCAGAGGTGCTTGTTTCAGACAGATTTAGCCCCTGGAGTCTCGCTGATTGTGCAGCAAGGAGACTTGACCCAGTTCCCCGTCGAGGTGGTGGTGAACGCGGCCAATGAGGAACTCAAGCTCAAGGGGGGCTTGGCGGCTGCTCTTTTAAAAGCAGCTGGCCCTGAGCTCCAAGAAGACTGTGACCAGATAATGAAGACAAGAAAGGCCAGGATCTTACCTGCCTGTGCCGTCATCTCGAAAGCAGGAAAGCTCCCGTACCACCATGTGATCCACGCAGTAGGGCCCCAGTGGAAGAGTGATGATGCCCAGAAATGTGTATGGCAGTTAAAGACTGCTGTAAAAGAAAGTCTCCATTTGGCTGTAAAACACAAGTACCGATCCATAGCCATCCCTGCTATTAGTTCCAGAGCCTTCGGCTTTCCCCTACCCCAGTGTGTGCAGACCATTATTTTGGCGATCAAGGAATGGTTCCAGTGTAAACAGGATGGATGCAGCTTGAAAGAGGTTTACCTTGTGGATATAGCTGAGAAGACTGTTGAGGCCTTTGCTGAAAGTGCAAAAATTATATTTAAAGACACCCTGCCTGATGCTGCTTCCCTGCCCAGTTTACCAGCAGCAGTCCAGCCCAACTTGAGAAAAGATCATGGAAAAGGAGCAAGTCTGGTGTCCCCAGAAGGCCTGAGGATCCTGTTGGTGGAAGGAGATGTGCAGAGTGCTACAGTGAGTGCCCCTGTTTTCAGAACACCCACCAGCGTGCTGGGACTCCAGTTAGCCTGTTGCTAAAGGGAGATTAAGATCAAGGGGAGAATCCCATGCCCTCCATCCCTGCCTTGAAACAGGTTTCCTTAGAAAATTGGGCTACTTCACCAAGGCATTCACTAATTGAGATTGGCCAATTACCCGGGGGAGCTGATAGCATGTTCCGATCACTAGTTTCCAGTAAGTGTGAAAATCCACAATAATACCTAACATTTACGAGGCCCTCTATGCTTTTTCAGTGCTCTTACACCTGTCATATTTTGGCAAATCTAAGGTTAATTTCCTGTCACATTCACTGATAGCAGATGCAGAAAAATTAGAGCATAACACGGGGACGGAAGACAGTAAACTTATCAGCGGAACTGAACCAGAGGGTTCTGAGTTTGAGGGACCATCAGCTCCCAACACCATTAAGAAAATGTAGGGAGGAAGGTAGAAAGTGACCTGGGGAAGGTCTGGGTATTAGGGGACAATTCTTATAGCTCTGCCAGGGGGTGACATGTTTTTTAAAAATACTTAGCATTTAAAGTATTTAAAGATACTTTAAAAAGGTACTTAGCAACCTTTTCAACACAGGCTCTAACTAATCCAAACAGTCCTGGAAGCCCCCTGCTGTGCCAGGTGTTAACTTCCTGAGCTGGGCGAATGTGGGCAGTCCTGGGGCAGGGATGCTTAGGGAAGGCCATTTGCATATTTATTTGGAGAAAAGTCTATTCACATCCTTTGCTCACTTTTAAATTGAGTTACCTTTTTATTATTGAATTTTAAGAGTTCTTTATATATTCTGGATACAGGTCCTTTAACAGATATATGATTTGCAAATATTTTCTCCCATCCTGTGGGTCATCCTCCTGTTTTGTTCAAGTTGTTACTTGGTTTAAAATATTTTTCATTTGGTTTAAAATATGGAAAGAGATTGTAAAAAATTAGATCTCTACTTACAGTAAGCTTAAATCATAATTACAAGAATAATAGCTAACACTATTTACTATGAGCCAGGCACTCTACTAAGTGCTTGACATGCATCTTCTTATTCAGTGCCATGAGGCAGATTCCAGGATTATTATTATTCTCATTTCACAGATGAAGGAATGAGATTTAGAGGGGTTAAATAATTTGCCCAAATCCCACATTTAACAACTGATGGAGCTAGGGTTGGAATGTGCGTTGCTCTATTTCAAAATATTAAAAATAATTTTGTTTCTCATTGAAAAGAACAAGCAAATAAACAAAAATCTCTTTTGGCCAAGGGTCAGTAATTGGAGTGAGTTCCAATCCTCATTCACCTTGAACGCTGAGTAGTAAGACATTCCTTCCGTGCCTTTCACTCCCATAGGTGTGTGCCCTCTGAAGCCAAGACCTGCTCTGCATTACTCCTCAGTGACCCACGTGGGGCAGCTTTGACAATCACTTGGTCACAGTCCCTCTCCTGTCTTCTCTTGGTGTCTTAGTCAAGCCTGATCAATCTGCTCACATTAACTGTCCTGCTGAAAAAGCTCCCATGGCTCTTCACTGCTGCTCGAAAGTCCAGTTGGCTTGGCACTCGAGGCCTTCTGTAGTCTGTGCTCAGAGTAACATTTCTAGCCTGGCTGGCACCATTTTGCTGCAGAAGCTCTCTATCAGGTCAAACTGATCTCCTTGCCGCTCACAACCTGCCATGCTTCTGTCCATGCTGTTGCCCCTCCCGAATGACTTCCCCATCTCTGCCTGCTGCAACTATTCCCACTTCTCAGACACCACATCGCTCATAGTGTCTTTACTAGCCTCTGAAGGCACTTCCTCTGGACTCCTTTGGTGATCCCATACCATTTATGTATTGCTCTTTGACAGCTCTCTTTTGTCCTAGAGTGTTATTTAAATAAGTATCTAATAACACTCTCTTTTGGGGTGGTATTTCAATCTCTGAAAACTTAATCATCTTAGTTGTCCCCCATTGTGCCAAGCCCGGGGGCTCAAATACAGTAATCCTTGATGAATGCTTTTTCTTACAATTTGAAACAAATTGTTGGTTTTGTCTTTAAGACCGATGTGGTTGTCAACTCCATTTCGTCGGATCTTGAGCTCAATAGAGGGCCCCTTTCCAAGGCCCTCTTGGAAAAAGCGGGACAAAAGCTCCAGGAGGAGCTGAAGACAGCTGGACAAGGGGTGGCTGTTGAGGTCGGCACAGTTATCCAAACCAGTGGTTGCAATCTGCACTGCCACCGTGTGCTTCACGTGGTGGCTCCGGACTGGACAAATGACAGCACATCTTCACGCAAGGTGGGACCTGGTTTTAAATTCTCCAGGAAATTAAGTAGCCCTTTGGACTCTCCTTTCAGTAGAATGTAGCTTGAACCCTGGCTGTGTCTGTTCTGTAATAACAGCACATTCTCATAGCCATTTCTTTCAGCTGTAGCTGACTTCTCCCAAGGACCAGTTAATAATAGAAATTGATTACAGTTCTCAACCATTGCTGGGACTCGGGGAAGAATTACTGAAGATAGCACTCTTTAGTGAGGAAGGAAAAGTGAGGGCATGAAGAGTGGAAGAGACTGAAGGAACAGAACAGTAGCTGCTTTGCGTCTTTCCTTCATTGCTGAGTGAGTTTGAATCTTTTTGGAGGGTCTCACACATTCTTCTTTACTTTTCCTTTTTTACTCCTCTGTTTTCCTTTCCCCTTCTGACTGCCCTTAACCTGCCTTTTGTTGAAAGGAAAAAGGAGTAGAGAGAGATCACAGAGTTGCTAAATTCTTGTTCTTTTTGTTCGAACTCTGATTTCCAGGCAAAATGTATAAGAATGTGCTTTGTGCTTTTCAGATCATGGAAAACATAATCAGAGAATGTTTGGAAATCACTGAGAGTTTGTCCTTAAACTCAATTGCATTTCCAGCAATAGGAACAGGAAATCTGGGGTTTCCTAAAAACATTTTTGCTCAATTAATCACCTCAGAAGTGTTCAAATTCAGTAGCAGGAATCAACCCACAACTTTACAAGAGGTTTGCTTTCTGTTGCACCCAAGTGATCATGGAAATATTCAGGTACAGTCTTTCTCATTACTCGTTATTTTGGCAACTGAGCCCTAACGTGTTCAAGTATCTTCTTGGTCTGATAGGTTGTTTCTTTCATGTATTTTCATACAGGAAAGTAAAAGAGTAGTGTGGACTAGTTGCAGCACGGCAAATTTCAAGCACATTTTTGGATATAGAAAAAAATTTGACTTCTTATTAAGAAAAATGTGAAACATATGCAAAAGTAAACCAAATAGTATAATGAAATCCCTTGTACCCATCGTTCAACTTCATAGTTATCAACCTATGCCCAGTATGTTTCATCTCTATCTCCATTTATTTCCCTTCCTCCCATACTGTTTTTGAAGCAGATCCCCATATATACCTTTTACCCATAAACAATTCAGTATTTGTTTTAGACATTAGGATTCTTTTTCAAAAGTAATCTAAGTACAATACTATTTCACACCTAGAAGAAATTGGCAGTCATTCCTTTATTTCATCAATTATCATGTCAGTGTTCACATTTCCAACTGTTTCATAAGTATTTTATTTTGTTTTTATAGCTTGTTGGTTTGAATCAGAATCCAAATAAGGCCCAAATAGTGCAATGGAGTTGACATATCCCTTAAGCCTCTTCTAATCTATAGAATTTCCTTCCATATGAACATAGAAATTTTAATACATAATATAAAAGCTCAGTTGTGGTCCTACAAATAGGAGAATGTCAGAATAAGATACAACTGAAGGCTCAGCACATCCCCATAGGAGTAAGACGGTTGAGACCAGAAATACCAGAACCATCTTTGGTCACAGAGAGTCCATCAACCAGCTCACGTTTGCTGAACACCAGCTGTGAGTA
Source organism: Lagenorhynchus albirostris (assembly GCF_949774975.1). Lineage (NCBI taxonomy): Eukaryota > Metazoa > Chordata > Mammalia > Artiodactyla > Delphinidae > Lagenorhynchus > Lagenorhynchus albirostris. The sequence continues at coordinate 77,621,155 of NC_083099.1, read as the reverse complement.
AGCCTCTGGACTCAGCATTATGGGGGAACAAGAGGCATTTAATATGAGGCCATTATTCCTGCCCTGCAAGTCCTTAGAGTCCAGGAGAGTAGATGATATTAATTGTTTGAAAAGTTCCATGATAATGCAAGAATTAAACAGATTAAGGCTAGCAACCCAAGAGATGTCCATAGATCATTGGACTAACTGAATTTTTAGGTCATACTTAATTTTTTTTCTGGATCTAGACACTACCTTTAAATACTTTGGAAGCAAACAAATCTAAATTCTAATCAGACAGCTAAACCACCTGGGCAAAATATGTGGTCCATTTAGTTGGCCTGCATAACTACAGTCATTTCTAGTCAATAAATGCTTTGTGAACAACCTCCCTATGACTTGCATTGTACAAAGTGATGTGGATTACAGAATGGGTATGTTGCATGTACTCTCCCTCCTATAAATCATAATTACTTTGGGAGCTAAGATTTATACACATAAAATGAACTAGAGACATGAAGTGCTGAGAGTTTTTGAATGAATGGCTGAGTTCATTGTAGGGAAGTGAGTCCTGTGACATGGATCTGAACCCTCGAATCTCACTCTTTCTGTGCATCGTCAGCCTTTGTTATCTTTCCTAAAGATTCAAATTCTGCAAGTATTTTGTGAAGGGATTAGTCTATACAGACATCTTTATTGCCATCGGAAATAGTACTGATTCTCCATACGTGGCTGTGACAATTTTTCTCTTAAGACTTTTAAAGACAGTTAAGCTTTGGTCATATTTTCACAAAAATCAGCAAAACTTATTGAAATATTTATAGGTGGAGACTGTAACAGAGGTTGCACACAGCAGCCTATGGTCGGAACATAGCCTTTAGATGTGCTTTATTTGGGCTATTTTTAAAAAATTTGAATCAGTTGCTGGCATTTAAGAACCAAACTTGTCACATACAACTCCAGATGTCCACTGGGACCTAAACATTCAAAAGTTCTGGCACCTTGGACATGGATTTCTGCCTGAACAGTTCGCTGTGGCCAAATGGCAGCTCCTCTCTAGTTCTCCAGAGTCAAACCAGTCCAGCTTTACACCTGTCCACCTTTACACCTGTAGATCACGTGCCTGGTGCCTGGAGAACCCTGGCTCTGTAGTCTCTCCTGGTCCTTCTCCCATTATTGTATCAGCCTTTTAGCCAAGATGTTACTTGTTTTTTTTCCAACAAAATTTCCTGTTGCTTGTTTACAAGGAGGAAGAAAGTGATGATTTTGGGGTGTCACTAACCAGGCAAAGAAATGGAATTCCAGCCTCTTGCTCCAAAAACACTACTCCCCTAGCTGTTTCTCTCCTGGTACAAATAGGAAGTTAAAAACTGAAGTGTTTGGGTCCTTGTGATTGTCTTTCTCTTAACACTGTAGTTTTAACAACAACAAAGTATTTACTTTTACTGATTATGAAAGTAATACATGTTCATTGTAGAAACTTTAAACAATAAAAAATGCATAAATTCTTTTAGTTGTATTTCATCTTAGTCTTCTTTTATATATGTGGACTTTTAAACGTGGTATTATATAATGTAATTTAGTATCATTCTTTTTTCATTTAATAGTATGAAATAAGCATTTCCCTATTCCATTAACTATTCTTTGAAAACATAATTTTTAATGGCTGATAAATACTCCAACATATGGACATACTAAAATTTATTTAACCATTTCCCTGTTGGATTTTTAAACTGTTTATTTTTTTCTCAATTACAAATAGTATTGTAGTTATATTTTTGTTCACATCTTTGATAGTTTTCATAGTTTGTATTTACAGAAATAGAATTTATGAATTTTTCATAACGTAAAAATCTATAATGAAAATACATGATACTCTGAGAATTGTTCTCTCCTAAATATTTGTGCATGTAGGATCAGAAGGTCTGATGAATCAAATTCATTCATCTACAGAGAATTGTAGTGATTAAAACTGTCTTTGTATTTCTAGGCATTCTCAGATGAATTTGCCAGAAGGGCTAATGGAAATTTCATCAGTGACCAAGTTCCCAAGGCTGAAGATACACAAGGTTCAATAAAGCTTTTAAATAGAGAAATTATTTTTAGTTGCTAAATAAATATTCAGTGTTAAGTGAAAAATGATAGGATAATTTTTATGAAAAAAACAATTTGTGATAAAGAAGATAATAAATTATACTCTACACACCTGAGCATGCAAGACACTGGCCATGTTTATGTGATCTGGGGTGAAAGAGTAGGCAGGCCAGATTATATAATCTGTACAATGGGTCTTTAAGTGGTGATGATGAGGCTACTATTTTCTAAGGATGATGTGATAAGTGTTTTCAGAAATAGACACATTTAAAGAGATGATACCAACCAAATGCTTCTCCTCTGTCAAAGCTACTTATATTTGAGTTTATCCTATTTGGAGTTTGCTGGAGCTTGTTAAATCTGAGTATGTATGTCTTCAGATCTGGGGATTTTTCAGTCATCTCTTCAGATATGTTTTTCTGTACTGGTCTCTCTCGCCTCTCCTTCTGGTGCTCCAATAACATGAATGGTAAGCCTTCTGATAATGTCTCTGAGGGTCTGTTCTTTTTTTTTTTTTTTTTTCCCAGTCTTTTTTCTCTTTGTTCTTCAGATTGGATAATATTTATTAATCTACCTCCAAATTCACTGATTCTTTTCTCTGTCTACTATACTATTGAGCTAATCCAGTGAATTTTCGATTTCAAATATTGTATTTTTAAGTTCTGAAATGTCCATTTGATTCTTATTTTATAGTTTATATTTCTCTGCAGAGACCCCTATTTTTCCATTCATTCCAAATCATTTCCATACATTCAAGTGTGTTTACTTCGACCTCAGGGAGCGTAGTTATAGTAGATGCTTTGAAGTCTTTGTCTGATCATTCCAACATCTGAATCATCTTGGGATTAGCTTCTATATTGAGTGTCTTTATCCTTGAGAATTGGTCACGTTTTCCTGGTTCTTTGTATGACAAGCAATTTTGGATTATAGAATGGGCATTTTAAACATCGTGTTGTAAGACTTGGGTCCTGTTAAAATCCTCTGGAAAATGGTGCTTGTTTTGTTTGTTTGTTTGAGCAGGTAGCCAATCAGTTAATGTCATTCTACAAGTTCTGCCTCACTTTCTGTGTGGGCAGTGGTTCCAAGGTCAATTCCATTCTCAAGGCCTTTGCTGTGCAGCTTGGGTCTGCCCCACGTGCACAGCTCTGGGGTGAGCTCAGGGTTGACTCCAGTCTTACACAGAACAGGGGGTCACCACTCCAGCGTTCCCCTTACATTCTCTGACTTGCAAAAGCCCATTTTCCAGGTCTTCTGGCCAGAAGCACAAGGTTCTCTCAGAGTTGAAGCTGCCTGTTCTGTTGCCTCATTATTCTGCGTGATCAGGGGTGCCCTTGGGCAAAGCAGAGGGGGTGAGGGTTGAGGGGAGGGGACCAAATAAACAAAAACACAGGGATTTCCCATACACCACATATACACCTTTCAGACCACAAGGCCCTTTTTCCTGATTCTTCTGGACAGAAATACAGAATGTCTTTCAGAGTTTTAGCTCCCTGCGGTGCCACTGTGGAGTTCTGCAACCGGGGCACCTTGGTACAGGGCCTGGATTTAAAAAGGAAAAATATGGAAAATAATGAGGCTTCTCTGCCATACTCTTCAGCTCACAGGGACCCATATTCCCAGTCCTCTGGCCGCAAAGACAGAGATTCTCTGAGAGTTTTGCTGCCTGTTCTCATTGTGTAGTTCTGTAACTAGGGCCATGCTTGGGTCAAAGCTGGGAGAGAAAAGAGGAAAAATTTCAAAACAAAACAAAACAAAATGGGAAGCAGCACAGGCTGCTCCTTCCTTTTTTTTTTTGCGGTACGCGGGCCTCTCACTGTTGTGGCCTCTCCCGTTGCGGAGCACAGGCTCTGGACGCGCAGGCTCAGCGGCCATGGCTCACGGGTGCAGCCACTCCGCGGCATGTGGGATCTTCCCAGACCGGGGCACAAACCCGTGTCCCCTGCATCGGCAGGCGGACTCTCAACCACTGCGCCACCAGGGAAGCCCTCCTTCAAGTTTTGACTCCTTTCCCCAGTCTGCCTGCTGTTGTGCATGTCTCAGTTCTCAGAGTGGCTTTTTGTTATTTGTCCCATGTTTTTACTTGTAGTCAGTGGGAAAGAAAGGCTCAAGTGGGCTAATTCACCTCAGCCAGCAGCAGAAGGCCATGTTTGATATGTATTATATTTTATAATCCTTTTCCAAAAACAGACCATCAGGGGCTCAAGGCCAGGGCCAGGTTAAATGCCAGAGATCACAGAGAGAGAGACAGAGAGAGAGAGAGAGGAAGAGAGAGAGAGAGAGAGAGGGAGAGAGAGAGGGAGAGATGAGAGGGGCACAGGTGAGAACCATGAGACCTAAGTCATTCTTGCTGTTGTCGACTTGTTACTGAGTCTATTTTTTTTTTCTTGTCAGGTTTATATGGGACTATTTCTAACCCTGATTCAGGAGTGCATGAAATGAAGATTGGGCCCATCATTTTCCAGGTAGCCTCTGGAGATATCACCAAAGAAGAGGCAGATGTGATTGTAAATTCAACATCAAAGACATTTAATCTCAAAGCAGGTACTTGACTTACAGAATTTTGACTAGTGTAATAGTCACAGTAGAGCCTGTGAAGGAGTTGCTATAGCCAAACTGGTTTCTACAACTTTGGCTTATTGCTATTAATTCATCATTTAAAAATTATTTTGACATTGTTTCTCATAATCGGGAACAGCTCTTTTATGAGTTTTTCTCCTTTGTTATCAGAAATACCCAAGTTATAGGGTTCCTTTGATGATGGGGAAAGCATTTAGATAATTAGGCAATCATTCTGATCCAGATGTCCTGTAATTTTTTTTATTCATGTGTGTAAACATCTTGCTTTTCTCATGCAGGGGTCTCCAAAGCAATTTTAGAACATGCCGGGAAAAGTGTGGAAATGGAATGTTCTGATCAAGGTAAGGCACAATGCTATCTTTTTGGTTCTAAGTTTTAAGTGAAGACTGAATAGGGGAAGCTACGGAGGATGAGGAAAGTCCTGGGATTGGGGAGACAACATATTGATCTTAAAATCATACCTTTTACTAAAGAATTCCAGTTGTAGAGAATTAGAAGTGAAAAGTCATCTCACAGTTAAAAAGAGAAGCAAGAAAGATTCATCAAAGTTAGTATTTCAGGAGTTTCTTATTCACATAAAATGCTTTATCTGCCAATTCAGACATTTTGTTTTTTAAACAATCAAAGAGTGGGTTCAAAGTCTAAATCGACATTTCACCAAAGAAGACATGCAGGTGGCCAAGAGGCACATGAAAAGATGCTCAACATCACTAATTATTAGAGAAATGCAAATCAAAACTACAATGAGGTATCACCTCACACCGGTCAGAATGGCCATCAACCCCAAATCTACAAACAATATATGCTGGAGAGGGTGTGGAGAAAAGGGAACCCTCTTGCACTGTTGGTGGGAATGTAAATTGATACAGCCACTATGGGGAACAGTATGGAGGTTCCTTAAAAAACTAAAAATAGAACTACATACGACCCAGCAATCCCACTACTGGGCATAGACCCTGAGGAAAACATAATTAAAAAAGAGACATGTACCACAATGTTCATTGCAGCACTATTTACAATAGCCAGGACGTGGAAGCAATCTAAATGTCCATTGATAGATGAATGGATAAAGAAGATGTGGCACATACATACAATGGAATATTACTCAGCCATAAAAAGAAACGTAATTGAGTTATTTGTAGTGAGGTGGATGGACCTAGAGTCTGTCATACAGAGTGAAGTAAGGCAGAAAGAGAAACACAAATACCATATGCTAATGCATATATATGGAATCTAAAAAGAAAAAAAGAGGTACTGATGAACCTAGTGGCAGAGCAGGAATAAAGACGCAGACATAGAGAATGGACTTGAGGACACGGGGAGGGGGAGAGGGAAGCTGGGACCAAGTGAGAGAGTGGCATGGACATATATACACTACCAAATGTAAAATAGATAGCTAGTGGGAAGCAGCAGCATAGCACAGGGAGATCAGCTTGGTACTTTGTGACCACCTAGAAGGGTGGGATAGGGAGTGTGTGAGGGAGGTTCAAGAGGGAGGGGATATGGCGATATATGTATGTATATGGCTGATTCACTTTGTTGTACAACAGAAACTAACACAGCATTGTGAAGCAATTATAGTCCAATAAAGATGTATTAAAAAGAGTGGGTTCAGCATCTAATTTTGCATCTTTTTGTCTTGTGTTTCCCAGCTCAAGGGGGCCACAGAGATTATATAATTACCAAAGGTGGATTATTGAAGTGCAAGAATATTATTCATGTCATTGGTGGAAATAATGTCAAGAGATCGGTTTCCTGTGTTTTGCAAGAGTGTGAAAAGCGGAATTACTCATCCGTTTGCCTCCCAGCCATCGGGACAGGTTTGTAGCCTCTGGCTGTCAAGGCTAAATCCGAAGGTGACCAGTTTCCCTTGGAATTGGTGCTGATGGCTAATGTACTTATTGCTGAGTCTACATCAGGGCAGCTTCCTCAAGCCAGGGCAGCCCCCGAGGGAAGGAGCAAAGTCTGTGGATAGTTTAAGTAAAAAAGAGAAAACTGAAGAAAACTGAAGAGAGTATTGGGATAGTAGACATTTGCTTTCTAATATGGAAGGGAAGGGAGAGGAAGGGAGGGGAAAGGAAAGAAAGTCCATCTCTCATTGCTTTCATGAGCTCCTTTCTCTTTTCCATCCTCTACACATCCCCCATTATTTAGTCTTTGACTTCCCCTCCATCCCCTCTCCATGGAAACATCAGTGCATGGACTTCCGCCTCCCCATGGCCGACTCTCAGACAGCATGGCTGTCCATCTTCTCTTACCTCCTTGACAGTGGGCTGGCCGTGGGGCATTGCGACCTCTCAGTTGCCAGAATCCAGTGGGTTCTAATGGGTCAGAAACTCTCCACCTTCCTCCTTTCAGCTTGCCTGCCTCTTGGAAGTTTCTTATTTTCCTTAAACTACATAATGATTGTATGAGTCTTCATTTACAAGGATGGTGCTTTGGGCTTATCATTTGTAAGGTGATGCTCTTTGAGCTCTTTCCCCAGCAATCTGAGTCATGTGCATTAATCAGGGATTCCTGCTTGGTCTCCTTTAAGAGAGCTGCTCAGGGGAGGCAAATGCTCTCAGGCTTGAAGTGGAATGGAGCTGACTGGTCCCAGAAAGAGAAGGCTCAGCACTGGATTAACCATTCCACTGCTCAGGAATCTAAGTTTGAGTGTCTCACACTGGCATTCTAGGCCCTCCAAAAGTTTAGCCTTAATAAACCTAACCATCTTTGTCACTTTCTGGGCCTTCTTCTAATTCTCTTTCCGATACTTTGATTTCTCTTATTTTTCATTCCTCTTAATGTTCCCACATAGAATGTTATGTCTCCTTAGCTCTCTGTTTCTGAAAGTATAATTTATATTCCCTTTATGCTTTCATTCCCCTTGTAGTATCATTCAATCCTAGCAGATTAGCCAATGTATTATCTGTCTGTCTATCATCTATGTATCCTCTATCTATCGATCATCTATCATTTTCTATGGACACCCACTAATGATTCCCCAGTCTCTATCTCCATCTGCTTTTTCCTCTGAGCTCTTGTCTTGTGTTTCCATCTTAACTTTATTTGTGCCAAGAAAGCAGGCAGCCTAAGGGTGGCACAGACCTTCCCAAGGGAGTCCCTGGGTGGAGTCAAAGAAGAAATAAGGAAATGAGGCAGTTTTAGTTTTGTATAATTACTTCTGGCTTACTGCAAACCTGTTGTTTTTTCCACTGACCTGGTTGCATTGCTGGTCTGCACAAGTAAATCAAGGTTAGCAAATTCTCCTTCCTCATCTTCTTTACCTGTCTCTATCACCACCTGAGCAGGCCCTTAGACTAACAGATGGGGAGCTTTCTCCCTCAGTGGTGATTATGAGTTGGATTGAGACTGTGATTGAGACAGTTGCTGGCAGTAAAGGAAGCCCTCTCACTGTTCCTCACAGGCTTGAGGGGAGAGAATAGGTGCTCACTGGTACCTGCAAGTACCTCAAGCTCAAAGCAAACTCCAAACTCCAGTTCATTGTCTTCTCCCCCACACCTGCCCTTCCTCTTATATCCCTGAGCATGTTAAAAACATCACTTTCTATCTAGAATCCTTGACTCTACCTTCTTCATCACGCCTATGTGCATTAGTTGATTAATTAGTTTGATTAAATATTTACTGAGTGTCTGCATGTGCCGGGCACTGAGCTGAGGCAGCGGGGATAGAAAGATGACTAAGAAAAGGGGCACCTGGTGTCCACAAGGGGCACCTGGCCTTCTGTGAGACACAGACATGTCAACAAACAACTGCAGTGCAACAGGACTTATGAAATACACGTGAAGGCTGTGGGTGGCAAAAGACGGGGAACAAAGGGGCAAGTATAAAGCCAGTTGGCCACTTGGTCCTGCTGACTTTACTTTCTAAATAACTCCTCAATCCCTACAGCCAGCTCTTCATTCTGGCCTCGTCTCTTTGTTCAGCTCTTGTCTTTTGCCTAAACCTTTATTTAAATTCTCCTGTTTAGACCTGGCTCCCTGCTCCAGTGCCTCCTCCACCTACCCCCCTACCTCCCCCGTTTATCTTTCTCAAAAACAAACCTGTTCCCCTGAACACGCCAGGTTCAACATATCACACTTCTTACACAGTTCTGTCTGGTGTAGCCTTTCCCTCAGGTGTCCGTACTTCACCTGTTGAACACCTGTTCATCCCCACATATCACATCCTCTGTGTCCCAAGTGCTTAGGTTATTGAGAGTGAATGGATATATCTGAACATTCCCATTTAAATTCTTCCAGATAGCATGGAATAACTACAACATTGCAATGGAGAATCTCCCTCTTTCCCCGATCATCTAATTAAAAAAAAACAACCTGCACAAACCTTCTAGGTTAGTTTTATATGGGGATTGTCTACATTCCTACAGTTGTCCCCATAGCCAAGCCACAGAGGTCTGCTCTCCTTTCTGCAGTAATAGTGGGCACGGTCAACAGGGATAACCCAAGTAGGCCCTTCGTCTATCACACCAAGTTGGCCAGAGGACTTTCACATTGCCCACTCCCCACCCCGCAATGTGACAGCTGCTATTCACCTGGAACTGCTTCCATGGCTTTTCGTGAGCCTTTTCAAGGAACTTTTCATGATCTTACCTAGCCAGTAGGCTTGAGAAACAAGATGTGGAGCATGCTTAAAATAGGAAAAGACCTTGCTCAGGTGGCAACCTTGAACCCTGCAGGTCAGCTAAAATCACAGTGACCGTGGGACGAAAAACTTTTGGAGGCTCATGGATAACTTGTATGCAAAGAATTATAGATTATAACAAATAGCTTATGGCTCTAGGTGTCTTACGAAATGAGCTCAGTTTAAATCAGGTCCCCAAAGACATCTGAGAGAATAAGGATATATACGTAATAGTCAAGAAATGACTGAACAAAAAATAATGCTGTTCTCTTTATTTTTTAAGTTAATTAATTTATTTATAATTAGCTCTCTTTTATTTATTTACTTTTTGCCTGTGTTGGGTCGTCGTTGCCGTGTATGGGCTTTCTCTAGTTGCGGCAAGTGGGGGCTACTCTTTGTTGCGGTGCATAGGCTTCTCATTGCGGTGGCTTCTCTTGTTACGGAGCACGGGCTCTAGGGCACGGGCTTCAGTAGTTGTGGCACGCGAGCTCTAGAGCACGGGCTCAGTAGTTGTGGCACATGGGCTTAGCTGCTCCACAGCATGTGGGATCTTCCTGTACCAGGGCTCGAACCTGTGTCCCCTGCATTGGCAGGCGGATTCTTAACCAACTGTACCACCAGGGAAGACCTGTTCTCTTTAAAGAGCATGACATTTCAACATACATTAGCATCTTTTGCTTTTTGTGGATCTTTTGAGGACACCAGTGAGCCAAGAAAGGTTAACTGTGCTCTGTAACACAGAGGAACATAGTGAGCTGGGATCAGCTGAATAGAGCAAATAAGATATCAGACACCAAGTTATGTTTCTGGGCCCTTTGTTCATTGTTGGGCTGTTCCCGACATCCTGGAACAAAAACTCCCCGTTACATCTAGGACTTCAAGGGTGTCTGCTGATGCATTTTAGAAAAGTCCATGGTGATGAAAGAGTTAAGGAGTGGGAATTTATTCTGAGAATCAGAATCCCTAATTTATTCCTCAGCCTTCTCCAGTTGGGTCTTCTTTTTCAAATCCAGTTGGATCTTTTTTTTTCCCAATCATTTTTATTATTTGCCTTTCTAGGAAGTGCCAACCAAGACCCAGATAAGGTTGCAGCAGCCATAATTGATGCCATTGAAGACTTTATTCAGAAAGGATTGGTCCAGTCTATGAAAAAAGTTAAAGTTGTTATCTTTCTGCCTCAATTACTGGATGTGTTTTATGCCATCATGAAAAAAAGAGAAGGATCTCAGGCTTCTCCCCAGCAGTCTATGATGTCTAAAATGACATGTGAGTTGTTCATTTTTATGAAATACATGTTCCTAATATTGATGTCACATGAGAAATAGCTATTTTTTTTTCTGGTAGTTTATTAGCTTTTTTCCAGCTTCATGGAGATAGAGTTGACATACATCACTGTATAAGTTTGAGGTATACAGCATAATGGTTTGACTTACATATATTGTGAAACGAATACCACAATAAGTTTAGTTAGCATCCATCATGTCACACAGATACAATAAAAAGAAAAGGATTTTTTCCTTGTGACAAGAACTCTCAACAACTTTCATATCTATCATATAGTAGTGTTAACTACAGTCATTAAAGAAGGTTTCTGGACCCAGTTCCAATGTGTATGGAGGCTTCCCTGTGCCTACAAGCAATTCTCAGACACCAGCAGGGTGTCTGAGGATTCAACTCAATTCTGACATCATCTACCCAGAGATGGAATCAGATTCCACAGGTAAAGGGCTCAGTGCCCAAGACTGCCTTCCGCTTCAGATACCAAGCACAAGCCAAACACTGTATATATGGGAAAAATATTTGGTCATTCTGACCAAATATATTTTTTCATATATATATATATATATATATATATGTATTTTTTTTTTTTTGCAGTATGCGGGCCTCTCAGTGTTGTGGCCTCTCCCGTTGCGGAGCACAGGCTCCGGACGCGCAGGCTCAGCAGCCATGCCTCACTGGTCCAGCCGCTCCGCAGCATGTGGGATCTTCCCAGACCGGGGCACAAACATGTGTCCCCTGCATCAGCAGGCGGACTCTCAACCACTGCGCCACCAAGGAAGCCCTATTTTTTCTTATAAATCACAATATTACAATCATCATTCTGTACATTACATCCCTAGTACTTATTTATCTTGTAATTGGAAGTTTGTATCTTTTGACCGCCTTTCTCCAATCTCCTCCCACCCTCACCCCGCTTTACTAGGAGTAATTTATGGTTACTCCTAGTAACCATAAATCTGATCTCTTTTTCTATGAGTTTTTTTTTTCAGATTCTGCATATCAGTGAGGTCATACAGTATTTGTCTTTCTCTGTCTGACTTGAAATAGCTAATCTTTAGTGAACTGTCACAGAGATATTAAGAAAACAATCCCATTTATAATTGCATCAAAAAGAATAAAATACCCAGGAATACATTTAACCAAGGAGGTGAAAGACCTGTATCATGAAAATATACAACATTGATGAAAGAAACTGAAGAAGATACAAATAAATGGAAAGATAGTTCACGCTCATGGATTGGAAGGATTAATATTGTTAAAATATCCATACTACTTAAAGCAATCTACAGATTCAATGCTATCCCTATCAAAATTCCAGTGGCACTTCTGAGGTAGAACAAACAGACTTGAAACCATAAAACTCCTACAAGAAAACATATGGGTAAGCTCCTCAACACTGGTCTTAGCAATGATTTTTTAGATTTTACACTAAAATTACAAAAGCAAAATGAATAAGTGGGACTACATCAAACTGAAAATCTACACAGCAAAGGACATCATAAACAAAATGAAAAGAGAACCCACTGAATGGGAGAAAATATTTGCAAATCGTATATCTGATAAGGGGTTAAATCCAAAATATATAAAGAACTCATACAACAATAGAAAAAACCCCAAACAATTTGATTTTAAAATAGAGTATCTGAATAGATGTTTTTCCAAAAAGATATACAACTGGCCAATAGGTACATGAAAAGGTGCTCAACATCATTAATCATCAGGGAAATGGAAATCAAAATCATAATGAGTGATCACCTCACATGATAGAACAGCTATTATCAAAAAGACAAGGGAGGGACTTCCCTGGTGGCACAGTGGTTAAGACTCCGTGCTCCCAATGCAGGGGGCCCAGGTTCGGTCCCTGGTCAGGGAACTAGATCCCACATGCACGCCACAACTAAGAGCTCACATGCCACAACTAAGGAGCAGGTGAGCTGCAACTAAGGAGCCCGCCTGCTGCAACTAAGACCCAGTGCAACCAAATAAATAAATAAATAAATAAAATATTTTAAAAAAAGACAAGGGACTTCCCTTGTGGTCCAGTGGTTAAGACTCCATGCTTCCACTGCAGGGGGCATGGGTTTGATCCCTTGTCAGGGAACTAAAATCCCACATACCACATGTCACAGCCAAAAAAAAAAAAAAAAAAAAAAAGTATTAAAAACTCAAATGTTAAGACCTGACCATAAAACTCCTAGAAGAAAACATAGGGGAAAATAAATGATTTTAAAAAAAAAAAAAGACAAGAAATAACAAGTGTTGGTGAGGATGTGGAGAAAAGGGAACCCTCATGCACTGTTGGTGGGAATGTAAATTGGTGCAGCTACTGTGGAAAACAGCATGGAGGTTCCTCAAAAGTCTAGAAATAGAACTACCATAGGATCCAGCAATTCCACTTCTGGGTATTTATCTGAAGGAAATGAAATCACTCTCTGGAATCCATGTTCACTGCAGCATTATTTTCAGTAGCCACAACATGGAAACATTGAAAGATGAATTATAAAGATGATGTGGTGTATATGGAATATTACTCAGGCATAAAAAAGAAGGAAATCCTGCTACATGCAACAACATGTGAGGACCTTGAGGGCATTATGCTCAATGAAATAAGACAGAGAAAGACAAATACTGTATGATAGCACTTATACAAAGGACAGATTGGTGATTGCCGGTGGGTGCAGGGGGTGTGGGAGTTGGGTGAAATGGGTGAAGTTGGTCAAAAGGGTAAAAGCATCCAGTTATAAGATAAACAAGTCCTAGGGTTGTAATGTACAGCATGGTGACAAAGAAAGAGAGAGAGGAAGAGAGGAAGGAGGGAGGGAGGGAGGAGGGAGGGAGGGAAGAGGGAGGGAGGAAGGAAGAAGGAAAGAAAGAAAGAGCTAATCTTCCTTTCTTTTCTTTTTTAGCATTCTTGGGCTTCTCAAGTAAATCTCCCCCAAAACAGACTCCTTTGGTTTTAGAAAAGAAAACAGAATCAGCAATATTTCAGGTGTGTGGTGAAAATGTAAAAAGTGTAGAAAACGTCCTCTTCTGGATACAGGATCTCATTCAAAAGGAACAGTGTCCCTACACCAGTGAAGATGAATGTATCAAAAACTTTGATGTAAAGGAATACCAGGAATTGAATGAGCTTCAGAAGAAGTTAAATATTTCCATTTCCTTGGACCGTGAAAGACCTTTGATTGAGGTTTCTGGAATTACCAAAGATGTGGTACAGGTTAGAAATGCAATTGAGGACATGATCAAGAGAGTTAGATTGTCCAAAGAACAGGAATACCTGGCAGATCGTACCAGTGATTTTGTGGAATGGCAATATAAGGACGATAAAAATTTTCATAGTTTTGACAAAATTACCAATATGCAACTGGAGGATGCAAAGAAACAAAAGAGAAAGACAATTGATGTTAAAATTAATCATCAGAGCTACACAGTGGACTTGAAAACATACACTGCTACAGATGCAAAGGGAAAGAGTTTACCTGTTCGGCGCCATACAAAATCTGAAGGTGAATCAAACTTTCATGCTTGTTGTCCATTACTTTATGCCTGTGATGTGTGTTGTACATACATCAAAATGTTGTTCAAGTAGATAAAATCCAAGTACCCTTATGGAAGAAAATAGAAAACTTGGTCTCAGCTGAAGGAGCTTACACTTTGGCCACGAAAATACAGCACAGGGTGTACCCAACAGCTGATCATTATTATCTTAATGGTAACAATAGTCAAATGTTGCATTTGTTCTCATCTCTACAGTTTACAAGCTTCCCAGAGCCAGTTTTGCTGGGGAGGTAATGGCTGCTTCTGTCAGGAAAGGGAAAGCCATGGGCTGTAAAGAAGCCCAAGCCTTTCTAGAACAAAAGACTGAAGACAGCCTAGTCAGAGAGTGGGCACTCTGTGTCTGTGACTGATGACCCAGAGTGGATGGGGAGCCTGAAGGATCTTCTCCCAGAAGTCACTGGCTCCTCTGCCCCGAGGATAAGATTCTTTGACACACACATGAGGAAGCAGTCTTCAAGATTCCTGAGAAGGGAATACTTGTCTTGTGTAGTCAGCTATTCCTGCCTTTGAACCACATAAATCCCCCACTGAAAACTACTGAATTGGCTTTCAGTACATTGAGAGATCAATGTGAACGAATTCCTCAGACTCTGAGCAACCCTGGGGAAATGACAAGTCAAATACAGTATTCTGTTTAGCAGACGGGGAGACAGAGCTGCCACCACAACCTGCCATGTAGCAAAACCTCCCACCCACCCAACTGTTAAGGATGCTGTGAAGAATAATGAAAGAATAGATGTGGAAGGCCTGGTGGTTGTGGTGAGTTCTGGCAAAAAGCCATGCATTTGTAAGCAAAACATTAATGACTATTTATTGAAAACATTGTAGGGAAATCATTTATATTATATGTAAAATTATTAAATTATGACAGATTAGAGACTGAACAGAATATGCAGCTGAGTTACATTACACCGATAGTTCTCAAATCTGAGCATGATCAAACTTGTTAAGATGCAGGTACCCAGGTTCCACCCTCAGAGATTTTGATTCGGTAGATCTGTGAAGTTTTTTTTTTGTTTTTTTTTTTTTTTGCGGTACACGGGCCTCTCACTGCTGTGGCCTCCCCCGTTGCGGAGCACAGGCTCCGGACGCGCAGGCTCAGCGGCCATGGCGCACGGGCCCATCCGCTCCGCGGCATGTGGGATCTTCCTGGACCGGGGCACGAACCCGCGTCCCCTGCGTCGGCAGGCGGACCCTCAACCACTGCGCCACCAGGGAAGCCCTGTGAGTTTTTTTTTAAGCAAGTGTTACAGTTGGTTCTGAGGCGGGTTATCTGTGGTCCACATTTTGAAAACATTCTTCTAGAAAGATAAGGGGCTTCTTGAACACCTTGAATTAGGAGATTGTAAAACAAGAGCACAAATGATACTCAGTTTTTCAAAGCATACCAGGAATGTGGACTATGCGGATGAGCCTTTCTAGGTGCGAGGGAGTTTTCAAATGTCTACTTTGCAGTTGAGATCCCCTTATACTGGAGTGATATGAAGCAGCAGAAAGTCCGTGTGGTTGAGCTACAGCCTGATAATTCAGAATACAAAACTGTGGCAAGCAAGTTTAATGAGACCTGTGCACACCTCATCATAGAGAAGGTAAGCCTTCCGCTGACATGGAGTTTCTACACGGTGGAGATAGAGGTATCATCGTCCTGGATAAATACACTTTCATTCACTTCCTATCACATTTTTACCCAGAATTAGAAATATTTTACGGCAATTAGTTTTTAAATTCTAGATTCTACTCATGTCACTATGATTACTGAGACATTGAAATTCTTGTGTCAGTTATTACAATATATTAGATTGTAATATATTAGAATAATAAAGATATATGTTTACTTTGTGAAGCAAGCTAATAATAACTCCTAGATATGGCTCCACAGTTGGAGTTGATAACTAGCAAAGTTGGAGTTGATAACTAGCAAAGTTGGAGTTGATAACTAGCACATCAGATCAGGATTATGTGCTTCTGCTCCTTGCTTCCTTGATAATCCAGCGGTCCTTTCCCTGTTCATTTCCCTTATTTTGGCATCTTCTGCTTTTAAACATTAATTTAGAAAGTTTCTTTTCTGAAATTATTTTTCTCCCTTGACTTCTAGGACAGTATTATTTTGATGCTTTCTTCTCCTTCTTTAACTAATGTTCCTTTCATTTTCACTGGCATCTGTTCTTCCCCTAAACCCCTAATCCTAGGTAACCCACAGGATTTATATTTTGGTATTCTGTCTCTGCAGTTCACCAGGGAACGTTTTTACTCTTCTTGGCTGCAGCTATTATTTCAGTGTTGATAGCTCTCAAATCAACATCACCGACCTGGATCTTTGACTCAAGTTCTAGAACTTGAGTTCCCAAGTGGCCTAAAAAAGTCTCCACTTGAATATCTGTCTGCTAAATCAATTTCCCTAAAATCTAACTCATCTCATCATTTCCCCTTCCTTCCTGCTTTCTGTCTTTGGTTCCACCACTTTCTGAGTAAAGCTAGAGATCTTTGAGTACCTTCCCTTCATCTGTAATAACAAGTCTGCCAGTAAGGCCTGCATTGTCTTTCTTTGCAAATTTTCTCTTATTCCCTATTTGTACTGCCACCACTCTGTTTATTCATGTACTTAATAATACATATATTATTATTATTACATAATAATTCAAAAAAGATTTGAAGCGTACTACAAAGATATACCTTCAGATAACATAAATATGGACAAAAAGAAAAGTAGGGCAGGGAAATTAAGATAATTACAGAGGTATTGTTAGTTCACAAAAATACATAACATGACGTCCTAGATAGTTACTAGAGGAGGCCCTCAAATTTGTCCTTGATCTGCCTAGTAGACAAAGTAAAGAAGTAAACACTCAGCTATAAGATTCATAATGTCCATAAATCAAAGAGCAAAGCATTTGATCAGGAGACTCAACAGTTTTTCACAATACTGAGACTGACTCCTGAAAGAGTTCTCCTGTGAATAAGTACTAGAGAACATCTTCAGAATCATCCTCACAGTAAATTCAGTATCAAATTTTATACCATTTGTTTTTAATCCCTCAATGTAGGAAGGAGAGGAATAGGTTAGAGAGATTGCTGAGTCACAGGTATGAAATGTGCAGTGTGGGTAATATAGTCAATAATTGTATCATATCTTTGTATGGTGACTGCTCATGGCTGGGCTTATCTTGGTGATCATTTTGAAATATATGGAGGTATTGAATCGCTATGCTGTGTAACAGGAACTAGCAGTGTTGTAGGTCAGTTATACTTCAAAAATAAACAAACTCATAGAAAAAGAGATCAGATTTGTGGTTACCAGAGACAGGGGGTATAGGGAGAGGGAACTGGGTGAAAGGTAGGCAAAAGGTACAGACTTGCAGTTATAAGATAAATGAGTACTGGGGATGTAATGTACAACATGATAAATATAATCAACAGTGCTTTCATACACTATATTATGTGTGAAAGTTGTTGGGAGAGTGGATCCTGGGAGTTCTCATTACAAGGAAAAAATTTCTTTAATTTTCTATCTATATGAGATGATGGATGTTCACTGGACTTACGATGATCTTTTCATGATATATGTAAGTCAAACCACTATGCTGTACATCTTAAACTTATACAGTGCTATATGAACGTAAACTATATCTTAATAAAACTGGAAGAATAAATAACCTTGCCAAGTAGATAGATCCCTGTATGTTGAGCAAAACAATTATATGTGGTACCAAGAAAATGTAATTCAAGTACGCAGCTCTTTCATGGTCTGGTTCTGAGACAATAAGTTTCATTAAAGATACAAATTACAGTCCTCTGGGAGTGGCTGACTGGCACACTGTGATGAGATGTCAAGTCCAAATTGAGCAGGACCACCCAGTTGACCAGAAATGTCTGCACTGGGCCCTGGAGTCTTACCATGTGTTGGCAGACCTTCACCAGAGAAATGACTTCACTACCCTTTTGTAGTGGAACCCTTTTTTCAAATAAAATCTTATGTGAAATCCCAGTCTATGACACCAGTAATCTTCACATAAGATTTCAAATCTTATGTGAAATCCCAGTCTATGACACCTAGCAGAGCTAGGCTGTACTTAAGGCACCTCTGTGGAGGTGTCTAGTAGTGCAAAAGCGCTAACATGAGAAATGGGTGGTCTGTCATCCTTCATGACTGTCATGTCTTGTGACGACGATTTTTTAACACCCATGAACTTCCACCTAGATTCAACAATTTTGTAACATTTGCTTTTTTTCCCCTCACTCTGTTTTTCCTGAAACAATTGAAAGTAAGTTGCAGATATCATGACACTCCTAAATATTATAGCATATGTATCCTAAGAATAGAAACATTCTCTTAAATAACACAAATATCATTATCCTTTATAATAATATCCAATAGAAGGTCAATATTCAAATCACCCCTGTTGCTCTAAACAGCTTTCTTATAACTTCCTCCCAATCCCTGCCCCCAATCTGGACTCACACATTGCATTTTGTCATTGTGTCTCCTTCATCTCTTCTGATATAGAACAGTACTCCTGCATTTTTAAACATTATATTTCATGACATTGAAATTTTAGAAGAGTTTAAGCTAGTTGTATTGTAGAATGTTCCACATTCTGGCTCTGTCTCACCTAGATTTTTTAAGAATCCAAGCAGTTTTACAGATTCTAGATTTGTCTGATTGCCCATGGTGTCATTTAATTTATTCCTCTATCCGCTTTATTTATGGTAAGCTTGGAGTTAGGTTGAAAGGCTTGGGTAAATTCAGATGAATATTTTTTGCAAGAATATATTTTGTAGGTGAGGCATCAAAGAAGCTTTATTTATTTATTTACTTTTATTGAACTATTGTTGATTTACAATACTGTGTTAGTTTCTGGTATACAGCAAAGTGACTCAGATATGTGTGTGTGTGTATATATAATATGTATATAATTTTATATACATATTTACCCTTTCATCCCACTACTTTTCAGTCCTTCTTGTATTTCTGTGCCTCATCTGGGATCATTTTCCTCTGGCTTTAGTATTTCTTCTAGTGCAGGTCTGGTAGTGATGAATTCTCTCAGTTTGACTGAAAATTTATTTCACCCTCATTCTTTGAAGGATATTTTTGCTGGGTACAAAATTCTGAATTGGTAGTCATTTTCTTTAAGCACTTTGAAGAAGTTACTCTGTTATCTTCTGACTTTGTTTCACTCTGCACTGCCCTTCTCTCCAGGAACTTGGCTCAAATCCTTGTTGCCTTCAAACAGACTTTTTTTCCCACTAGCTCTTCTAGTAGTTGTTGGCAAGAAGTTTGGTCTGATACAAGTAGTCTATCATAGCCAGAGCCTGCTGCTAAAATAAGCCTACTAAGTAAAGCTTAGAATTTATCCTACTAGGAATACAGACTCAGATTACTGTGTTCAAAATTACTTGAAATAATTTTCTTTGTGTGGTTATTAAATTTTAAAAGGGTTTGTGCTCACTTCAGCATATACACTAAAAAAGGGTGAGAAACAAGAATAAAAGGACTAAGAAATTAAGAATGGTTTCAAAACTCGGTGTGAATAAAATTTTAAGGCTTTTAAAAATGAGTAAAATAAATAAGATTTAAAGTAAATAGAAATAAATTGGAAGTAGTTTGAAGATTAGAAACTCAGTTGTAGGTAAAAGGAAAAATAAAATTTAAGATTATAAATTGTAGGTAAAAGGTTGTAGGTAAAAGGAAAAATAAAATTTAAGATTATAAATTGGATCAACAAAATACATGATAATGCTGAGACTTGGAACTAGAGGGCAAACTGTATCTTTTTTTTTAATTAATTAATTTTATTTATTTTTGGCTGCACTGGGTCTTCGTTGCTGCACGTGGGCTTTCTCTAGTTGTGGCAAGCGGGGGCTACTCTTTGTTGCGGTGCATGGGCTTCTCATTGTGGTGGCTTCTCCTGTTGCGGAGCACGGGCTCTAGGTGCCCGGGCTTCAATAGTTGTGGCACAAGGGCTCGGTAGTTGTGGCTCGTGGGCTCTAGAGCGCAGGCTCAGTAGTTGTGGTGCATGCGGCATGTGGGATCTTCCCTGACCAGGGCTCGAACCCACATCCCCTGAATTGGCAGGTGGATTCTGAACCACTGTGCCACCAGAGAAGCCTGCAAACTTAATTGTATTAAGGTGTATTCATTGTATCTTAATTAAAAACGGGAAACCCAAAACTGAAAAAAAAAAAAAAAAAGAAGAACCCAATAAAGGCAGGTAATAATAGTGTCAGACTCGAGAGTTCCCTGGACTGGAAGATTCTGACCACATGGAACCTTCACCTTGTGCCTGTCCATGAGGGTCCTTGCCTCCCTTACCCACCCTTCACTCTTTCCCAAGTCAACCTTATGAAACTGCCACCACCTGGTGATTAGGGGAGTGTAGAAACTGATCTGCAACCCAAGACCCAAGGAGTTTCCACCACAGCCCTGGAGGCCAAAGAGTATGGTCAAAGCATGGCCACTTTGGTCTATAACCAGATCCCCTCCCACCAGGATTCATGCCCCACTCTTCCAACTGGACCAGAGATTAATTTTCACTAATTAATATCCTTCTTGCCTAGACACTAGTGCTTCTCCCACTATTAGAATACTCTCTCACTGGAGGAGAGAGACAAAGTGACATAGTGAGGTAGATGGCAACAGGAGCAGTTAGGAGTTGAAGAGGCTTTGGTCAGCCAAGTTCAAATAATGAGGACTTAAGATCCTAAACACTGTCTGCTCTCATGTGGTACATAAAAGATGTTTAAAATTAAATTAACGTTCTTACCAAGGCCTGTTTCTGTGAAACTCTGGATCTAAAAAGACTTCTGAATGTAGAAATTTGCCATCTGGCATTGAATTTGCTGTTTTTTGTAATTTGTATATACTTATGAGAAATAATGGTCGTGTTTCATCTGTTGTATCTTGCCAAGGGCTCTTGGCACTGACAGCAAATTTTTCCTTATTGATTTGCAGATTGAGAGGATCCAGAATCCAGAGCTCTGGAAACACTACCAGACAAAGAAAAACAACATGGACGCCAAAAATGGCCAATTAATAAATGAGAAGCTGCTCTTCCATGGGACAGATGCCGACTCAGTGACACTTGTGAACGGAAAAGGCTTTAACCGCAGTTATGCTGGAAAGAATGGTAAGGACGCAAGTAATCTGGCTGCTTCAAATGAGGTGTCAGCCATGAGAACCCAAGCTGGCTGGGGACAGTATGGATGGTGTTGTGTTCTCTCATTGTTGGGGGCCATGTTACAGCCAAAGTTTTAGGTTAGACTCACTATATTTCATCCCGAAGGGACTGACTGGCCCTTCAGGGTGGGGGAATGATTTTTAAGAATAAAAAACCAGGGACTTCCCTGGTGGCACAGTGGTTAAGAATCCGCCTGCCAATGCAGGGGACACGGGTTCGAGCCCTGGTCCAGGAAGATCCCACATGCCACAGAGCAACTAAGCCCGTGCGCCACAACTACTGAGCCTGCGCTCTAGAGCCCACGTGCCACAACTACTGAAGCCTGTGTGCCTAGAGCCCATGCTCCGCAACAAGAGAAGCCACTGCAATGAGAAGCCCGCGCACCACAACGAAGAGTAGCCCCCCGCTCGCCTCAACTAGAGGAAGCCTGCACGCAGCAACGAAGACCCAACATAACCAAAAAAAAAAAAAAAAAAGAATAAAAAACACAGAAAAAATTTAAAAGAAGCTTTAGAGAGAACTGAACATTATTTTAACATTATTTGACATATTGGGTCAACATGTCAAATTATAGACTAAATTGAAATCCTTAAAGATGTTTTGTTTTTCTCTTCACAGCTACGGCATACGGAAAGGGAACCTATTTCGCTGTCAGTGCCCATTATTCTGCCAGTGATACATACTCCAGACCGGACGCAAATGGGAAGAAGCGTATGTATTATGTGCGAGTACTCACTGGATCCTACACAGTTGGAAACAAGTCATTAATTGTGCCTCCTCTAAGGGACCCCCAAAATCCTACTGACTCATATGACACTGTCACAGATTGTGTGCAAAATCCAAATTTATTTGTGGTATTTTATGACTACCAGGCTTACCCAGAGTACCTCATTACTTTTAGATATTAACATTTTGGTATCCTTTGCAGAAGATATTCATCTATACATAGCTAACTGTAAAGCAAGCTGTAGGTTTTTTTTCTCTTAACAGCTTTTTCTAAGATCAGAGGACCCTTGTCACTGAAATCAGACATTCTCCAGCCTCTCTTTCAAAACTGGAATGAACCTCTCTTGAGAATTTGAGAATTTAATTGGATAACTTAGAGTTACAACTGTGTGTCCTCAACCATGGATATCACATCTGTAGACGTACAGGTGTTTATTTCCAGGAAGGAGAGTATAACATTAATCTGTCTTTTTTTTTAAATTGGGGTATAGTTGCTTTACAATGTTGTGTTCGTCTCTGCTATACAACCAAGTGAATCAGCTATGTGTATACATACATCCCCTCCCTCTTGGATCTCCCCCCCCCCGCCACCCCACCCATCTAGGTCACCACAGAGCACTGAGCTGAGCTCCCTGTGCTATACAGCAGGTACCCACTAGCCATCTGTTTTACACTGGTAATGTATACATGTCAATCCCAATCTCCCAGTTCATCCCACCCCCACATCCCCCTCCACGTCCACACATCCGTTCTTTACGTCTTCATCTCTATTCCTGCCCTGAAAATAGGTTCATCTGTACCATTTTTCTAGATTCCACATGTAAGAATAACATTAATCTTAAAGGCAGAGGACACAGTGATATAACTTCAGCTGCCACTGAGAGACAGCTGGTATCATGTCAGGACTCCATACTGCTGTGGGGAGCACAGTATTACTAAGTGGGTGGGGCTGCTGTCTTCCCTGGGTGCAGGGATGGCGTCTAATTTTCTTTATCCCTGGGCTGAGGTCTGTGCCTGATGTACAATAGAGGCTGCATAAGTGTTTCATAAACCACTTAAGAATGAAGAAGCCCTGTCAGACTCCTAACCAAAATGGGAACCATCTCTTCAACACCCTTGACTTATTGTCACTTTGCCTCAAATCGATGAGATTCCATGGCAGGGAGCTTTTTCACAAAGCAGCCTATGGACATGTGGGACAGCTCTGGTCAGGGCTCTGGGACTGCAATGCAGCCACGTCCTGCACAGTCCAGGGGGCTGTGGTCTAGCTTGGGGACTAGGTGAGCTGTATCCCATGGAGTTGTGCAGTGCAGCAGCCCTGTTTCCAATTGGTTCTTTCTAAAGTTGAACCCAAATCTGCCTTTTTATAACTTTTATTCATGGTCTTAGTTCTGCCCAGTGGAAAAAAGGGATAATGCCTGCTATATTTTCAGTATGAAGCCCTTCTACTATGTTAAGATTAAATGAATCTAAGGGTATTAAATAGCACATTTTCCTTGGCAGCCTAGCTTCTGATGATTTTAAAGCCTTGTGCATAAATAAACCAAAGGAATTAAGCAGTCATATTACTAATTTGCTAACTCAGTAGCTATAGGATAGTAATGGAAAGTTTCTTTTTTAACTTCCTCAGGTAAATTTCAGATTCTAAAACTGTTTATTGAGTGCCTCCATTAACCAGGTACTATAAGAGGTGCTTTCACATAACAGTATTTATTTTCTTCCCCCAAACACTCTTGTGAGGTAAGAATTATACCCCCGTTTTAAAGCTGAGGAAACTGATGCTCAGAACACAAGAAGCTTCCTTGCCTTAAGTCGCCTGGGTAACAGGCCTCAGAGCCAGCAACTGAATCTGGGTCTCTGTGTCATCAAGCCCCTTGCTCTTCCCACTATAGAACATGGCTTCTAGATTAATGTTACTGATTCAGGAATATCTCAGACAATCTGTGAATTATCCTCATATTTCCTTGGCCTTGTCCCTTCTGGCTTTGGTTTTCATTGTAGAGTCTCTTTATTTGAAGTTCTATAGGCCAAGAGGCCAGAGCTATGCCCATGGGGAGCCAGGACAGATGATGAACTTGGATGCTAGGGGTCACCAGGAGGATAAAGGCCCCAGGGAGCAATGCCTGCACTTCAAGAAAAGGAGGTTGAGGGGGCCATAGTTGCTGCTTCATTAAACACAGATGTCTTGAAATTTTTCTTGCTGTTGCTGTTTTTTAAGTGGATTGGCAAAGACTTCTTATTGCTTAGGAGTAGCTTCCCAGCCACTGGCATCTGAACTTGGGCTTGACAATGAATGTAAGAAATAAAAAAGGAGAGACGTGCTCTCTAATTTGTTCTTGTTCTCCAGTGGTTTGGTTAACTTAGGCAAGGCTGAATATCAGGGTGTATTGCATCAAGTATGATGATTCAGTCTGTAGATGTTATAGTTACCCTCAGTCTAAAGACATATGTCATACAACACAGGGAACATGGCCAATATTTTATAATAACTGTAAATGGAGTACAACCTTTAAAAATTGTGAATCACTGTACTGTACACATGCAACATATAATATACATCAACTATACTTCAATAAAAAATTTTTAAAATAAATATTTCCTCCTTTTTGAATAAAATGCTTGGAAAATGTTATTTGGTGGTTAAACATCTTTATCCTTTAGGGCAAATACAGGAGAGCTTGATGATAAACACAGGCCACTGCTGATAAAAGACCACAACTAAACATGACAGCATCAAGGTATCCTCACAATATCAATAGCATTCAGCTGAAAATTACAGGAAGGGCACAGTACAGCTTTAGTTCAGTAAATCTGAAGGGCGGATTGACCCCAAGAAGTAGCCCCTGCTAAAACACGCCCACTTTGAGCCTGTGTTAGGTCTTGGTGGTCTACTCCAGGGCCAGAGATTCTTAAACTTCTTTGCTATTTGAAGCACTTCAGGTGCTTGCTGAGACTGCAAAATCTGGCCCATCCCAAAGGAGGCAAATTCTATAGCTCTAGAGTGGTACCCAGACATCTGCATCTTCAGCAAGCCCCTCAAATGATTCTGATATCCCTGATACCCAGAGCTGCTTAGGACTTTCATGGGCCCCAGGCAATTTTGCCTTTGTAGGCCCCTTACTCCATGAAAAGTATTAAACATGATACTTCGCTACTGCACTGGTATAAACATGAAGGTAATGAAACTAGATTATATTCTTTTTTTTATTTTTAAAGAAACTAAAACATTTCTGTAGACCCTAAAAGCTCAGGGGCCCTAGCTACTTTGCCTTCCGGATAGATCACCCTGCTTATACGTGGATACTGTAACTTTAGGTGTAACACTTCAATCCCTCTAACCCCTGGAGGGTCAACGTATTAATATTTATTTAATAATTGAGTTCACTCATTCGGGCAGGCTCTTCTGAGAAATGCAGGATGAAATGGGACCCTACTTGGTGGCTGACTATCTCTCCCTTTGACTGTCTTTTCTCCTTCCCACACTCCCCAGTTGCAGATAGCCAGGATCTCTTGCCGTGTCATAATCTCTATCTCTACAAAATTAGGAAATTATCTCCCAACACCCATTTACATTTAGAATGCATTCATATCAATGTCTTAACTCTCTACCCAGGTCTCTGCATGCCAGAAACTACTACCTCTAACTGAAATCAATACTTTGCCCTCAGAACAGCTTTCAAACCTTTCTGACCCTAACATACACTAAGAAATACATTTTATATCAGGCCCAGTACACACACAGATATAACTGAAAAGATTTATGAAGTATATTTACTCTGAAAGAAATTTTTCCTGGACAGTTTCACAAAATAATACTTATATTTTCTATTGAATTAACTGAAATTACATATCCTGCTCCATTAAAAAAAAATGCTGGTCTCACCCACTAAATTGATTTTATGACTGGTTAATGGGTCACAATCTACAACTTGAAAAACACTGGTCCAAGTAGTAGCAAATATAATAAAATATCTGGGAGGGAGCGGGGGAGGGAACCCTGGGGGAGGGAGCGGGGGAGGGAATTCTGTGTGAAGGAGGGTATGGGGGAGCTCTCAGTGAGGGCAGGTGTAAAAAAAATATATAGCTGAAGACAAATGTCTATTTCTGCGATAGGGATATACCTACTACAGGTAACAGACATCTCACCTTTAGCCACAACATCCTCTGCCCCAGTGTTTCTGAAGGAGTATCGGCCAACAAGGTCTCCTTTTTAAAAAATCCACTCAAATATTTAAGCAGCACCTACCATGTGCTGGGCACTGATCAAGACTCTGCAAATATACAATAATCAAAACAAAGTCCAAACCTTCATGCAGTGACATTCTCGTTGGGGGAGACAGTAATCAAATAAATAGGCAAATATATAGTAGTAAGTGGTAAGTGCTACAGAAGGGTCTTTTTTCAGACCCTTCTTTTCCTGGGCATGTTCATTTCCCTTCCTCCTTTCTCTCAGAAAGTACGTACTCTCTTGGGATTTACTGATACCATCAGTTTGACCTGAGAAGGATGGGGCCAGTAGTCAATTCTTCTTAAAAGGTGACTTTGTGTATCTTTTCTGTTTTGAATGGTTACTGAGTTCAATATGTTTTTATAATTTTTAAATTCTTACTTAGACGGTAATGATAATAATTACCCCACATACTGCAAATGTAATGAGAGTGGGATCAAGTTCACTAAGCCAAGCTTTTAATTAGTTTCAGGAGTCAGTAGCATTTGGTCCTTTTTATTCCAAGGCTGGTGTTCCTAGATGTCCCAGTTCCTTACACAAGGAGGCCTCTTATTGGGCCCCCACCTACTTTTCTCCTGATTGGTATTCTGCTCTGGATTACAGGGGTTAACCAGTGAGAATTCTACGGATTTGAGAAATGTGATCACTTCAGATCAAGGCTAGACTTCAACCTGCATTTGAATTAAGAGATCAAGAACTTAAAACAATCATAAATCTTCCCACACCATCTTATGACAAAGAATCCATGATAGCTACTGAAATTAACAACTGCACCCCTACCTCCCAAAAAGCTAGAATTCACCCAATGGATGCATTAGATCAGGAGTTAGCAAACTTTTAAAGTATTTTCAGCTTTTCAAGCCATACTGCCTCTGTCACCACTCAACTCTGCCACCGTAACCCTAAAGCCACCACAGACAATATGTAAATGAATGGCATGGCTGTGTTCCAATGCAACCTTATTTACAAAAACAAGCAGCAGGTGACCCCTGCTGATGGAGACACTATTTCTTGGTGAGAACACTAGGGGCTTACATTTGAGATAGGCTGATGAGATAGGAAAGGAAAGGCAAAGGCACTGAAGAAAGAGGCCTACCAATAACAAAGAGCCAGGTTGTCCAAAGAGCAATGTGTATGCAAGAAGGTGGCAAGAGACTAAAATGTTAATTAGGTGAGAACAGGACATTTATAAGCATATGCAAATTGCCCTTTTGCCATTTCATCTTTTATTTTAAAACTATATTATTTTAAAAATATTCTTAAAGTATTACTGAAAAAGTTATTTTCTATTAGAGTCGCAAACTTCTTCCTTGAATCAAAAGTTGTGCCACTATCCTGGTTACCTGTGGATTCACCAAGCAATCCAGCAAGTCATCTGTAGAAATGAATGTTTGGGAAGGGGCCACAGTACTATTTGAAGCCATTTGTTCCACAACTGCATTCTCACTTTCACTCATCATTCGTTGTCTCTTGGTACAATGCAATTTTCCAAAGCGTTTTCCATTTTTGCCAACAAAGTCTTCACCATCACTTTCAAACATGCCTCCTCTTTCTGAGGGTGGTTCTTGGGAACCTGGTATCACAGGAACCAGATCAGGACCAAAGGGACTTGCTGCCTCCTGTTTTACTGTTCCCAAGGTTAAGCTGTGGCTACTAGTTTGTGCTACCTCCACGTGGTTGTGCACATTTAATTCTTCCTTTATCACGTACTCTCCGTCTGTGCTCAGCGCTTGGGTTTCTACTACCTTAGATGTTCCATAATGATCAAAAAAAGCAGAAACGGCTCCATTTAAGTAGCGACAATTGACTTCATGGGATGTTTCCTCAACCTAAGGAAAAAGAAAAACTCTTTAAAATGGTTATAGGCACTTACATAAATTGGAAAACAAATGTTCCAGCCGGGATTGGTTTATCACAGGATACTAACTGCCATGATGAAAACCAGAAGGGCCCTACCTCAGTTGGGTTTAACCAAGCTCTCGTATCATGTGGATTCTCTGCAGTTTTCAGGGCACATACAAGCATGCGGGTGATTGCCTCTTCTACCCGGGCTTGGTGGTCCTCCTCCTAAATCAAGGTTAAAAAAAGACACATATTTTCATTTGTCTCTGTGTCTCATTGCTTAAAACAGAGTAGAGTCTCTTAATTGTGTGTTCTGTTCTCTCATTAACATAAGATTTGTTCCTGAAGGAATATGTTGTTTGGCAGACCACAATTTTTATGTATTCACTCTCCTCTGCCATCTAGAAGAGTTTTAGAATATTTCACCAACCAAATTTAAGTGTGTATCCTATCTATAAGACATAGACCTTAAGTATGAACCACCTTGTGGGTTTTTTCCCAATATTTTCCATTCTCTGACATGTTTAAAGTTAAAAAAAAAAGAGTATTACATACAAAGGAATACTCCCTGTAGAGCAGTGGTCCCCAACCTTTTTGGCACAAGGACCAGTTTCACGGAAGACAGTTTTTCCACGGGATGTGGGGGGTGGATTGGTTCAGGCAGTAACATGAGCAATGGTTCAGGCGGTAATGCAAGCGATGGGGATCAATGGGGAGCGGCAGATGAAGTTTTGCTCACTTGCCTGCTGCTCACCTTCTGCTGTGCGGCCTGGTTACTAATAGGCCGTGGACCAGTATTGGTCCGCATTGAATCTGTAGATTGCTTTATGTAGTATAGTCATTTTCACAATATTGATCCTTCCAATCCAAGAACATGGTGTATCTCTCCATCTGTTTGTGTCATCTTTGATTTCTTTCATCAGTGTCTTACAGTTTTCTGAGTACAGGTCTTTTACCTCCTTAGGTAGGTTTATTCCTAGGTATTTAATTCTTTTTGTTGCAATGGTGAATGGGATTGTTTCATTAATTTCTCTTTCTGATCTTTCATTGTTAGTGTATAGGAATGCAAGAGATTTCTGTGCATTAATTTTGTATCCTGCAATTTTACCAAATTCATTGATCAGCTCTAGTAGTTTTCTGGTGGCATCTTTAGGATTCTCTATGTATAGTATCATGTCATCTGCAAAGTGACAGCTTGAATTCTTCTTTTCCAATTTGTATTCCTTTTATTTCTTTTTCTTCTCTGATTGCCGTGGCTAGGACTTCCAAAACTATGTTGAATAACAGTGGTGAGAGTGGACATCCTTGTCTTGTTCCTGATCTTAGAGGAAATGCTTTCAGTTTTTCACCATTGAGAATGATATTTGCTGTGGGTTTGTCGTATATGGCCTTTATTATGTTGAGGTAGGTTCCCTCTATGCCCACTTTCTGGAGAGTTTTTTTCATAAATGGGTGTTGCATTTTGTCAAAAGCTTTTTCTGCATCTGTTGAGATGATCATATGGTTTTTATTCTTCAATCTGTTAATATGGTGTATCACATTGATTGATTTGTGTATACTGAAGAATCCTTGCATCCCTGGGATAAATCCCACTTGATCATGGTATATGATCCTTTTAATGTGTTGCTGGATTCTGTTTGCTAGTACTTTTGTTTTTTGCGGTACGTGGGCCTCTCACTGTTGTGGCCTCTCCCGTTGCGGAGCACAGGCTCCAGACACGCAGGCTCAGGGGCCATGGCTCACGGGCCTAGCCGCTCCGCGGCATGTGGGATCTTCCTGGACCGGGGCACGAACCCATGTCCCCTTCATCGGCAGGCCGACTCTCAACCACTGCGCCACTAGGGAAGCCCTGTAATTTTCTTTTTTTGTAGTATCTTTGTCTGGTTTTGGTATCAGGGTGATGGTGGCCTCATAGAATGAGTTTGGGAGAGTTCCTTCCTCTGCAATTTTTTGGAAGAGTTTGAGAAGGATGGGTGTTAGCTCTTCTCTAAATGTTTGATATAATTCACCTGTGAAGCCATCTGGTCCTGGACTTTTGTTTGTTGGAAGATTTTCAAGCACAGTTGCAATTTCATTACTTGTGATTGGTTTGTTCATAGTTTCTATTTCTTCCTGGTTCACTCTTGGAAGGTTACACCTTTCTACGAATTTGTCCATTTCTTCCAGGTTGTCCATATTATTGGCATAGAGTTGCTTGTAGTAGTCTCTTAGGATGCTCTGTATTTCTGCGGTGTCTGTTGTAACTTCCCCTTTTTCATTTCTAATTTTATTGATTTGAGTCCTCTCCTTTTTCTTGATGACTCTGGCTAAAGATTTGTCAATTTTGTTTTTCTTCTCAAAGTACCAGCTTTTAGTTTTATTGATCTTTGCTATTGTTTTCTTTGTTTCTATTTCATTTATTTCTGCTCTGATCTTTACGATTTCTTCCCTTGTACTAACTTCGGGTTTTG
The DNA here is from genome assembly GCF_949774975.1 of Lagenorhynchus albirostris. NCBI lineage: Eukaryota > Metazoa > Chordata > Mammalia > Artiodactyla > Delphinidae > Lagenorhynchus > Lagenorhynchus albirostris. Next base: position 77,590,616 of record NC_083099.1, on the reverse strand, counting down.
TTTGTAGTTCTTTCTCTAGTTCTTTAAGGTTAGATTGTTTATTTGAGATTTTTCTTGCTTCTTGATGTAGGATTGTATTGCTATAAACTTCCCTCTTAGAACTGCTTTTGCTGCATCCCATAGGTTTTGGACTGTCGTGTTTTCATTGTCATTTGTCTCTAGGTATTTTCTGATTTCTTTAGTGATCTCTTGGTTATTTAGTAATGTATTGTTTAGCCTCCATGTGTTTGTGTTTTTTACGTATTTTTCCCTGTAATTTATTTCTAATCTCATAGCGCTGTGATCATAAAGATGCTTGATATGATTTCAATTTTCTTAAATTTACTGAGGCTTGATTTGTGGCCCAAGATGTGATCTATCTTGGAGAATGTTCCGTGTGCACTTGAGAAGAAAGTGTAATCTGCTGTTTTCGGATGGAATGTCCTATAAATATCAATTAAATCTATCTGGTCTGTTGTGTCATTTAAAGCTTTTGTTTCCTTATTAATTTTCTGTCTGGATGATCTGTCCATTGGTGTAAGTGAGGTGTTAAAGTCCTCCACTATTATTGTGTTACTGTCGATTTCCTCTTTTATAGCTGTTAGCATTTGCCCTATGTATTGAGGTGCTCCTACGTTGGGTGCATATATAATTGTTATGTCTTCTTCTTGGATTGACCACTTGATCATTATGGAGTGTCCTTCCTTGTCTCTTGTAACATTCTTTACTTTAAAGTCTATTTTATCTGATATGAATATTGCTACTCAAGCTTTGTTTTGATTTCCATTCGAATGGAATATCTTTTTCCATCCCCTCACTTTCAGTCTGTATGTGTCCCTAGATCTGAAGTGGGTCTCTTGTAGACAGCATATACACGGGTCTTGCTTTTGTATCCATTCAGTCAGCCTGTGTCTTTTGGTTGGAGCATTTAATCCATTCACGTTTAAGGTAGTTATCAATATGTATGTTCCTATTACCATTTTCTTAATTGTTTTGGGTTTGTTTTTATAGGTTCCTTTCTTCTCTTGTGTTTCCCACTTAGAGAAGTTCCTTTAGCATTTGTTGTAGAGCTGGTTTGGTGGTGCTGAATTCTCTTAGCTTTTGCTTGTCTGCAAAGCTTTTGCTTTCTCCGAGGATCTCTGAATGAGATCCTTGCTGGGTAGAATAATCTACAATATGGTTGTAGCTTCTTTCCTTTCATCACTTTAAATATATTGTGCCACTCCCTTCTGGCTTGTAAAGTTTCTGCTGAGAAATCAGCTGTTAACCTTATGGGAGTTCCCTTGTATGTTATTTGTCAATTTTCCCTTGCTGCTTTCAGTAATTTTTTTTTGTCTTTAATATTTGCCAATTTGATTATTATGTGTTTCTCCTTTGGTTTATCCTGCCTGGGACTCTCTGCACTTCCTGGATTTGAGTGGCTATTTCCTTTCCCATGTTAGGGAAGTTTTTGACTATAATCTCTTCAAATATTTTCTCGGGTCCTTTCTCTCTCTCTTCGCCTTCTGGGACCCCTATAATGCGAATGTTGTTGTGTTTAATGTTGTCCCAGAGGTCTCTTAGGCTGTCTTCATTTCTTTTCATTCTTTTTTTCTTTATTCTGTTCCCCACTGTGAATTCCACCATTCTGTCTTCCAGGTCACTTATCTGTTCTTCTGCCTCAGCTATTCTGCTATTGATTCCTTCTAGTGTATTTTTCATTTCAGTTATTGTATTGTTCATCTCTGTTTGTTTGTTCTTTAATTCTTCTAGGTCTTTGTTAAACATTTCTTGCATCGTCTCAATCTTTGCTTCCATTCTTTTTCCAAGGTGCTGGATCATCTTCACTATCATTATTCTGAATTCTTTTTCTGGAAGGTTGCCTATCTCCACTTCACTTAGTTGTTTTTCTGGGGTTTTATCTTGTTCCTTCATCTGGTACATAGCCCTCTGCCTTTTCATTTTGTCTTTCTGTGAATGTGGTTTTCATTCCACAGGCTGCAGGACTGTCGCTCTTCTTGCTTCTCTATATATGTGTTTAATTTTAATTTTGATTCAGTTTTCTGTGGATAATTTTAATTAACACTTGAAGATGAGTTGAGGTATAGCAAATTAAGCCATTCACTTTGATGTTTGGATTTCATGGTTTCCAATCCCTGGAGTGCCTTCAGAGTTGGAGAAGCTGGCCTGCAGTGGCTCTCCTTCTGCGCTGCACCTAGTATTTTTTATTTAATATGTATAAGACCATGCAGTAAAGAATAGTATGTTGACTACCCTTAGAGACAAAGAAATCTTATCTTAAAAAAATGTAAACATTAATAACATATTTCAGATAATGGGCA